>NC_064629.1:732882878-733485847 GCF_023864275.1 Schistocerca cancellata
TGTATCGGAAGCCTCACCGATAAACAAAAATCAAACGAAGGCAAAATTAGCGGAAGAAGAGCCACGCCTGAAACGTTCAGAACATTCGAAAGTAAAATTCTGTCTACCGACTTGACAGAAAGTCCTAAAACGTTTTGGTCTTATGTTAAACCAGTAAACGGATCGAAGCCATCTGTCCAGACATTCTGTGACCGTAATGGCACTGAAACGGAGGACGACACAGAAAAGGTCTAAATACTAAACGCCTTTTTCCAAAACTCTTTCACGGAGAAAGAACGCATTGTAGTACCGCCTTAAAATCGTCGCACGAACGACAAAATGCTTGATATCTAATTAAGTGATCATTGGATAGAAAAGCAGCTAAAATCAGTCAGCAGAAGGAAGGCCACTGGACCTCACGGATACCACTACGATTCCACATGGAGTATGCGAAAGAAAATGTCCTTCTCCTAGCAATTGTGTGCTGTAGGTCTCTGGAGGAGCTAAGTGTTCCCGCTGATGGAAAAACGTGCAGGTCATTTCTTTTTTCATGAAGGGTCATCGAAGAGACGCACAAAGCTATAGAACTATATCTCTGACGTCGAAGTTGTAGAATTTTGGAACATATTATCACAGTTCTGGAGGCCGAAAATCAACATGTGTTCCGAAAACAACGATCGTGTGAAACCCAGTTCCTATGTAAGTCGACGAGACTCAGAAGACTGTAGGTACTGGCGTCAAGTAGATGCCGCGGGCCTTGACTTCCGTCAGGCATTTGATACAGCTCCGCACTCCCGCCTAATGAGCGAAATATGAACGTACGGAATGTCAGACCAAGTGAGCGACGGGACTGAAGAGTTTCTAGAAAATAAAAAACAACATGTCATACTCAATGGAGAAAAGTCTTCAGCCATAATAGTGACTTCAGGTGTACCACAAGGGAGTGTTATAGCTTCATTACTTTTCACAGTATATAGAAATGGCATATTAGACAACATCAGAAGTTCAATGAAACTTTTCACGGTTGATATAGTTCTATCCAGAGAAGTAGCAACGCTAGAAAATTGTAGCTAAATGCAGAAAGACATGCACAGAATCGACGTTTGGTGCAGTGAGTCGCAGCTTACCTCCAACATAAACAAATGTATCTTCTTCTTCTTCTTCTGGTTCCTATCCGTTCCGGATGTTGGCAACCATCATGGCAGTCCCTTTCCTGTCACTTGCAGCTCTAAATAGCTCTGTAGGTGCTTTAGAGGACCACGTTCTGATGTTCTTAAGCCAGGATATTCTTCTCCGGCCAACGCTTCTCTTCCCTGGTATTTTTCCTAGCGGTATGGTCTGGAGGAGATGGTATCTGTTGTTGTTTCACATGATGTGTCCCAGGTACTGGATCTTTCTTGCTTTCACGGTGACCAATACTGCTTCCTCTTTCTTCATTCTTCGTAGAGACTCGGCATTTGTGACATGTGCTGTCCACTTTATTCTTAACATTCTCCTGTACAGCTACATCTCAAAAGCCTCCAGCCGCTTACCCAACGATTCTGTCCATGTTTCAACACCATAGAAGAGGGTGGAAAATACGTAGCAGCGTAGAAGTCTGATCATCGTCGTCATTGCTAAGCCATGATTCTTGAAAAGGTTACTCATGTTATTGAAGACAACCCTTGCTTTTCCAATTCGAGTTCTCAGCTCATCAGAAAGATCCCATTGGTCATTTATTGTAGTACCAAGATACGTGTATTTATGTACTTGCTCTGTGTGATTTTGGCCTATCTTAATGTGACATACAGGGATTCTGTTTTTACCGATTATCATTGTTTTCGTTTTTTCAGGGTTGAGATCTAGACCATATTCAGAGTTTTTTGTGCAAGTCTATCGATAAGATACTGCAAGCTATCCTCACTATCAGAAAATTTTACTGTGTCGTCAGCACATCGGATGTTTTTGATACATTTTCCGTTTAAGAGCACTTGATGAAGAGCTTCCTTAAAGATGTGTTCTGAATAGATGTTGAAAATCAGTGGGGATAATATACAACCATGCCTTACACCTCGTAGAATGTCTATGTGCTCTGTATTTTATCTGTCCAGCCTCACAGAAGACGACTGGTTCCAATACAGGTTCACAATTATACACTACTGGCCATTAAAATTGCTACACCAAGAAGAAATGCAGATGATAAATGGGTATTCATTTGACAAATATATTATACAAGAACTGACATGTTATTATATTTTCACGCAATTTGGGTGCATAGATCCTGAGAAATCAGTACCCAGAACAACCACCTCTGGCCGTAATAACGGCCTTGATACGCCTGGGCATTGAGTCAAACAGACATTGGATGGCGTGTACAGGTACAGCTGCCCATGTAGCTTCAACACGATACCACAGTTCATCAAGAGTAGTGACTGGCGTATTGTGACGAGTCAGTTGCTCGGCCACCATTGACCAGACGTTTTCAATTGGCGAGAGTTCTGGAGAATGCGCTGGCCAGGGCAGCAGTCGAACATTTTCTGTATCCAGAAAGGCCCGTACAGGACCTGCAACATGCGCTCGTGCATTATCCTGCTGAAATGTAGGGTTTCGCAGGGATCGAATGAAGAGTAGAGCCACGGGTGGTAACACATCTGAAATGTAACGTCAACTGTTCAAAGTGCCGTCAATGCGAACAAGAAGTGACCGAGACGTGTAACCAATGGTACCCCATACCATCACGCCCGGGTGATACGCCAGTATGGCGATGACGAATACACACTTCCAATGTGCGTTCACCGCGATTTGTGTATGAGAAATTGGTTGGAAACTTTCCTCATGTCAGCACGTTGTAGGTGTCGCCACCAGCGCCAACCTTCTGTGCATGATCTGAAAAGCTAATCATTTGCATATCACAGCATCGTCTTCCTGTCGGTTAAATTTCCCGTCTGTAGCACGTCATCTTCGTGGTGTAGCAATTTTAATGGCCAGTAATGGAGGTAGGTCTTTATCATCCAAACCAATGCTTCTTAAAATGTCAACTATCTTCTGGTGTTTTACTCTGTGGAAAGCCATCTGATAATCAATAAAGCAGGCATAAATGTCGCAATTCACGTCTTTGCATTTTTGAAATAGTAACTGGATACTAAATAATGATTACACAATTGCAAAAGAATCTCTGTAAGCAGTTATTTCCACGAAACATCCAGGAATATGCGTACGAAGCGATTTAAGGTGGAACGACCACATAAAACTAATTGTAGGAAAAGCAGATTCCAGACTGAGAGTCATTGGAAGAATCCTCAGGAAATGCAGTCCGTCAGCAGATAAGGTAGTTCGGAAACCCTCGTTCGAGCAATACTTGAATGTTACTAGTCAGTATGTCATCCGTACTAAATAGGATCGATAGAGGAAATAGAGAAGATCCTAAGTAGATCAGCGTTTTCCCTTACGGGTTGATATAATAAGCACGAAAGCGTCACAGAGATGATCAACCGACTCCAGTGGCCGACACTGCAAGAAAGGCGTTCTGCATGACAGTGTAGTTTGCTATAAAATTTCTGATAGCATATATTCCTAGAAGACTCAACAAATATATTGCTTCCCCGAATATATATCTCGTGAAATTACCATGAAGATACAATTAGAGAAATTCGGGCCCACACTGAGGTTCACAGGCAGTCGTTCTTCCCACGAACTGTTCTCGAGTAGAACAGGAAAGGGAGGAAGTGACAGTGGTACACAAAGAAGCCTTCTCCGCACGCCGCAAGGACCCTGAGGAATACAGGTGTGGATGTAAATGTAGACACCTGAGAGGAACCTGCAGTAGGTGGTCGTACGAGCAGACTGATTGTCCCCAATATTTTTCAGTGTTACTACCAACCGTTCGTAATGCCACGGTACAATAGGAGATATGGTGCCAGTCCAGCTATACTAGTAGTCATCTGACTAGTTACAGGCAGAAAGAGAACTGCGAACATTACCAGGCCAAAGAATTGGATGTAAAATATTTCGTCGTTAACATTTTCTCTAACAAAAAGCGGCTGTTCGGATTATTCATGCATTCCGGCACATCATTGTGTATGCAAGCACTCGAGTGTAGAATAAACTGCTCTGTAACGTATGGAAAAATATGCATTTGCGCAGTTTTGACAATACACTAATAGAACATCTCTTGGAATATTCTCTCCATTTACTTTTCTCTGAGTAAATACATGTCACCAAAAGAAGTCTCAATATTGTTACAAAAAATTTTAGAATGGCTTTATATTTCTTTCGCCCTTTAGTTCTCCTACGTTCCTCTTTTTATACTTCAGTTTTTATCTTCTTATAATTTTTTACTTTGGATCATGCTTACACTAATATACCTAAGATTACTGTTATGAAATAGGTCGATTAAATGTTCTCAGATATTGTCATTAATTTTTTAACAATTGGGTGTATGTCTACATTTTAAAATGTAAGGTGTTTAGTCCGATGCAGGAGAGAACCAAAAGTCCTGATTTGGCCATAGTAATCAACCGAATAAATGAAAATATGAAATAAGCACTAAGAACGATGGATTATACCTTTGGCCTATTTAGAGCAACAAATTGCTGACGTTATTCCAACTGCAACGTTGGTCAAAGATTTTCTAATACTCAAAAGGAGAAAATAGTCACTGGAGAGTAGTCTGCACATTACACGGCTTCAGAGAGAACTTCTCTGTCAACCAGCTCGGTCACGTACCCAGATCGTCTACAGGGTGTTCCGAAACTATTCGTTCAAATTAATACGGGAGGTAGAGAGCACCATCCACAGTTACATCTACATCATACTCCGAAAGCCACCTACTGATGTGTGGCCGAGGGTACTTTCGGTACCACTTTCTGACCCCTCCAACCCTGTTCCACTCGCGAATAGTGCGTGGGAAGAATGAGTGTCGGTAATCCTCTGTATTGTCTCTAATTTATCAAATGTTCTCCTCGTGGTCAATACGCGAGATGTATGTGGAGCAAGTAATATATTTCCAACTTCTCCTGAAAAGTACTGTCCCAAAATTTCAATAGTAAATCTCTCCGTGATGCACAACGCCTCTCTTGTAACGTCTGCCAGTGGAGTTTGTTTAGCATCTCCGTAACGCTCTTTCCTCCCTTCGTTGGATCTTCTCTATATCCTCTATCAGTTCTACCTGATAGCGACCCCAGACAGATGAACAGTACTCAAAAGTCGGGTGAGCAAGCGGCTTATAAGCCACGTCTTTCGTGGATGAGTTACATTTCCTTAAGATTCAGCCAATGAATCTGAGTCTGGTGTCTGCTTTTCCCACTGTCTGTTTTATGTGGTCATTCCACTTAAGGTCGCTCTAGATAGTTACGCCTAGATAGTTTACGGCAGACGCTGTCTCCAGCTGTTTGTCATCAACAGTGTAGGTGTACAGTAGTGGATTTCTTTTCCTCTGTGTGCGCAGTTTGTTACATTTACTTACGTTCAGGGTCAACTGCCAGAGCCTGCACAATTCAGCAATTCTCTGCAGGTCGTTCTGCAAATTCGTGCGTTGCTAGTTGCCTTCACCAAATCAGCCAGCCGCCGAAAGGAGCCGAGGATGTCCTCAGAACACAAGCGACATGAGTCATTTCGTGCCGACATGTGCTATTACATGCAGCCGTTTGCACCCAGTGCACTCGATAGCCGCCGGCAGGGCCTCCTCCACATCACTGATGAGACCTCCCGGTAAACATACCGATTGCATAGGAATTCTTTCCCGCCTTGCATGCTATCTCGCTGAGGGGCTCCATCACCCGCCTAACGTTGGAGCTCCCAATGACAAACATATCCACCCTCTATACTTGTCCGGACTGGGCAGGAAAATCGACTGCTGGCCCAACAGGAGAGGCATCCCACGCTGGATCAGTGTTATCATCAACACTGGGTAGCACCTCATACCTATTGCTAAGACGTAGGGAGCCAGCCGCACGGCCTGCTCCCTCTTTCGCCTTCCGCCCAGAGACACGCGAACACGCCACTGTCTGCCACCCACTCTGGAGTAAGGACGGACCGGCCAGATGTTGCGTATCGGAAGCCGCAGTGACGTCCGGGCCACCAGAGGATTCCAGGGGCACCAAAGCTGTCGCAGGTCTCGCCACTGGCGTCCCGACATCACCGCAACTTTCAGCATTAGCTATAAACTTGTCGACGGTAGCCACCGCAGCTTCCAGCTGTTTACGAACAGCAGCCAACTCTCCTCGTGTCCGCTAACAACAAGCACAGTCCCTAGCCATACTGTACTGTGTATAAAATAGATATAAGGTCTCAAGTGGCGCTACTGAGTTTGAAATGTATACAAACTATACCAAAGGAGAATAAAGTAACTCTAAAAGTTGCTGTGCAGATTTCTCACTGTACTCTGAGACCGCAACTTATTAAACAGAAATAAATTTCTCTTCAGAACTTGATGTAATTACAGAGACCTGTTATTAGTAATCCTATTTACCGAAAAGTTACTGCACGAGATAAATATTCAAACTAGAATGCACTGATCGAAACTGTATGCTGTGTACTAGCACAAAAGTAAAACTTAGTGGCGTGACGGAGTTTCTGGCGGCGGAAAAATTTACACTAGGAAGCAGCCCACACAAGGATATTCACAAGACTTACGCAGGACCGATGACCTCGCTGTTTGGTCCCTTCCCCAAAATCAGCCAACCAACTTACGCAAAAACAAAAACTACGGCCAATTTTCTAACCACTAGCCTACATAGTAAAATACACAGGTATAGTTCACTTCTTTGAAGAAGCACGTGAAAAAAAAAAGGACTACATTAATTTACTATTTATTAGACAAGCGCTGCTGCTGCGCATCTTCTCGGCTCGACAGCTGCTGCTACACTGAATGTATTTGGATAAGGAACATAGTTTCTCTGATATCAACTTGTAATGTTTGTGAACATTTTGTTAGTGGCGCTGGCGTAAGCTCTGTTATCTGTGTCGTTGAATGGGCGTGTGTAGCCGGCCGATGTGGCCTAGCGGTTTTAGGCGCTTCAGTCTGGAACCGCGCGACCGCTACGGTCGCAGGTTGGAATCCTGCCTCGGGCATGGATGTGTGTGATGTCCTTAGGTTGGTTAGGTTTCAGTAGTTCTAAGTTCTAGGGGACTGATGATCTCAGCAGTTAAGTCCCATAGTGCTCAGAGCCATTTGAACCATTTGGGCGTGTGTACTGGCTTTCAAAGCTGCTCTGTGTTCGGATGGTTGTCTCTGAGGTCTTCTTGGAAACCCATCGATCCATTTGCAAGGATGTACTTCCAGTAAGATGGGGCGACAGCCCATTTCAGCATTGCTGTGACGCATCATCTGAGAGCCGCCTTTGGAAATCGATGGATTGTCCGAGGTGGTCCTGTGTTCTGGCCATCCATGTCAGATGACCTAAAGTGTTTGGATTTCTTCTTCTGGGAGGCATATGAAGTAGCTGGTGTACGGAACTGTTTTGGGAACAGATCACCTCGCCGCTAGAATTGCTGTCGCTACTGGTACAGGTGCTGGCATGGCAGGTATCTTCGAACGAACACGACAGTCAATGGTCCGACGATGTACTGCATGCATATAGGACAGTGGTCGAGCTTTCGAGGAGTTCCTGTGAACGCCACTGCTGTAATTAGCACGCTAAACTACCTTACATATAAATCACACCTAACATGAGACCATATGTACCATAAGCAAATATATTTGTTTTGATATCCTTTATTAATATGAACGAACAGTTTCGGAACACACTGAACATGACTGTCGGAATAGTCACATAGTCACACACTCACTGTAGTAGACTTTTCTTCTGAGCAGCAGAAAAGGCTTTGGTGACATCGGGAAGTCATGATCCCATCTACATTTCTGAAATAGAAAACTAATCAGTTATCGTCACTGATGTGGTGAATTTAACCACTTAAATTTATTTGATATGCAAAAAATATATCTATTCAGAAATACGATCACCGGAAATACAAATTGGTAAAGAACAGTCAACTCGGAACCGTCTAACAATCGATGTTTCCAGTCATTATCGAAGCGTGTACTTCGTCTCAAAACTAGAGTGTACCTATATCATTAAGCGACAATCCCGGAACCCGGAATCCAGTATCGGTTGCAGGTTGTCTGTCTAACGGTCCCCAGGGGTGCCAGATATTTGATGTTCGGAATTTCACTTAGTAACTGACCGAATTTAAAAAATTAGAATGTTACTATAAGCTACTCGTTAAGAGGTATTATCTTATGCTAAAAGCTTAACACAATAAGACAAGTATTGTAGTTAGAAACCGTGTATTTGTCTTGTGGCTATGTAACTGATACCCAAATACCCAAATACCCAAACTTCATTCATCCAGTATCTGAGAATGATAGCACACACAGTTTCAAACTTTTATGGATCTTTTCCTCTCTGACGCCTCCACAAAATGACGGAAGGAAAAAAGTTTATTGCTTATTATATTTTAGCGGTTCAGACATGACGTTTTAATTCATTACTTCTTTACTAATAATTCTATTCACAACACACTTTGCAGACAATGTCTACCCGTACATATATCATTGAATTCAACTGCAACATTATTTCATTTTACGATAGACATTTCAGCAGATATGAGTCATAAACATTGAGATGCGTGAGAAACCAGCTTTTCATTCAAATGGAGCGCAAATTACCCAGATTATATTCGTCCAGTGTTTGATAATGAGAGGACTTTGCGACTTCCAACATACTTTAAGTACAATTTCAAACCTTCCTTATACTTTTTCTCGCTTATGTAACACATTAAACCTTTCAGACCCTCTGGTTACAATGCCATACATCAATTTCTACTGTGTCTTAGCTGCAACAGAAGTATTTTCTCCCAATATAAACCTGAGGCACACATTTGTGTATGTTCAACCTTTTCATCATGCTGAAGTGTTGCCAACCGTTGGTTATCATTACGAAAATATCAGCAAGTCAATGTAACAGCTCGTAACCACCAGAATACATGGATGTGGTTGGTTTGTTATGTTCCACTGTATGAGTCAGTATTGTTATTTTTCATGGCAATTTTCGCATGATCATTTTACTGTTTATTACAATAGAGAATATTTCGTAACTACTCATTGTAGTCAATAAAATGAAGCTAGGTGTAAAACGTATATCTTGAAAATGGGCACATATTTTTGTACAAATCTTGCACCTAAAATCATTAAAAAAATCATCTAAGAGCATTGCCACATAAATAAAAACTTTCCATCCTCCAGAAAAAAATCAAGTTTGTAGAGTTAACTCATTTGTGAAGTAATCAGACTTTTCAAGCATTTTATACATGGGAGTTAGATTCTTGAAGGAATCGGGGGTTTACTGGTAAGTACTGTCACACCTTTATCTGAGGTAGAAGCTCGTGACTGTATCAACGAAATTATATTTTAAAGTCGTTGTGAACGGCTTCTTCAGTTCGTACGGAAGTATCGACTAGAAATTATAAAACGGCAATATTATCTTAAGTAAGCGTCCGGCTCTTGCTCTATTAAATGAATAAGTACTGCGCTGAGATGTGATAGAAGTACGACAGCGCAAATAAGTACCCTTGCTGGTTGTAACAAAAAAGCAGAGGCAATTTTCATGCCAAGCATGCAATAACTTCCATTAAACTACAACCATCCGAATCAGAAAATAAGGCAGTAAGTTACATCTAGTAATCACATTCGAGATCTATCGATCAGTTAATTGTTACATCCACAAATTTTTTTGCGCATAGGGGGCTATCAGTATCCATCAGTAGCATGTTTGCATGGATAGTTTAATGTGGTTTGAGAATATCAAAAGAAGTCCTTCCACACGTTACCTTGCTGGACAAACGTGCCTTGTTATAACCATCGATGTCGCTTATAACATCTTACGGTTCTTCAACTACATAGAATTTCCTCAGTAGGCTTCTGAACAGGGTATAGACAAAAAGTGTGACGGGAATAGCTTGGATTTCTGTTCAGCTTCACAGTTTGTGAGAGATTAGTGAGGAATGGTCGTAACAACTGTGGGGTTCTTAAGAAAGGCAAATGCAAATACCTCTCATCAGATAAAAAGTTTTCCGGAGTACATGCTGAATCGCCCGACTCTTACTGAGGCTATGAAATATTGTTAATGCTAGTGACTGACGAGAAGTGGCTGGTTTGAATCCTGAAAGTGGATGATTTTTGCTAGCACATTTTGGCAGACAAGAAGAATAGGGGAGCTGGTGAACACCAGATCCTGAGCACAAGACTATGCACCAATATTCAAGTTATATTGAAATCTACTGCAGCGTATTGCAGAGGAAGTGGGTAAGGTTGATAGTGATCTGTCAATCAGGAGGTACAGTCAGCTGGGTTAGGATTTATCACACATCTGCACACAGTCTGGTGATAAGTGGCTGGACACCACCACCCACGTCTCTCCGACTGGTCAAATGCTGGTGATGAGAGTCGCTCCAACGCCAAGAATCGATCTGGAAGCCTTTTGGTGGAATGCCGTGCCTCTAGAGTACCGATATGGTTACAGAGGCGATGTTCCTTAGGATAATAATTATTTAAAATGGATATATCAGTCAGGATGACACATATCCCTTTGTCCTGAGAGACCGAAAAACTATTCCGTAGTAAAATCATTTCTTATGCCTCCTTCTTCTTTTCCTGTTCTTCGTTCCTCTGAGCCACATCATTTAGCCATTCTTTTCCTGGCATGACTCTTAATGTTTCCACATAACATTTCATGAACCATTAGGTAAGACACAGATGGATCATTGTAGCAGTCCAAAGGTATCTTTTGTGAGAAGGGAGATTACGAAAAGTATATGAATAGACTGTTTTCAAATTGTATCATTTTATGTTTTATAAGCTACGTAAGTACTAATGCTGCTTACAGTTTTAAAAGCTCTCTTAGCTATGTTGCGTGCAATGTGATTGAAAATTTTTAAGCAGAAGTTGTGCAGAAAGTGAATAACAAAGAATCATAGAATAAATGAAACAAAAAGGGAAACTCTAAGGAGTTTTACTTTATGTTATCGTTTTCCTTTTCACGTGACAGTGCATGTGATACTGATTAAAATGTCTGATTTCAGAAGCAGCGGGCTCTCCGGGTCTTTCCGAGTTGTATCAGAAACTGCAGCTTTGGAACGCGTCGACTCTGGCACGAGAAGATCTGGAAAAGATTTCGGAAGAAGCCAGGACCCTTTCGATTAACGACACCAGGTTCTTCGAGGATCTATGTGAGTTTACATACACAACTATTTCATGAAAAGGTCGAGTCCATAGCCGTGAATAGGCGTTGGTCTCTGCGGAAATTCTTTCCCCTTTTCTTTCTATTTTCAGATATTATCTTATAATATATCCCGTATTCTGTGTCAGATATATTTGTGTACTTCTTGTTATTATACTATCGGAACCCTCATATTACAAAGTATACCGACTGTCAACATCACAGACTAATTGCAGACCTGAATGTTTTCAGGCTTACGTTTTGGGAACAGAAATTGATTTCAGAGATAGACCAGTAAAATTGAATTGACCGAGAAGTGTACGTAGGTTTTCATTTAGCTTTCTATTAACGCAAAAATATGCGTCTGTAAAGAATAGTTTTATTCTCAATCGTGTGTGAAAATGAGGAATGAGTAAATTATTATCACTCTAGAATATTCCAATCGCTGACAGCAAATTTCTTCGTTCTCACCGAACTTTCATTGTATTCACAACTTCTATTTTTTTCCCCTTACTGGCCTATGATCCTTAACTATTGAAGTATAGGTATTGTAAAGGATTTTTTTTTTTGCGACTACACAGAAAGAAACTATGCATATAACTTACAGATACCGGCTTCATTTCAACTTACTGGCAAAATAGTACCTGACAGGGATATGATGTGTTTTCATTAATATTTAAGATGTGTGCTTGCACTGTCTTTTAGAACAAATTATATTCTACAAAAAACTATAAGAACAAAACCTATTCGGTTAACGTAACCAGATTTAGCATGTACTACTCAATATTTGTAATAAATTGCATTCCATTTCCTCACTTAATCAGCAGTTACCGACAGTATATAATTAAGCGAAATTAATAGTGATGTATGTATGCAGACAGTTATGACAGAAAATTTGTACCAAGGCCGGGATTCGAAACCAAGTTTCCTGGTCACTAAACAGACCACTATGCCAATCATGCATAGTGGTCTCGCACAATTGCGCAGACTATTCAAGCATTCCTCCATCCTCGATCCAAACTCCCATTCACTCCTGAGCCCACTTGGTATTTCCCCTAATCTCGAATAGCATTGCAGAGGCTCTTCAACTGAATTGGAACTTTTTTGTATCTCGCCTGGATAGGCGGCGCGTGGATCTGCTCCTGTGAACTACTTCTGCAAAATAGGCCGAGAGTGAAGGACGCCAGTATGAGCAGGAAAAGGTGAAGTACTTCGGTACTGCGTGTAAATTTAAAGCACCTTTACTGTAGTTTTTTCCCTTTATTGTTAATTTCACACCTGATACAGGTAGGCCAGCAGCGGCATATTACGCCGCTCTTCGGCCACAGATAAAACTAAAGATACAAAAGAAGACAATCGTAGAACAGAAAGGGTGGATGTACAGAAGTAGACATACAAAATTAAAACACACGGAGGCGTTCACGGGCGCAGAGTCCATGATAAGAATGTTCATGGACGTGGACACGCACAGAGATGATAGATGGCACACGCGAACGTTGGAGCACAAACGAATAACCACTGGAACACTTGAGCACGAACACGACGCCACACACAAACAGTAGGTTGATCTCCAGCGCGCGAATGTCCACATAACATGTGCGAGTCCGGGGACCTGCCAAGAGGGGAAGAAGGGAGCGGGGAAGGGAGAGGGGAGAGCAAAGATGCCATTGGCAGAGGAGATGGTAGGAGGAATGGAGATATGGGGGTAGGGGAAGCCTGGGGGAGGAGTGGGGAGAAAGGGAGGAGGGAGGGAAGGGGGAGAGAAGGGAGAGAGGGTGCCCATAGGAACAAACACAGGAAGAGGGAGGGAGGATCAAAGTTGGTAGGAGGGGTAGATGAAGGAGAGGAGGGCATCATCAGGGAGGGGGAGCTGGCGGAAGCCACCTTGGGAGAGGGTATGGAGAGTGGAGAGATGGAGAGCAGGTGGGACATGGAAATACAGGCGCAGCAGCGGACGGGTGCGGGAGAGGGTGGGAGAGACCAGCGGGTGAGGAGGATCGAGTTTACGGGAGGTGTAGAGGATCTGTACCCGTTCAAGAAAATGGAGGAGGTGGGGGAACGGAATAAGGTCGTACAGGATCCGTGTGGGGGAGGGGAGACGGATGCTATAGGTGAAGCAAAGAGCATGGCGTTCTAAGATCTGAAGGGATTTGTAAAAGGTAGGGGGAGCAGAGATCCAGGCAGGGTGGGCACAGCAAAGGATAGGATTTATAGGGAGGGATTTATAGGTATGTTGGAGGGGTCCAGACCCATGTACGGCCAGAAAGGAGCTTGAGGAGACAGAGTCGGGAGCATGCCTTGGCTTGGATTGTCCAGAGGTGGGGGGTCCAGGAGAGGCGACGGTCGAGGGTGACGCCAAGGTACTTAAGGGTGGGGGTGAGGGCGATAGGACGGCCATAGATGGTGATATAGAAATCGAGGAGGAGAAAGGAAGGGGTGGTTTTGCGCACAATGATCACCTGGGTTTTGGAAGGATTGACCTTAAGCAACCACTGGTTGCACCAAGTGGTGAACCGGTCAAGATGGGATTGGAGAATGTGTTGGGAGCGCTGCAGGGTGGGGGCAATGGCAAGGAAGGTGGTGTCATTGGCGTACTGGAGAAGGTGGATGGGGGGGGGTGAAGGCGGCAGCACGTCACACGTCCGCCATATACAAAAGGTACAGAAGAGGGGAGAGGACGGAGCCTTGGGGCACACCGGAGGAGGGGGAAAAGGTGTAGGAATCCGTGTTACGGATGGTGATGTAGGAAGGACGTTGGGAAAGAAAGGAGCCGATCAGACGGACATTGTTAATGGGAAGGGCGAAGGTTTGGAGCTTGAAGAGGACACCGGAATGCCACACGCAGTCATAGGCTCGTTCAAGGTCAAGGGAGAGGAAGATAGCGGAGCGACGGGAATTAAGCTGTTCGGGGAGGAGATGAGTGAGGTGAAGGAGAAGGTCATCGGAAGAGAAGGACGGCCGAAAGCCACACTGGGTAATGGGAAGGAGGTGGTGTTGGCGGAGATGCTGGTGGATGTGTCGGGTTAGGATGGATTCCAGGACCTTGCTGAAGACCGATGTAAGGCTGATGGGACAGTAGGAGGAGACAGCAGACGGCAGTTTACCGGGTTTATCGAACATCAGGATATGGAAGGTTTTCCACAGGTCGGGGTAGTAGCCGGTGGACAGGACTACATTATACAGCCTGGCCAGGGTGGAGAAGAAAGAGGCAGGAGCTTTCCGAAGGCGGCGATAGCTGACATGATCGTGATCAGGAGCGGTGTTGCGTTTCGTGTGGAGTGTAGTGATGAGATCCTGTGTAGTGATAGGGACATTGAGTCCGGTGTGTGCAATGTTGTCCAAGTACTGGAAACCAGGTGCGAGGGGAGGGACAGAGGTGTCAGTTCAATCGCGGACATCTGGGAAGAGGGAGTAATCGAACTGTGGATCGTCGGGAATGGTAAAGACATCGGAGAGGTAGGAGGCAAAGTGATTGGCCTTACTAAGGTTGTCAGGGAATGGTTGACTATCATGAAGGATAGGATAGTAGGGGGGGGGGGGGGTTAGATCCGGTAAGGCGGCAGAAGGCTGACCAGAACTTGGAAGAGTTTATAGGAAGTGTAGCATTTAAACGGATGCATGTCTGTCGCCGGTCCCCGAGTTTCTTAGCCGCGAGTAAGTTTCGAATGTGTCGTTGGAGTTGCCGGTGGCGTCATAGTGTGTCTGGGTCACACGTGTGGAGGAAGGAATGGTAGAGATGGCGGGATTCACGGAGGAGGAGAATGGCCTGTGGGGGTAAGGTAGGATGGTGGGGGTGGATGGCGACAGAAGGGACTTGGGCTTCCACGTCCTCAGACCAGGTCTGCTGGAGAAAGGAGGCGGCATGGGTAATATCATCAGGGTGGTGGTAGGTGAAGGGGTGGCCATTGACCTGGGTAGATAGGGTATCCCAGTAGGCATTCCAGTCGGCACGGGAATAATCATGGAGCCGGCCGCGGTGGTCTAGCGGTTCTGGCGCTGCAGTCCGGAACCGCGGGACTGCTACGGTCGCAGGTTCGAATCCTGCCTCAGGCATGGATGTGTGTGATGTCCTTAGGTTAGTTAGGTTTAAGTCGTTCTAAGTTCTAGGGGACTCATGACCTCAGCAGTTAGGTCCCATAGTGCTCAGAGCCATTTGAACCATTTGAATAATCATGGACGTACTTCAGGGGAGGTTCATTACGAGAGTCAGGTCGGGGGCGACCACCATCTGAAACAGTGAGGAGGACAGGGAGATGGTCACTACCAACGGGGTCCAGGACATCTACCGCTATGCGGCCAAGGAGGTTAGGGGAGGAGAGGATGACATCAGGAGTGGAGTTGGATTCAGGGCAGGTGTGCTGGGGAATGGGGACAAGGTCACCTTGGAGGGAGGAGAGGAACCGATGCTACTGCCATAATTGGGTGGCGGAATGACTATGGATGTTGAGGTCGGCAGCGATCACGTAGGAGGAGAAGGTACGGTCAATGTGTGAGAGGAAGTCAAAAGGAATAGGGGCGTGAGGGCGGACATAGATGGTGGCACAGGTGATGGTAAGGCCGGAGAAGAAGAGACTAAGGATCATGTGTTCGGTGGGGTCGGGAAGGACAGGTTGGAGCCAAACTGGGATCTGGCGGTGGTGACCAATGGCAACTCCGCCACACGCTATCAGGAAGGGATTATCAGAGCGGTGAAGGAGGTAAGGAGAGGTGTGTATGGTGTGGTGGGGCTGAAGAAAGGTTTTATTGAGGAGGAAGGCATCCACACTGTGTGTGGCGAAGGTGTGCGTGAAGAGGTTCTTGTTGGCGGAAAGGGAACGGATGTTGTTCAACAGGATACAATGCTGTCGTGCCATGACAGGGATTTAGACAAGGGTGTCGAGACGGGAGAAGGTAAAATGGGGAGTAGGTGGCATAGATTTTGAGGTGGAAGATGGAACGGGCGGCGAGGGATATCTGCTGGAGCGTGTGTGAGCGCTGGAACGGGTGGACATTTTGGAGAACGATGGTGAGTAACCTGATGATGTCCTCAGCGTTGGGGAGGGGGGAGCGAAGGGAATTGCTAGGAGGGGTGGGGGCGTCCAGAGGGCGGACAGGGACGGTGAGTTCAGGAGTGATGGGAGGGGGTCAGGCCTTACATTTTTGGGAGTACGTGGGATGTGGGAGATTACAGGTGTTCCACGAGGGAGGGGACTGGAGGTTGGGGCACTAACGGAGGAAATGCGCTTGTTTACAGTGTGGGCAGATGGGGGCCTCGCGGCACTCAGATGTTGTATGCACGTTATAGCGCAGACACCTCTGGCAGCGGAGGAATTGAAGAGGGGAACGGGAGGGGTCGACGGTGTAGCGTTGGTTGAAGAGGAGGGCACACTCCTTCAGGAGACGGTCAATGGAGGGGGCGTGTTCTGAAAAAAACCCGCATAAGGTGGGTGGGGCCGGCTGAGTTGAAAATGCAGCAGACCGCCCATACTTCCAACGAGGGATGTGCCTTGAGCTCCGCCAACACTTCCTCCTCTGTGATCGTGGGACCAAGCCAAGTGATCACGGCGGAGAGGGTCAGTGGGAAATGCGGGGGTTGGGGTTGGTGGGAGGGAGAAAGGGAAGGTGCAGGGGTGAGGGAGGCATTGGGGCCAAAGCGGTTGATGGGGATGCGGGAAAGGATGTCAGTGAGAAGGATAGGGCTGGGGGAGGAGATGAGGACGGAGTCACGGTGAGGAGTGAAGAGGGAGATGGGGGCACTGGGAAAGTGTTGGTGGAAGAAGAGAGTGAGGTTTTGGGCCTCAAGGAGGGAGGGATCAGGACAGGAGAGGAGGTATCTGTAGGAGGATGGGGAGGAGGAGGAGGAGGGATCAGGGGCAGGCAGGGAGACATCCTTGGCGTCCTGGGGGGAGGGGAAGGAGGAAGGGGCTGGGTCTTTTTAGGAGCAGAGGAGGCAGGGGTGCCATTGGGGCGTTTGGTGGCGACGGAAGGGTGAGAGGATGAGTGGGGGACAGGTGCAACGGGAAGATGGCGGGAAGTGGCAGGTCCCGATGTGGACACTGGAGCCGGCGCCGGAGATGGCGATGGTGAATGCGATGGCGATGATGAGGTGACGATGACAGTGAAAGCGAGAGCGGGGCGTGGGCCATGGCCCTCCAGGCCACCACTCTAGCAGGGCCCACAGAAACGGAAGGAGCAGAGGGAGGGAGTGGAGGGAAGGGGTCAGAGGAGGAGGCGCAGGAGGAAGGAGCCGGGGAAGGGGCGACAAAAAGCGAAGGAGATGGCAGAGTGAGGAGCGGGGGGATGGAATGAGGGGGGGGCGGGAATTGGGCACACCATTTGATGGTGGTGGTGGCAGCGGATGGGCACGTGTAGACTATGGCAGTAGTGGTGGCAGTGGTAGTGGTGGTGGGATTCGACATGATGCGAGGGAAAAAAGGCACAGAAGAGAACAATGGACTTACAAGACGGACGAAACACAGAGGAAGGCAGACGAGGACCGATGAAAATCCGACTGAGGCCGCTGGCGGGGGGCGACCGCAAGGCAGGAACTCTGGCTGGCTGGCTGGCTGACAGGAACGCTGGCTGGCTGGCTGGCTGGCTGGCAGGAACGCTGGCTGGCTGGCAGGAACGCTGGCTGGCTGGCTGGCTGGCTGGCTGGCTGGCTGGAACGCTCGCTGGCTGGCAGGAACGCTGGCTGGCTGGCAGGAACGCTGGCTGGCTGGCTGGAACACTCGCTGGCTGGCAGGAACGCTGGCTGGCTGGCTGGAACGCTCGCTGGCTGGCAGGAACGCTGGCTGGCTGGCAGGAACGCTCGCTGGCTGGCAGGAACGCTGGCTGGCTGGCAGGAACGCTGGCTGGTTGGCTGGAACGCTCGCTGGCTGGCAGGAACGCTCGCTGGCTGGCAGGAACGCTGGCTGGCTGGCAGGAACGCTCGCTGGCTGGCAGGAACGCTCGCTGGCTGGCAGGAACGCTGGCTGGCTGGCTGGAATGCTCGCTGGCTGGCAGGAACGCTGGCTGGCTGGCAGGAACGCTGGCTGGCTGGCTGGAACGCTCGCTGGCTGGCAGGAACGCTGGCTGGCTGGCAGGAACGCTGGCTGGCTGGCTGGAACGCTCGCTGGCTGGCAGGAACGCTGGCTGGCTGGCAGGAACGCTGCTGCTGCTGCTGGCTGGAACCGCTGCTGCTGCTGGCTGGCTGGCTGTCTGGCTGGCTGGCACCTGCAAAACCCTAACACTTCAATTAATGACGAAAGCTACAATCGAAGGGCGCTATTCACAGCGAAGTACCGCCGGAGATGCTTTACTGTAGGAAGAATATCAGTACATAAATTGTTAATTAACTTTGGTTGAGATGAGCACGTAGGTGCAAAGCCGTACATCAATCAAAGCTAACATCGACTAGAAGTTACAAAGGCAAAATCTGTAGTGGCTCACCCACTATGCAATAGAAACAATCTTGCTAGGTCGTCTGCTCGTGATCAAAATGGGGTGAATCTGGAGCGCCGCTCGTAGAGCTGCGCAGCGCCGGCTTGAGGGCGCTGTCGTCGGTGTGGATCTTCCGCTCTCGTAGTGCCAACCGAAGAACTTTTACCCTGAGATCCTGCCTGAAAGTCGGGCATAGGTACCTTAATTAAATGGAACTATATGGTCTCAGAGACTTTTCACGTCTTAAACATTTGTAATGTATCTATACATTCGAATGTTCGAGTTTTTGACGGAATACCAGGTGAGCTGAGGCGTGAATGGGAATTTGGACAAGGAGGGAGGCGTGCTAGAGTCGTCCGTGCAGTTGAGCAAAGCCACTGTGCCAGGGTGGCGTAGTGGTTAGCGCATCTGCCTTAGTGAGCAAAAGACATGGGTTCGAATCCTAGCCTTGGTACAAATTTCGATTTGTCACTTCGGTCTGGATATATGCATCACAGGTGTTGAGACTTGAAAAGGTCTCTGCAACCATAAAGTTTCATTTGAAATGAATAGTGTACGAACAGCATTTTCACTGATACCTAAACGCCGTTTGGCGCTATTTGGGATGTTAAATTTCACAAAATTCATCTACTTGAAGTAATACTGCGTTCACGTTACGTGCTAGTAGTGAAATGTAAATGACTTCAGTGATGTTGTGTGAAATTTACTGCTGGAAGTTCCAAACGAATCGTTTGAAATCAGTACACTGTGAATGTACTGATCATACAACAGGCCGAGAAACCAGGTCTACACTTTTATGAACGATATTGGAGTACGAAAACTTAGAACCAGCTGAACATGGTCATATCTGGGATCATGATGTAAGATGACCTGTTGGTTGATAGCCAATCATTTCGCTAATTCAGTTGTCGGTTATAATATATATGCTGGCTTGTGCACAATGCCCATCAGGTAGTGCTCCCAATAAACACCTGACAAATGGCAAGCTCGTGGGATAATTGAAAGCTGTAAACGAAGTCCTGCGTTCAGAAAATCCTCAGAAACAAACAAATGAAGATTTAATGTTTGATTTTGTTTACATTACAAGCACAGTATTCTTTGTGCAATGTGTCGTTATCAACGCTACACTTCCTGTGCCGACAGTAGCACGAACGATGAAACTGAACCAGTAGATACATTATTTCCTGTAATGAATCCTCCTCATTCCTAGCTTCAGTTCTGAGGAACGTTAGTGCATATTTCGTCATCATTCTTGATGCAATGTTAGCTCATCTAGCTATGAATGCGGGAAGGCATCGTTCCTGGGATCTTTAAAGGAATTTCGTAGCATTTGACTGTAATGATGTAGGGAAAGTATGGATACACTAAACAACGATTTCCGGGCGTTGATTTAAATCTATCTGTTTCCGAATAAGACTAGATGGAGACCGATAGGTAATATGCAGCTAGAACAGCATCTCAGCAATTGAAGGAAAATACAAAATATTTAAAGTGAAATTGTTGTGGCTGCTGTAGCGGTGGAGCGGCGGCTGCCGCGTCGTTTTGCAGTGCACGTTGACCCTGGACGAGTTGTCCAAGGGCATCCAATAAGGCCTGCGTCTGCTGATTCTGCAAGCGATAAAATTCGGACATTACATCTGGAGATTGTGGCGAAGCCATGACACAAGTAAAGTAGGGCAAAGCAAGTACAAAGAACAAGATCCTTTTTTATCCTCGTCGTCAAATATGTTGTGTCTAGACAAGACAGCCTAGACACAATGAGAGGAAGCCGAAAGGCACGCGCTTAAACTCACGCAGGCTGGCGTGAGGTCTGAAACAGGATACGTAATGAATGCTATAAAGAAAAGTACGTAGCTTCTGGAATACTTAACTTTAATCCACATTTGTAGAACATCGCTCTTGATGATACATGAATAGAATCTCAATATCAATCGAATACGGCGCATTGCTAGGTCGTAGAAATTGTAGCTGAAGGCTATGCTAACTATCGTCTCGGCAAATGAGAGCGTAATTCTCAGTGAACCATGGCTAGCAACGTCGGCTGTACAACTGGGGCAAGTGCTAGTACGTCTCTTTAGACCTGCCGTGTGGTGGCACTAGGTCTGCAATTACTGACAGTGGCGGCACGCGGGTCCGTCCTATACTAGCGGACAGCGGCCGATTTAAAAGCTACCACCTAGCAAGTGTGGTGTCTGGCGGTGACACCACAGAAATGATAGTGGTCTTTCGAACAAGTAGAACTTCCGTAGAAGGTGAACAAGAACCTCACAGCCCATCAACAGAAACTATTTCTTCGTAATTATTAATTGCTGGCGAGGAGTGTGGATTGATTGTGAGTCTAAGCCAAGGCCTAGCAAATCTTAAAGTAGTTGCTAAGGAAATGTTTAAACGATTTCCTTCTTTTTTTTGTTAACAACACAGGTCTGTATTTCGTAACTATCAGGATAGTCAGGATATGCATGGTGCTGGATGTTGTGGATTGGCAAGACAGCCAACCCACTATGAGAGGAAGCCGAAAGGCACGCGTTTTAGCTCACGCAGGCTGGCGTGAGGTCTGGAACAGGTCAAGGAAATTACACTAGCAAAGAACGTACGTAGCTGCTGGAATACTTAACTTTAATCCATAATTGGTGAACATCGCTCTTGACGCTACATGTTTTACAGCATCAATAGTAACTGGTAATGGCGCCTTGCTAGGTCGTAGCAAATGACGTAGCTGAAGGCTATGCTAACTATCGTCTCGGCAAATGAGAGCGTAATTTGTCAGTGAACCATCGCTAGCAAAGTCGGCTGTACAACTGGGGCGAGTGCTAGGAAGTCTCTCCAGACCTGCCGTGTGGCGGCGCTCGGTCTGCAATCACTGATACTGGCGACACGCGGGTCCGACGTATACTAACGGACCGCGGCCGATTTAAAGGCTACTACCTAGCAAGTGTGGTGTCTGGCGGTGACACCACACTTGACTGATAAGAGAGAGTGCTATGTTAAATCCGTTTCAAAATAATGCTGGGGAAACGCAAACTGTCCCTCTAACAAAATGATATTTTGAAACACTCTGTTGCTTCCCGGTTTTCAGTTGAATAAAGATCAATAGAGAAAAGAGCAAACTCACTGCCTGAAAGTCCGCTATTGAGTAATTAGGTGTCAGGCATGCGACAGAGTTGCCCTCGACACTTGAAGAGGTGATTCAACAGCGTAGCTGGAGATGTTCTATTTTGTTTGCACACGCTGACAATTTCCCATAAAATAGACTTAACTGATTTTCTTTAGTGTAGATGTTTAGAATATATAATTGTGATGAGTGCATGAGGTATGCGATGTTGATCAGAATGGTAGAGGCGAGAAACTGAAACATAGCGACGTAACACAGCCTGATCTTCTAGATTAGAATCCAAGGGGCTGCGGAACTCTGATTACCATCAAAACTGCCTCACGATCTCTCTCCATGAAATAATGACCACATTATGGTGATCAAAATCTCATTCACCATCAGCACTGGAACCGCCTAAGGGAGGGCCTACTACAACCGTGCAATTAGGTAACTAAACCTATGTCACATTAACCACTCGAGCTTGACAACATAGGGAAAGAAAGTTGGCTGTGATATTGCTTTATGATAAAAATGGAAATGTCGTGTGGCTAGGGCCTCCCGTCGGGTAGACCGTTCGCCTGGTGCAGATCTTTCGATTTGACGCCACTTCGGCGACCTGCGCGTCGATGGGGATGAAATGATGATGATTAGGACAACACAACACCCAGTCCCTGAGCGGAGAAAATCTCCGACCCAGCCGGGAATCGAACCCGGGCCCTTAGGATTGACAGTCTGTCACGCTGACCACTCAGCTACCGGGGCGGAAGAGAAATAAATACTGGAAAATGATACAAAAACTTGACTGATAAACTATTCAATGACATGTAATTAGTCGTGATTCGAACAGTGTGACACAGGAATCAACTGATGAAAATTAAGTACAGGGATATTGCAAATTATTGCACTTACTTTGTTGGAATGTTTACTGCTGGGAACAACAACTCACAGATTTTTTGATCTCGAGGTAATCACCGTGGTTAGCGCAGAGTATTCTAAATGATTCAATCTTGTGTCACATATTCACTACTGCTGGTGCTGCATGCACTTCCGTCAGATGATCGCTGGCGAAGGAAACTGACAGGCCAGGTTTCAGACTTTCTTCGTGCACTACTAAAAACAAATGCTTCGTTCGTTACAATATGGAATGGAGGAGACGTAGTGATATTATGTATAGTGGTAGTTCAGCATTATAATCTGAACAGTAGACTTCTTAAGCGTAAAAAAACATAACGAAGGAATTGTACCAGTCAATTTCTTTGAACCATTCTGCATGTTTCTTCTACTGGTTATGCTTAATTTATGAACCTAGGTACATATCCACTTAGCTAATTGTTTACTGTGTGCGTATTAAGAGCTTAACATTACTGGAGATATCATTCGCATTGCAATCACGATGGAAGGACGCTACGTATTGTATAATCGACCAATTTTAGCGTTAGTTTAAGAGAATTTTACCTGAGCTATGTACGGTCTTGACCGAAATTATTCCTTGCTGTCGCTATTCATGTAACTTATTTATACTGAACACAGCAACAGGTAGCAACAGCTCCGTTATTAGCTCTTAGACGAGTTCGAAGTCGTTTGACTAAAACATATGTATATATGATGAGTGATACATCACGGTTACTACCGATCTCACTGGAGAGAATATATCTAAGATCGTTTATGATCGACTACACAATGTGACCACGAATATTGTTATTGTAGGATTTACGCCGCCATTAAAAGAGCTTCGTCGCCCGTGAAGTGTGATGTGAAGTTAATTTAGACTTTCTTTCTTGATTTACTTCGAAGAATTCTGACGATTATCGTAGAGTGGTAGCTTTCACCATGCCTGACATACCACCTTGGGAGAAAGGCTATAAAACCTGTTGAGCAGCGGTACGACCTTGCGCCGAGAGTTCTTGCAGGCGGCAGAAGGGCACTTTGATAGCTCTCTTCCCTGCGAGTTTCTGCACATAAATAAATTAATTGGTCGAAATAGGGAGTCGATAATCTCAACTCACGGAATGTTAACACGTTTAGGATGTTGTTTTAGAAAATTAAGCACTCGACAAAGTCTTCTATTTATAGTCAAGACTAGGCGGCATGAAGTATTTTAACAGACGAATATGGGGTCTACTATTTGAATGAGTGGCAGCCTTACGTCATGTGACTTAACGTAACTTCGTCATTTGTGGCATTTATGTGTTTGCCACTTTACATAAATGAACATGAATTTATAAAATGTGTGTCGACAATTATTTAATCGAAAGCATGGTGCCCACTATTTCAGAATTGCGTGCCTCAGCATCTTAATTAAGTGATAAGAAAAGCAACTGAAAAGTGGAAATTGACGAGGTTGTAAGTGCCAAATCGCGCATTTGTCAAAAGAAAGAAGAAACAATATATCTCTCTTAGTACATATCTTACATATCCAAGAAACTAGGAAGGTATTCCGATGCCACAGAATTATGCTGCCCACCTCCTGACTGAAAAAAATAGTGAGACTAATTATAAAATAGATAATTTATTAAGTACGTTCTAAGTGCTATAAGAGACAACGACTTTTTCTACGTAAAAACGATAGTTTTTGTTTCAATTACAATTAATAATGAGGAACTACGTTTTATTTACGATAATACACTTACAGAATTAAAGCGGTAATATTTTACTCAGTAGAACAGTAGTCGATAAAAACATTTCTCGTATCTTTTATATATATGACACGTGAATAACAAAATTAAATTCAAGGAAAAAATCTCAGTATTGACATGTGTTTCGTACACCATACTTACGATCAGATTGTGCAAAGGTTATTGTAAAACACCTGGAGCTTTCGAGGAAGAAATGGCAAATGGTCAACAGTTCTTCCTATTCTGCAACTGCCAAACATGGCTGCTCTTTCACATGAAGTACAGCATGACATACATCAACCATGGTCTTTCCTCTTTGTAATAGACTGACATGTTTCCATTCTTGTGTTTCAGAGTACGAATTTTTAAATGTTATTTGAAATTGATGAGTATGAGACACTTTGATCATATTGCTTTTGGATATCTTACACGCTTGCATTGAAAACACTGTTGTAGCTACATCTGTGAAAGCAAAGAGGTAGGTTGTATGTATTAGATTCATATTGAATAGGTTTGCGGCTCTAGCTGACTCAATACCCTTGTGTAAATCTTCGGAACAAGGTGCTTGATTACTTTTATCCGTTTTTCTACTATTATAAAATCTCCGTCGCAGTTCAAAAAGCAGTGTCCACTCACCAAAAACTTTTATGTTATTTCTTCAAACCATCGCGCGTTAAATGGAGGAGGCCTCTGAACCCCAAAGGGAAGCACTGCTCGGTACATAGAGCTTGCGCCATCTGCTAACGCTTGTTTGAAAGACTCTCACCATGATCAAGTCCAGGGATATGCAAAAGAGTACAGAGAACAGAATAGTACTGAAAATGTGTTTTGTGAAAAAAAGGAACTTAGACAGTTTTCAATTTCTGCTCTTGAGTTTGTAATGAACACATTTTGAAGTCCTATGAGTCAGGAGTAGAACCGAATGAACGTTGCGGAACTTGCAGTCAGGTTTTAGGAACAAATCCGTACGAGTGCACCAGCGTTGTGGTGGTAACTAGAAAGACTTGATTCAGACAGCAAGCAACATGGAAATGCAAAATTTCTCGCAAATTTCGTTGATAAAATGTTCTCGGGTTACCAGCCGAAGCCGGCCGGTGTGGACGAGTGGTTCTAGGCACTTGAGTCTGGAACCGCGCGACCGCTACGGTCACAGGTTCGAATCCTGCCTCGGACGTGGATGTGTGTGATGCCTTTAGGTTGGTTAGGTTTAAGTAGTCCTAAGTTCTAGGGGACTGATGACCTCAGATGTTAAGTCCCATAGTGCTCAGAGCTATTTGAACCATATCAGCCGAAACGTGGTATCGTGCTACCACAGTCGGTGATGGCGTGCTTCCAGACAGAATCGAGAATGGTCTGGGCGCCGAGTCCCGCCTGTCTGTTTCGACAGATCCCTCCACCACTTTCACGTCAGAGCGTTCCTCACATATTCTTGATAACGTGTAACATCTTCATATCTACACTTACTATCCAAGAACATTCTGTCATCCGCACCATTTGTCAGAAAGAAGCCTTTAGCAAGACTAGAGAATTGCCGTTCAACGTGTAGGCTGCAGTTACCACAGCAAATAAACCGCTGCGTTTGGACTGGTGCCGTGACCGGAAGCATCAACTGATGCCGAGGCCCACGAGAAAGACAGACCGCGGCGCATACTTCACTCGCTCAGCTCAGCAGACAAAATGCGTTTCTGAACTGTTAACTCGCAGCTGGGCGTGTAAGTACTAACGAGGATTGCACCTTCCACTGGAATCTGCTATTATGAAGTCTTACTGATTAACAGTACTTCAGCAAAATTTAATTTAAGATGAAACTTCCTGGAAGATTAAAACTGTGTGCCCGACCGAGACTCGAACTCGGGACCTTTGCCTTTCGCGGGCAAGTGCTCTACCTTCTTTCAGGAGTGCTAGTTCTCCAGGTTCGCAGGAGAGCCTCTGTAAAGTTTGGAAGGTAGGAGACGAGGTACTGGCAGAAGTAAAGCTTCGGTAGCTCAGATGGTAGAGCACTTGCCCGCGAAAGGCAAAGGTCCCGAGTTCGAGTCTCGGTCGGGCACACAGTTTTAATCTGCCAGGAAGTTTCATATCAGTGCACACTCCGCTGCAGAGTGAAAATCTCATTCTAACTTAAGATGAATACTCGATAAAATGGTATAACGGCTTGTTTATAGCATTTAGTCTTTTCTGCTTAACTGTACTCATTATATAATGGAGGTGGTGCCTTATGAAACTGATAATCATGTTAGCATGATTTTATTTTATTGTACGCCAGTACAGCCGTAACAAATTATAAGTAGGCCCTGGTCAGCAAGTTCCTGAGGGCGGATCGAAGCTGGACGGCTGGAATTGTGTAGTCTGATCCGAAATGTTATGCTGCAGTTCTTGAAGACTATGAGGACTACGACACCATTAAACTTCTCAGCAAACAATCGACCACACCGTTTCCACGATTTTGTTTTCACGTAACTTTCCACAACGAACACCCACTGCTCCACTGTGAGTACCTTCGTGAGCATTGGACTTCTCCATTCACACTGACACAGTCTGCAAAAAGCTCTGAAACGGTGTGGGTTACGTGTCGGGCATACACGTGGTGTCCACGTCACGACGTGTGGTTATATGCATACATTCACGTCCAGTCGTATCCGCTCATCCGGGTCACTTTTATTTGCCTCGCCATGTATTAATAACGTGCCATTTCGAAGTCTCTTATCTAATTCCAAGTCGCTTGTAAGACCGTCTAGTTCGGTTTGGGTGCGAGATGATTAGACGTTATCGAAGCTACCTTCTTGTCGTTTGACAAGCACGAACAGATTCAGCAGCAGCTGTGCCCTATTGCTGTGTCTGTTTCTTGTGTTTGTTGTAGTAGTCTCGGATGGTCTACCCTCCCGTATTCTATTGTTGGGTTGGGTGTTTATATTCGTCTTCGGAATAGTTATGGCTGAAGATTTAAGAGTATACATCTCCCTCAGTCGGCTAGGGAAATAGACACTGACGGAAAAAATCGTAGCACCAAGAAGGAGTTGTGCGACGTACGCGAAAGTCGTTAGGCATGTTTCTACATCTGAAAGATGATGTCTATTCAAATTCAGCACGCGTCGCATAAGAGTGGCGCTAGCAGCCCCACTATGAGGATGAAAATCAGGTTATCTTTAAATAAACGCTGTAACGGTAGTGAACGTTAGCTGCCTTTGACATTGAACGTGGTGAGTTGATGTTAATCAAGAACGCTTTTAAGGCGATGCCCTGCTCGATCACTCGATCTGCCGCCAGTCGAGCACATGTGGGACATCATCGGACGACAACTCCAGCGTCATCCACAAACAGCATTAACCCTTCCTGTATTGACCGACCAAGTGCAAGAATAATGGAGCTCCATTCCACAAACTGAAAAAAATGGTTCAAATGGCTCTGAGCACTATGGGACTCAACTTCTGAGGTCATTAGTCCCCTAGAACTTAGAACTAGTTAAACCTAACTAACCTAAGGACAACACACACATCCATGCCCGAGGCAGGATTCGAACCTGCGACCGTAGCGGTCTCGCGGTTCCACACTGCAGCGCCTAGAACCGCACGGCCGGCCCACAAACTGACATCCGGTACCTGTACAATACAGTGCACGCGCATTTGCACGCATTATACAATACAGTGGCTTATAAAATCTCACAAACGATGTGTGCCCACCCCTCGATCACCTCTTTAGACCATTAACAGAACGTAAACCACGCAACATCCTCATCGTAACAATATCGCGATAATGAGGTACAACTTGAACGCAGAATTATATGAGTTTCCGATTAATCACTTCACGCTAATGCCGGAATGTTTCGTTTAGTACGGGCACATTCAATTTCTTTCTTACTCATTTACAACGTGAAATCAAATCTCCGTTTCTTGAAACACAAGCAGAGATCCCACAAAATCCTCCTACAGAAGCACTACATCCTTATGAAAGTTCACATCAAGATTTGACTCATGTCTAGAACTAACAATTTACCGCTCAATTTGCACTCCACCGAAGTTGAGGTTTCATCTTTTTTTAGACGAATCATATTGTATTACTATATTTCAACCAGCCTCACATTTAGCCTATGCCAACAGAAGCGACTGTGTTTCAGAAAGTTGTCCTGTTTTCCTTACAAGGTTTTTTGGAGCACAAAATTTCTATAAATAACAAAATCGTCCGCTAATACTTGTTTGAGGGCTCTTGACGTAATTTGAAGCCATTTTGACTAATTTTCGACCGTGACTGTCTTAAGAAATATGTAAAGGTTTTTTAAATTACCGCTACCAGTCACAAATTTTGTTGACTATTGTATTACTTATTTATTTAGCGACATGTTTCGAGGGTATACCTCATCTTCAGGCTAAATGGCATTAGAAAAACAATTTTACAATAAGGTCATACTGATGTTACATAATCTTTTCGTAAATGCTGTGGTTATCTTTGTTCTTCTGGCGTGGCAGTCTCGTTGTGATGCGCTGAGGTGTTTCCATTTTCGTGGTTCTCTTGGCTTTCTTGGTCACTGTTTACAAATTTTCACTAATGTAACAGTAACTTGGAAACACGATTACAAAAACAACTCCGTAGTGCAGTGGACAAGATGGCGGTCGAAACAGCTGGTTTCGATTTGACTATCGATTTGTCGACAGATCGACAGTCAAATAGAAACCAGCTATTTCAGACTATCCCTCTTTAATCAGAGGCTCGTACATTTAACAGATCTTCAGGTTGCATACGTACGTACTGGTGGAGTCGTCAGGCAGCCATCCCCGAACAGGTCTCCATTTCAAACCAAGCACGTACTGTTTCAGAAAGACACGAACTGCTGTATTGCAAACGCACATCCCGTCGAACGCTGTTGGCTATGTTTCACTTCAGCTACTATAGATGTTTGGAAATTAACCCAGAATGTATACACATCCTTTGGCGACCAGAAAGCGCTGTCTCTGCTCTCCGTGACTAACAAATATGGATCATTATCGTCTCTTCTCCCTACTCAGAGTCGATACCTGAAGGACGAAAGCCCCTAGGATTTAGCGATCATGGGTGTGATCTTTATACTTTCTGTATTCAAATAACATTCCTAAATTTTTCACACAAGCTTCCCGATAAGCACCTGGCAGTTAGTAGCTTGTCACATTTGTGAAATAATTCGAGAATATACAGCCCGAAAGATGATTTCCAATTTCGTGAATACCTCAGGAATGGAATTAGTTACACATAACTGAAAAGAAAAACAACGAAAGGGGTGAATTAGCTGCAACTCCTGGTATTGGGAGTGACACATACGGGGATTCACTAGACTGTCTTATTCTCTCTTACGTATTTCTTGAGCCTTACTGGGTCGCCTTTAACAGCGTTATTTGCAACGCAGAACAGGCCCCAAACGCGTGACGTATCTTTAAGAGCCCGGCTTGTTTACACGAAGACGTGACTTCCTGAAAGAAAAGAGGCAGTGTCTATTGTAGTCTTGCTTATGATGTGCTTCCATATGTCGAGAGCACCGTAGAGGTTGTACAGTTCACGCTGACCAGTCTATCGATGAAAATTTTTAAGGTTAAAGGTACAGCTGCGTGAAAAGCAGGGCTCAAACCCCTGTCTAGTTATCCTGATTCAGCTTTTAGCTGCAATTACTGAAACAGTGCAGGCTATTCCTTCTACATCACCGATACTACAGCATCTACACACCAATAAATTCTGTGTTTAGTGACTTTTTATTATTACCGTGTAATTTAATGGTACATGCAGCTAGTTTTCATCATTTCCACAAGTTCGCAAGCGACATGTGTACTCGCGCAAAACGGTTAAAGCAGCTGCATGCATGTAGGTTAGAAATATTAATAACCAAGATAAAAATGAATTTAGTAGCCACTCTTTTTATAAGACAACTGGCGCTCTGCAATCTGGAGCTGCGTTATACTTAAAAGAAACTTTACAAAACTAATCAAGGGCAGAAAAATTACGTATTGATGGTATCTTGGATTAAATGTGCGATAGAATATTTTCTGAAAGATATAACCGCCATTTGACTGTACAACATGTTTTACTTCACAGTCTAGATCTTGGCCTTAGGCCATTATCAAGTGTTACAACTGCAACAGATTAAAGCATGATAAAAGTGCAAGTATCAGACAAAATATCAGAAAAATAGTAGGGCAAACAGTGACATCAGTGTATGGGCTGCATGATTTGTCCTCTTACTTACGTATTACAAATCGTTAGACTTGAGTAACACCCAAGTCATCGTCAAAACATGTGTCTTCGGTTATATAAACCAATTTTGTCAAAATAAATACGAGAACATTTGTGTAATATTCTAATTTACTGGCAATTAGCAATTAAAACCCGTGATTTGGTCATCTATTTTTCCACAACCATATAAACTGAGTCATGCTAATTGCCAGTAAATTAGCATATTACACAAATATTCTCGCATTTATTTCGACAAAATTGGTTTATGCAACCGAAGATACACGTTTTGACGATGACTTGGGTAGGAAAGGCAAATCACTCAGCCCATACATTGATTTAAATGTTTGCCCTGCTATTTTTCTGATACTTTGTCTAATACTTGTACTTTTATCGTGCTTTAATCTGTTGCAGTTGTAACACTTGATAATGGCCTAAGGCCGAAATCTAGGCTGAGAAATAAAAGTTATGTGACTGTGCCTCCGTAAAAAAATAAAATCATTAATTGCAATAGAATAATATGGACAGTTGAGATTAAATCTTAAAAAAGTCACCAACGTCTTTAGAGACGTTTCCAGCATTCTTCATTGTAGTACCTGTCTTTCGTGTGAAATCGTCTTTGCATTTTTTAAATGATTGTGTTGTGTATTGGCAGGAGCCAATTCACGGAGTTTGGAGGAAGCCGAAAGGCACGCGTTTAAGCTCACGCAAGCTGGCGTGAGGTCTGGAAAATGACAAGGAATTATAGTAGCCAAAAATAGTACATAGCTTCTGGAATACTTCACTTTAATCCATAATTGGAGAACATCGCTTTTGATGATACATAATTACAATCTCAATATAAACTGGTAATGGCGCCTTGCTAGGTCGTAGCAAATAACGTAGCTGAAGGCTATGCTAACTATCGTCTCGGCAAATGAGAGCGTATTTGTCAGTGTAGCTTCGCTAGCAAAGTCGGCTGTACAACTGGGGTGAGTGCTAGGACGTCTCTCTAGACCTGCCGTGTGGCGGCGCTCGGTCTGCAATCACTGACAGTTGCGTCACGCGGGTCCGACGTATACTAGCGGACCGCGGCCGATTTAAAGGCTACCACCTAGCAAGTGTGGTGTCTGGCGGTGACACCATAGATTGTATTACTGCTGTTAACGAATCATCTGTTCCCTTTTCTTTCGTTCCACAAATTTCCCTTCACCCCATCCCTGAATACTACGATTTGATACAGTGCGTTTCTGACAAGTAGGATAAACCACTAAGGACTAGACGTCTCCAAATTGAATGCTTTTGTACAGGAAAGCACGTTACGGGCGAAGTAAGGCTCATTGCATTGAAGTAGTGGCAAAAGTAATCGCCGGAAAAAAATCGTCTGACTGCAGTGTTTGTGCTTGTTTGCTGATCTCTGGGGACGAGTCACTCATTGCTCTTCGAAACGCGTATATCATGAGTAGTATGATGTTGTTAGTGATCCAGAATCATTTATTGTATTCTAATGGGTAATGAAATGAAAAATCGCCATTGAAGACGTAGAAGCGCCAAATTTGTATGTGACCATTAAATAAGGCTAAAAAGCGACGTTTCAAAGCGCCATGCTGCGGACGTAGTAATAATAAACTACGTATAAAAACAGTGAGTCCATAACAACTGTATCTGACATGCTGAACGAGTGTGCAGTTATTTGGAACATGGAACCAGGTTAGTAAACATTGCCGAAATGCCAGGACAGCATCGACGATCGCAATACGAGGGCATACTGAGAAGTAATGTCTCCACATTTTGTATTCTGTTCTCATTAACGGTTGAGGCATATTACTCGGTCGTCTTTCCCGCTTCACTGACGCAAATTGCACCCCTCCGTCGCTAGCGGGCTCCCAGCTCTAGCGAGTAGCACGGTAGTGTGTAACGTAGCTATGTCAGAGCATGACAAAGAGCGTACTGTAATCGAGTATCGAATTAGAAGCGTTCGTCTACAGATGCCAAACACTCTCTTTCAGGATGACAGTCCCAGACCACACACGAGCACTGCGATATCTGCAATAATTCGACACATTGGCTGTGATCGACCATCCTCTATATAGTCCCGACTTGCCCCTCATCCGGTTTTCATCTGTCTCCAAAACTTAAGGAACTCTTTGATAGTGATGAAGCAGTGCAAGTACAGGCGAGGTTGTAGCTCAGTCAAAAAAGTTAAACATTCTACAGTGAAGGTATCAACAAACTCCTCCCTCGTTGGGAGAAATGGGTTCGTGATCAGGGTGCCAACGTTGAGAAATAAATATGTGGACATGATGAATAAAAATGTAGAATGATAATAACGTATGTTTTATTTAAAGAGCTTTGAGAGTATTCACATAAAAATTCTGAGGAATTACTCTCCAGCACGTTCTAGTATTTGTAATTAACTAAATATCAGTGAAGTTATAATTTGAATGTAGAAAAGACTGGTTCATCCCAGGAATTTTAAGAATCAGTGTTGGTCCTGGGGGTCTAGGGGAAGTGCAAATGCTTTCCACTTGCTCCTGACATAGTGCCACAGAAAATTCTGCTTGGATATCCACATCGAAATTACAGCCATTGTTGACAGCACGACCAAATGAGCTTAAGTTAGGACCAGTTTTGCACCCAGAGTTTGAGCTAAGAGTTTGCTCAAATCTGGGCTATGTTGTTGTTCGTCAGGTTTCAGGTAAAATCTCTTTACAGAATAGTCCGGGTTGTGTGGTTATAAGGAACTAGTAGCTCTGTGCCACCCTCAACTTTACATCTCGTCCGCAGATTGGTTAGAAGGCTCATTGAGTAAGGAATTCAGGAAAATGGGCACTTGTTTGAACACCCCAATTAAATGAATGTTCCGCCACCAGAACATCCATCTGAATATAGCCAGTTATGTACGGCATGTTGTATCTGCTCCTAAAACTGTGAACATTTCTAGCTTCCTAACTAAAATTGATTGAAATCTGCTTTGTACACAGCTGGTTTAAATAAATCAGCCACATGACTGAAAAGTTATTGTTCTATTTACAAAAAAATTATAACTCGCAGCTATAACTATCTGGAAAATAACTTAACTATGTTCATACCGCTGCATAAAGAGCAACATTCCTTACGTCTGCCTATGTAAATAAATTTTTCCTTTATTTATTATTTAGTAAGTTACAGAGAAAAATATCTTACCTGAAAAACACTGTGTATTGTATTCATGCGTTCGTGACCAGCTCCAGATTCCGTGAGATTTCTTGGGAAAGACTTTAGAGCTACCGTCACTGTAATCAGTATTTTCATAATTTTTTTCAGGTTCAATGGGAAAAGGTTTTTGTATTTTCGTAGGGTTTGGACAAATGCTAATGCCTTCTTGCAAATTATAGCTTTAGTTTTTGTCCAGTGTGGTTTTACTCCTAGACTTTTCGCTGAGAGGGAAAAATTTGTATTTGTCCCATTTAGGATTAAATTTCGGGCTAATGAGATTTTTATAAACAACGATATTGTACTGCGATTTGGACGGATTATTCTCTAACCCTACATTCTATGCCGATTTTTGTAATGCACACAAGTCTGCTTTGATATTCTCGTAGAACTGACATTATAGGTAGCTGCCCTCAAATTAACTTGTTTTATACTTAAGTAATACTGGAGGTCATAAGCGTACATGTGGTATTTGCAATGGAGTGGAACTGATGGCACATCATTGACGTGCAGTGAGAATTGTGTCGTAGCTAATACCGAACCGCCGGGGGCTCCTGATACTAGCGCATCGTTGGTGAAGCGTCCTGTATTAGCGAAACCACTATAATGCGCGTCGCGAAAATTTAGGCTGCCAAGTTTTGCACCTAAATTGTTGAATTCAACAGTTCAAAGGATTCTGCTAAAATCTGAAAAGCATATGGTAGTCGCCCCTTGCCTGTCTATGGCTTGTTTCATGTCGTATGTTAAAGCAATGGCTACGAAGCCTGACTGGTATTTGGCTAGTAGGTTATTCCTAGTTAGACAATCGGTAAACTGGTCGTGACTACACTTAAGAAAGAATTTCTCGCAGTTACCGTCTTTTGCGTATATTAAATAACTAATACGGATATTTGTTTGCCACTCATTTGAGGTTGTCGGCAAAGTGAGGTTTCTGTTTATTTCATCAAGCAGGAAGATGTGAACAGCTGCAGCCATTACTTTGCCTCCACCTAGACCACAGAACAGCTTGTCTGTGGCTGTTGACAGTTAATGTCTGCGTATGGGTTAAACGTTTCTCACAGATTGATTCTTTTCCTGAGATTCATTAGCTGTTCTGTCTCATCCGTTAGCCAAAGCGCAGATTTTATTTTAGCTCACAATCATGTGAGTAAATTCTCTGTAGGTGCTTGGCTGCGTTTCTTCTTTTTTTTTTGCGGCAATATCCTGAAAGTTATGTCATGGGCAAAGATGTCGATTGTGGATGTCTGATTAGTAACGATTGCCCTGTTAGGGATTTTCGTTGCAAATAGATCTAGGGGGTTGTATGATGTTTAGAAGAAAGCATGCACTTGAAATTACCGGCAGAGGTTAGTTGTTATTCCAGCCCCCTCCAACCTCTCACCCCCCACCCCACACCTGCAACTACAATCACCGAGTGAGGTGGTGGAGTGGTCCACATAGTGGACTCGCATTCGCGAGGACGACGGCTCAAATCCGTGTCGAGCTATGCTGATTTAGGTCTTCCGTGATTTCATGTATTGATCCAGACAAATCATAGATGTTTCTCTTGAAAGGGCATGACCGATTTCTTTTCACATCCTTTCAAAAATCCTAGTTTGTGCCCCGTCTCTAACGATTTCGATGCCGATGGGACATTAAACTCTACTCTTCCTTACTTTCACAACTACATTTCTGACAGAAACTTCGTACACATAGACTACTGGTTACGTGTATGCATTAAAGTTTCGTGTTCGACGTTGACCATAAGATCTTTCCAAATATACACGGAGGAGACAAAAACTTAAGGGCATTCGCTGAATGGCGTGGTGGTCCAACAATGCACCCAAAGCAGCAGCATTTGGCACGGTGTAGATTGGACAAGTGCTTAGCAGGCATCCAAAGGTACAGGGCACCAGATGTCTACACTCAGGTCACGCAATTCCCTTCAGTTACAGGAAGGTTGTTTTTGAGTGCGAAGCTGGCACCTGATAGTATCCCAAACGTGACCCATCGGGTTCATGTAGGCGAATTTGTTGACTAGGATATCAAACTGATTTGATTATCATGCTCCTAAAACCACTAGTAGGACGATTTAAAGCCTTGTAATATGGACAGTTATCCTGTTTGGAGATGCCATTGCCGTCGGGGAAAACATCTAGCATAAAGGTGGTCCACAATAATGTTCACGTTATGTACAGCGGTAACGGTGCTTTCGATTACTATCACAGGTACCACGGAAGCCTAGCTGAATGTCACCCATAGCATAAGACTGCCCCTACAGGCCTGCGTCCGTGCCGGCCGGTGTGGCCAAGCGGTTCTAGGCGCTTCAGTCTGGAACCGCGCGACCGTTACGGTCGCAGGCTCGAATCCTGCCTCGGGCATGTGTGTGTGTGATCTCCTTAGGTTAGTTAGGTTTAAGTAGTTCTAAGTTCTAGGAATGTGTGTATGTGATGTCCTTAGGTTAGTTAGGTTTACGTAGTTCTAAGTTCTAGGGGACTGATGACCTCACATGTTAAGTTCCATAGTGTTCAGAGCCATTTGAACCATTTGAACCTGCGTCCGTGACGAGGTGCATGTTCCGTGGACACTAGTATCGACCTGGTGTAACAAGGAACATGATTCATTCGACTTTTGCAATGATCCAGGATCAAATCTCGATGATCCCGTTCCCAGTGCAGTAGTAATGGACTATGTCTTTGGGTCAAGATGGGAACACGTAGGAGTCGTCAGCTGCGGCGCCTCATCCTCAACAATATGCACTGAACGATACGCTCCGAAACACTTGTGCCTGCACCAGTATCGTATTCTGTCTTCAGATCTGCCACATATCGTCGCTTATGCCGCTCTACGGAGCGGGCAAGTCTCCAACCTCCACGTTCTGTGATGATGCGTGGACGTCCAACTCCTCGTCGCCTATCCGTGGTTTCATCATCCCTCAACCACTCTCTAAAGATGTCCACGGCAGTTAGCACGACAACAGTCGACCAGCTTCGCCGTCCCCGAGATGCTCGTTCGCATTTACGGCACGGATCGTCGCTAGAATGATTCCCCATTCATTTCTTCTCCGCTTATATACTTTCCTTGCCACATCACGTGCCCACAATAATCCTAGGAGGCACACGTCTCACAATAAGTGGTTTCATAATGGTCTGACTCAACATTGTACATGCTGCTTCTTCTCGTTAGTATTTCTACAGTAATCGTAACTGATTTATCAATGCTTTATTCACTCAAGCTACATCGGTACAGGCAACGAATTCTTTCGTATTATACAACCGTCATCTTACTAAATCAAAATATTATACACTATGTGATCAAAAATATCCAGGCACCCCCCAAAAAATACGTTTTTCATATTAGATGTATTGTGCTGCCACCTACTGCCAAGTACTCCATATCAGCAACCTCAGTAGTCATTAGACATCGTGAGAGAGCAGAATGGGGCGCTCCGCGGAACTCATGGACTTCGAACGTCGTCAGGTGATTTGGTGTCACTTGTGTCATACGTCTGCATGCGAGATTTCCACATTCCTAAACATCCCTAGGTCCACTGTTTCTGATGTGACAGTGGAGTGGAAACGTGAAGGGACACGTACAGCATAAAAGCGTACAGGCCGACCTCGTCTGTTGACTGACAGAGACCGCCGACAGTTGAAGACGGTCGTAATGTGTAATAGGCAGACCATCACACAGGAATTCCAAACTGCGTCAGGATACACTGCAAGTACTATGACAGTTAGACGGGAGGTGAGAAAACTTGGATTTTATGGTCGAGCGGCTGCTCATAAGCAACACATCACGCCGGTAAATGCCAAACGACGCCTCGCTTGGTGTAAGGAGCGTAAACATTGAACGATTAAACTATGAAAAAATGTTGTGTGGAGTGACGAAGCCGTTCTAGGGAACTGACGACCTCAGATGTTAAGTCCCGTGCTGCTCAGAGCCATTTGAACCACTTGAACAAAAGTTACAGAGGAATAAATTTTGCGTTCGACGAGACCAAAAGTGAATTTCTTGGACCATCCGTTTCCGTACAATTCCACCTTAAAGTTAGACCATTTCTGATAATCAATAAAGATAGTTTAACCTGAAGTTCTTCAATGAGTGATATTTACACTATATTAAACATAGTACTGTTACACTACACAGTATTAGCCTTGTACTTAGTAAATATAATAATGCAATAAATTTTAAACTTACAGAATATATAAAAAATAATATTAAAAATAGAATACAATGAGGTCCATTCAACTGATATTTAGATGGAGACAGGATAAGAAGCACATGTCTTGAAATCAATTAGCGATGACTGTATTTCATAATAACAGAAAACATAGTTAAAGGTATGAAGAAGAAAAAGGAAAAAAACCGGCAGGAAAACAAATTTCACAGACGTCGATGTTTGACTGTCGTTGGGCCACTCGGCTCCTCAAAGTCTGTAATTTCTGATTCGGAGTCAGTGGTCTCATCACTCGGCTCCTCAAGGTTTGTAATTTTCGTCACACCATATATACAGTCCAGGTCTTCGTCAACATTTGGTTCGTCAATTTCATCTGGTTGGAGGGAGTTAGAGCAAGATTTCCCCTTGCAGTTGGCACTAATAAATGAGGACTTAATTTCAGCCTTCCGATAACCACAACCTCCTGCACACTCTTTGTAGCACTTGCAGAAAACTGTGGAGTGAAGAAATTGTGGAGTTGGTTCCTTGGAGGTAGGAACGGGGTCGGGACCAAACTTCGAAGCCTGCCATCCAAGAGGATCGGATCCATTTTGTGTCCTACCCCCATTTGTACTTGTTGGTAAGTTCTCAAGCAATGTTGGGCGCTACTTCAGATATTGATGGTAGGGATGCCAGGGTGAAATTGGCATGAGGGCTTTGGAAAACAGGTAGAATCGCAAATCGCAGTTTTTCTAATGTATATCCTGCCCTACCTCCGTAGAGTGTTGTTAAAGATCGTAGGCCGACTGCGGCAATAGCTTCAGCTTGAGTGTCGTGCTCGAAAAAAGGTTTAATTTCTTCAATAAAATATTTATTTTTGAGCGACAGCTTGGCCACCTTCTTCTTGCTCTGCTTGAAGAGTGCTGAGCTCCACTTATTTCGTGGAGAAATATAAGTGGCCTTCTGATGTCTGTCATTTGAAGCTGGTGGGACAAATACTTCTGATGGGGCCATGCCTCTGCCAGGTTTTGAGAAATGTATATTTGCTGATGGTGTGGGTAGGGCATTGAGCATGATAAGAAGGTGTGCTTCCTCACCAACTACTACAACCTTCTCGTGCTGCTGTGATACCTCAACGGTCGTGGCAACAATCAGGTGGTCAACGTCTTCATTAGCTTGGTTTACTGAGAACCGACAAATCTCTCAGTAAGCAAGCTAAAGACGCACACTTTATTTCTGTCGTTGGACAAAAAATGGTTCAAATGGCTCTGAGCACTATGGGACTTAACATCTATGGTCATCAGTCCCCTAGAACTTAGAACTACTTAAACCTAACTAACCTAAGGACATCACACACATCCATGCCCGAGGCAGGATTCGAACCTGCGACATTAGCAGTCGCGCGGCTCCGGACTGAGCGCCTAAAACCGCTAGACCACCGCGGCCGGCTGTCGTTGGACAGGAATTGCTCTTGAGTCATGGTCATCACCATTAACTCGGTAAAGATTACCTTATGAGTTGCGTGTCTTTTGCTTTGGCGGAGGCACTCAGTATATTTTATGCTCTTGGTGGGCAGGTCTTCTGGGTAGACACTAAACACAACACTTGACGCACTTCGGTTGCAGTGTCTTTTTAGGTGGTAACGTATTTGGAATGTTTCACCATTCTTCCACACGACCTGGTAGAGATTAAATCCATCATCGATGACAAAAGCTGCTCCTTCCAGGTTTACATCATTCAGTGGTGTTAACAAATTATATTGCACTGACTTGGGAGTCTTCCTCAATTCAACTCCAACGAACAGAAAGAGGGATAGGGTGTCAGCTCATAATGGAAGAATTCTTTACGCTGTTCATCGGATTTCTCGAGGAGTGCTATCTGGTGGAATATGGTTTCAGAGTTTACTGGTACATCGTGCTCATCAATGGTCACCTTAGATTTGAATCTTTGTATACTCACTACTCTCTTTTTCTGACGAACTTTATGTTTTCAGTGGTTTGACCAACAAGGGCGATCACTGAGAAATTGCCAATTTCAAAGGCTCTGTGGTAGTTGATAATGTCATCTCCGACGATTCCTGTGTAGATGTACGTAACAAAATTAGTAACAGGGAAAGGCTCATGGAACTGAAACCGCACAATAAACTTCTGAAGGTCTGCAATGTCACGCTGCACCCTAACATCCCTCGCATGAACATGTTGCTCCTAGTTAGTGAGTGATATACCACAAAAATCTTCAACCTGCTGGGTCACTGTAGTAAAAGTTAGCATGGTCAGAATTTATCTACTCAAAGTACTGTCTGAAATTCCGCGACCATTACTGAGCCCTCCCGTACTTTTCAACGAGCACGTTAGGGTCTGTTCAGTCGTCATGTCAGACCATAACCCACTCCAAAACTTATCACACCGTCTGATAGTGAACCGTGTATAGTCTTCTTGGGATATTTTCTTTTCAAGGTCAATCATGTCTCGTAATAGAGCTGCATAGATTTAGCACACAGAAAATGCCCACTGGCATGAAAATAGGGTAGCATTTTCTTAACAATGGTGACGTGCAGTTCCCAGTTGCCACTTCTCAGTCTGGATGAATCGCTTCATCAGAGTAGCCATGTGGAAGTAGATAATCTATAACCTGGCAGTGGGACCATTTAGCTCCAGCTCTTCATGTTTCTGTGGAAACATCTGGTTCAAAGTTTCATGATCACGGGCTTCCAAGAGACTTTGTGAGTAGACGGCTCTTCGAGGTAGTAATCTGTTTTCTCATTGTCACTCATTCTTGGGAGGATGACGTGTGCTACAGCCAAACTGCAAAGTGTATGTGCACTAACTGCCCTTGAATAAGCACGACCAGCCATTATTTTTTCTGTTGATACCTGTGCTTAAGCAGCGCAGAATAGCCCTTGCAGCCCGGTTTTACTCATAATGCAGCCCACGCCTCCCGAGAGTGACATGAAAAGAGGAAACCCTCCCAACCGTACTATGACCATGCCCAAATTGGAGTCTGTTGTTAGCCTTAAAATAGAAAGGCTGGTGGAATGTAGCAAAACAGATATTTTCTTTGATGCTTTTGCATTTGTTTATGCGGTGAAAAGTGAAGTGTTCAGAGTGTCATAGTTGCTCGCGGTATATCGATGAATGGAAGGAACAGTGACTTTGACGTCGAGTACGGTTCTGAGTACGTTATTTGCTCCATGAAGCCATTTCAACATGGAAAACCATCTTCTTTTCATTTACCAAAAATCCACTGGAAATCAGCCAGTTTAATGTTGACGCTCGAACAATTTGCCGTCAAGTCCTCAAAACACGGTGCTCTTCAAAGGCGCTCCAGTATGTTTAAATATTGTTACTGGAATTACTGGAATTCTCCAATAATGCTGGCTCTTGGAACAGTGTCTCTTCTAGCAATTACTGTACTACTTGAAGAGGCAGAAATTGCTGGCGTTACACACTGAATTCTACCCATGGCTAGGAAATTATTGCGGCAATCAATTGTATCAACGCTGACATCTGCATTGTCAAACACCCGTTGAGAAGAATAATTTTGGTGGTTAGGGCTCTGCGGGTGGTTCATACAAGACACCTTAAACATCGTGGCCTCGTCGTCGAAACAACAGAAACCAAGTACCAAGTACGCTTCCAGTTTGTATTAGCTCGCTTGAGCTTTATTTTCTGGACAGATGGGATCCAACACCAACTTGGAGCGATGAATGGAAATATCTAAGCCTGGAGGAAGATATTACTGCATGAGCAGAGGAAATTACTTTGGTTCTGTCTTTCTGCTGTTGGGCTCTTTTATGATCGAATCAAGCAACACCTGTAGGTTTTGTGGAATATCCTCCTCACAGTTTCCCAGAAAGTGTTGGGGATCCGGGTAACTGACAAGGCGACACACTTTTGAACGGATATGCCAGCCGCTGCTCTATCAACTCGGAGGCATTCTTCCTCCCCATTTGCCTGTTTGAATTTATAAAACTACTGCGACCAGATTTTGTAACCAGCATTGCAGAATGCGGGGTACTGTCTCTCTGTGTTGACCAATTGATATGATAGTGTCACTTCCATAAAGATCTTGCAACCTTTTCTTCAGAGGTTTCTGACTTACTTCTGGGCCAGAGGAATCTTTCAGAATGACTTTCAAAGAAAACTGGCACGCCTCTCCCATGCTCTCAGTGTAGCTGCAAACATATTGTAAAGCAGAAGTGATGTCTTCATCCAGGGGTCTACCTCGGATGTTTATTGGATGTATAAATAAGAAAGACTTTCTCATGCGGTTCTGATGGTATCTCCCCTGGTCGGTAACCCGTCGATGGACATTCAGTGTTAGCTGTTTGGAAATGGAAATCATCATTGCCATCCGTGTAAACAAAAACACATGTTGTTTTAAAATTGAATACTGGCTGACATGATCGGACTCAACGTACAACTCCACTTTCACTAGCTTTCTCTGCAGCAGCAACATTTTCCTCCCTGGTGTAAGGTTTATGACGCGAGACACGAAGTTTACGATGTTATATGCCTTAAAAGCGCATCTTTTTCTTCATGTCTCTTCTTACTGCAATCCAACAAAGTTCTGATTCCTTTTGCTTTCACAGTCACTGTCTCATTTTTCTCTATTGTCTTTTCACACACAGGACACAGATCCATCATTTTTACATCTGCTTGTTTCCAACTTGCAACAAAATTAATTGTAAATTTCAAATTTTAGTAAAATAATATATTACTGAACTTACTAGGTGTAAGACTATTACTATGGTGTGCTACAGTACTATGCTTATCCTTTACCTAACTTAAATACGAAACAGGCTGCAAAAAAAAAAAAAAACCTATACTTCCCCATAACCTACACAATCAATGGGAGCTGTTCCAACTTTAAGGTGGAACTGTAAGGAAGCGAGTGGTCCAGAAACTTCAGTTTTGGTCTCTTCGAACGCTAAATTTATTCCTCTATAAATTTCGTATGGGCAACTTCATTGATAGATAGGTTCGTTTAGATGGTATTACGAAAAAGCAGGAGTTAAAACGAAAATTTTTCAGAGATATGTAAAATTTGCCCATCTTTGATGAGCACTAGTATGGGAATGGGTGGTCCAAAAAATATGCGTCTGATCTCATCCAACGCAGAATTTAATGCCCTAAAACTTTTAATAGAACCGTGTTTTCAGTATTGTGAGTCCTCTACGAGATATAACCGTAAGAACGCAAAAACCCTTTTGGGGTCACATTTATACCCCCCCTCCCCCCACCACTTAAACACAACTTCACCCGGGAGGGGGGGGGGGGGGGCACAAATGAAACCATTAAAAAATAAAACCTTCTGTGAGAATTGTTTCCTGTTTCGATAATAAGGCTATTGGTCTATTAGCGAGGACGAACAAGTGCTCATAGCTCTTAAGATATGCGTTTTAGAGCCCATGTTTACTAGACGTTTTTGCTTTGAATGATTGCTCCTTTTATATCCGTGAATATTAACCATACCTACTCAGACACACTGTATATTAGGATGTAACGTCCCGTCTACGATGAGGTCATTAGAGGAGAAAAACAAGCTCGAATTGGGGAAATATGGGAAAGAAAATCGACCACACCCTTTCAAATGCAACTTCCGTGCATTCACCCTAAGCGATTTGGGGAACTTATAAAAAATCCAATTTTGGATGGTCGGACGGGGATCTGAACGTCTGTCCTCCAGTTTATAAGTACTGTGTCGCACCACTGCGTTGCCTTGTCAGGTGTGTGTTTGTGTGTGTGTGTGTGTGTGTGTGTGTGTGTGTGTGAGTCTGTGTGTGTGTGAGAGAGAGAGAGAGTGACAAAGGGGGCAGGGGGGGGGGAGACTCTTCAGCTTTACATTGTTTTTTGAGCGAAGTCTTGCACCAGAACAATTCCCATACTGATCTGTGTGCTTGTTTCGTCAATAAAGGTAGTTCAACGACCCTACAGCGGCATTATGAATCGCGAGGACTAGTGATGTTCCACTTGTTTATGGAAATTGTTGTGTGTTTTTTCCGCAGCTGTCCGTTAGCTGTCATTATAGTTGTGAGCCAGTTGTATACGGCCTCTCTCCGTTCCCACGTGTAAACCTAACTGCCATGTACACCAAATTGCTGGATGCGTCAACCTCGCTTTTTAGGGCACGAATGGAGTTTCGTAGCGTGTTTACGTACCACAGCTCTCACCGGCTTCGAGTCACGTACAGCCGCTCAGTATGTGCAACCTCCCGGAACTATTCTTTCTTGACATCTCGTAACGGTGTCTCGCATATTGACCGACAATATATGAACTGAAAGCTGCGCTTTTTCTTACAAGAGCAAACGAATACTTTCAGGCACCGATATCGTTTTATTGCCTTATATTCGTACTGTATGAACGACTCTTTTATAAGAGAACAAAAATTCACTCTTGTTCAAACTGGACCACGAGTAGGCTCTAACACAGCTACTTGTGAAAACGGGAATATTTTTTATGCAAGTCATCGCAAATTTGTTAACGATGATGAACGATATCCGCAACGATGCTGAAAAGAACTCCAGTATAACGTAGTGGTGGAGTATAACCCTCTCTCGAAAGTGCATGCTTTGATACGTCAGTGCCTCACCACATCGGCTAAGGCTACTAAGCAATCGTAAGTAGAAGAAAACAAGGCAGAAAAATTTCTATGTGCTCAGTTCGTATTCGCACCGTATATTTTGCGTGAGACGTCTGGTCAAAGTCATAATAAGTTTTTGGTATTAATTCATAATTTAATTATCAATCTCCTTAGCACAATGATTATACAGTGTAACATCGTGGCTACAGAATAAGCAAAGCACAAGTTTGGGCTGTCGATGGCTTCTCTATGTCCAATGGACAAGCTACGTAATCGCTTAACGCTGTTTTATCATTTCCTGTTAGACGCTGCTGCAGCTCTCGCATTCGCTCGGCACAGAGCATTTAGCCTTTTTGGACTCCTTTCGATACGAGCTATCCTCTGATCTGCGTTTTCTATAATTCGGAGCTTATTTACTAGTCAAATGAGATGATATCTTTTATAATTTTGTAATTTTCAGTTTAATACCGATTTTCACTTATATTCCGGCGAATATTTTTATTATTCCACTTTGTTTCCTAGCAGTGCTCCGCAAGCTCCTCGCAATAACACCCTTATCAGTGTCCTAGCTAAACGTGTTTCCACGCTGTACCAATTTATAGCTTTAAACAAAGTTAATTCGTAACAATGATGTGCATGCGCCTACACTAGTACGCCTACACAGACAAAAACAAATACTGTGCAACAATGTCGTACTGACATAATCTATCTGTTTTGGGGTCAACCGCTGTTTACCCATTGTTATTCTCGTAGTTATTAGCGATTCAAATCTGATGGCACTTTGTCACACACGAAAGTTAGACCTAAGAGCGAACAGTCGTTTACACGTTTAAACTGTCGTTGTAGTGTAAGCCGTTGCGTAGAAAGAATATTTTAAAGAAGTAAGGTTATTTAGAGCCTTGCACCAGATGATCATTGTTATTTTTCAGACTATTTTGATCGTAGGTCAAGCGCAATCATGCGCTTAGCGAGAATGAAATAAAATTAATTTTTTAGAGTTTATAATATGTAGATTACTATACTGTGAGGAATTTCAAATATTAGTAGGTGCCACACATTTTTCCCACCTTCAGCTGCACCCTTATTTGCGCAATCTAAATTCACGATCTTGCAAAGATGGTTACAAAATCGAGTAAACGAGTGTTGGTGGAAGGTATAGCATCCTAGGCTTAAACTCCGAGATCAAATCGAGGATTTTAGCTAAGAGGCACTAGTTATACTAGACAAGGCTGGAGCAGGATCTGTTGTAAAGCGGGATTATTCCGAACCGTTTTAGGGAATAGACGCAGACACTTGAAACATGAGGGCGAGTGGGGTTTTAAACATTGTATTTCCCCCAAAAGACTTCATTCTTAACCTCTACGGCGTCTCACTTGATAGGTTTGATAAAAGGAAGAGACGTGCGGAGTGGCCGCGCGTTTAGAGGCGCCATGTCACAGACTGCGCGGCCCCTCCCGCCGGAGGTTCGAGTCCTCCCTCGGGTATGGGTGTGTGTGTTGTTGTTAGCATAAGTTAGTTTAAGTAGTGTGTAAGTCTAGGGACCGATGACCTCAGCAGTTTGGCCCCTTAGAAATTCTACATCTACATCTACATCTACATCTACATCCATACTCCGCAAGCCACCTGACGGTGTGTGGCGGAGGGTACCTTGAGTACCTCTATCGGTTCTCCCTTCTATTCCAGTCTCGTATTGTTCGTGGAAAGAAGGATTGTCGGTATGCCTCTGTGTGGGCTCTAATCTCTCTGATTTTATTCTCATGGTCTCTTCGCGAGATATACGTAGGAGGGAGCAATATACTGCTTGACTCTTCGGTGAGGGTATGTTGTCGAAACTTTGACAAAAGCCCGTACCGAGCTACTGAGCGTCTCTCCTGCAGAGTCTTCCACTGGAGTTTATCTATCATCTCCGTAACGCATTCGCGATTACTAAATGATTCTGTAACGAAGCGCGCTGCTCTCCGTTGGATTTTCTCTATCTCTTCTATCAACCCTATCCGGTACGGATCCCACACCGGTGAGCAGTATTCAAGCAGTGGACGAACAAGTGTACTGTAACCTGCTTCCTTTGTTTTCGGATTGCATTTCCTTAGGATTCTTCCAATGAATCTCAGTCTGGCATCTGCTTTACCGACGATCAACATTATATGATCATTCCGTTTTAAATCACTCCTAATGCGTACTCCCAGATAATTTATGGTATTAACTGCTTCCAGTTGCTGACCTGCTATTTTGTCGCTAAATGATAAAGGATCTATCTTTCTGTGTATTCTCCGCATATTACACTTGTCTACATTGAGATTCAATTGCCATTCCCTGCACCACGCGTCAATTCGCTGCAGATCCTCCTGCATTTCAGTACAATTTTCCATTGTTACAACCTCTCGATACACCACAGCATCATCTGCAAAAAGCCTCAGTGAACTTCCGATGTCATCCACCAGGTCATTTATGTATATTGTGAATAGCAACGGTCCTATGACACTCCCCTGCGGCACACCTGAAATCACTCTTACTTCGGAAGACTTCTCTCCATTGAGAATGACATGCTGCGTCCTGTTATCTAAGAACTCCTCAATCCAATCACACAATTGGTCTGATAGTCCATATGCTCTTACTTTGTTCATTAAACAATTCACAAAAATTTTCACATTTTGAACAAAAGGAAGCATCCTTAGGGTTTAACGTTCCTCCGAGGGCGAGGCCACTAGAGACGGATCACAAGCTGGGAGGCGAAAGTCACGGACCACCGGCTTTCCGAAGAAACTATCGCAGAACTCGTCTTCAGCGATTCAGGAATACCTCGGGAAACCTGTATCTGCTTGGCCGCGTGGATTATTTGAACTCAAAAAATAGTTCAAATGGCTCTGAGCACTATGGACTTAACTTCTGAGGTCATCAGTCCCCTAGAACTTAGAACTACTTAAACCTAACTAACCTAAGGACATCACACACATCCATGCTCGAGTTAGGATTTGAACCTGCGACCGTAACGGTCCCGCGGTTCCAGACTGTAGCGCTTAGAACCGCTCGGCCACCCTGGCCGGCATTTGAACTCAGTGCCTCCCAAATGCGAGTCCATTATCTTCAGCACTGCGCTGTCCGCCAAAATGGAGTCAATATGGATTATCTGCTGTGTCTTTCAGCGGAAATTGCTTGCCATACCTACGTTTCTGTGTCTTTCAAAGTTGATCAAACTTTCGCAGCAACCGTAAAACGAGTTGTTACCTATACTGCTACTTCCGTAACCATTTAGTACTGTTTGAATTGACATGTGTACTGGCGTTACAGCAGCCGTAGGTACCTATATTACGATAAAATAGGTACTGAAATAAATCAGTGGTGGAGGCTGACAATTTGTGCTAAAGTGTAGAGCGGTTGCCTCAACCGCCTCGGTCATCCGGACACGCTTCCCGTCCAACCCAAACTCAGCCTGTCACGCGCAAGTATCGCCCCAATTAGTTCCACTGTTCGTAGCATTCGCTAAGCCCCGCAGTTGTTCGAAACATATGGTGCATCCCCACTGAAAGTACCTAGAGCCGTCGTCGCTCACAGGGTGTACATGAAGTCCGGGAATACTTTCAATTATTTATTGCACGAGAACCAAACTTTGTACAGATATCATACATATGACATTTTTAAGAGAAACCCTGAAAGTTTTTTTTTCATGTATACCGTCACAGTGTAGTTTGGTAATTTTCCGATAGTCAGCGCTAGTCACAAACAAGACGTGTTCAGGTCCGCAGCGAGTCGTGCTACAGAAGGGGACAGCTGTTTCATGAAATGGCCTCCCCTATCACTAGATTTCACTCCGTGTGTCGTTTTTCGGCGGGGATACATTAAAGATCTGCTGTATGTACCGCCTCTACCATGTGATGTAGCAGAACTCCGAGACAGAATACGGGAAGCGATTGGCACAGTCGACGATGCCATGCTGAGACGCGTACGGTAAGAATTCGATTACCGTATTGCCGTCTGCTGTGTCACTCATGGTTCTCATATCGAATGTTTGTAAAAAAAAAATCAGAGTTTCTATTCAAAATGCAATATGTATGACATATGTAGAGTGTTTAGTTGTCGTGCAATAAATAATTGAAAGTGTTCCCGGACATTATGTACTTCCTATATATACAGGGTGGTCCATTGATAGTGACAGGGACAAATATCTTACGAAATAAGCATCAAACGAAAAAACTACAAAAAATGAAACTCGTATTGCATGAAGGGGAAACCAGATGGCGCTATGATTGGCCCGCTAGATTGCGCTGCCATAGATCAAACGGATATCAACTGCATTTTTAAAAAAATAGGAACCCCAATTTTTTATTACATATTCATGTAGTACGTAAAGAAATATGAATGTTTTAGTTGGACCACTTTTTTCTATTTGTGATAGATGGCACTGTAATAGTCACAAACGTATAAGTACGTGGTATCACGTAACATTCCACCAGTTGGTTGTTTTTGGGGAAGGAGACCAGACAGCGAGGTCATCGGTCTCATCGGATTAGGGAAGGACTGGGAAGGAAGTCGGCCGTGCCCTTTGAAAGGAACCATCCCGGCATTTGCCTGGAGCGATTTAGGAAAATCACGGAAAACCCAAATCAGGATGGCCGGACGCGGGATTGAACCGTCGTCCTCCATTCCACCCGTGCGGACGGTATTTGCTTCATGATACATTACCCGTGTAAAAATGGACCGTTTACCGGGCGTGTGCTATGTATGATGCTCGGTATCATGGACGACATCATCCAAGTGTCCGGACCGTTCGCAGGATAGTTACGTTATTTAAGGAAACAGGAAGTGTTCAGCCACATGTGAAACGTCAACCACGACCTGCAACAAATGATGATCCCCAAGTAGGTGTTTTAGCTGCTGTCGCGGCTAATCCGCACATCAGTGGCAGACAAATTGCACGAGAATTGGGAATCTCAAAAACGTCTGTGTTAAGAATGCTACATCAACATCGATTGCACCCGTACCATATTTCTATGCACCAGGGATTGCATGGCGACGACTTTGAACGTCGTGTACAGTTCTGCCACTGGGCACAAGAGAAATGACGGGACGATGACAGATTTTTTGCACACGTTCTATTTGGCGACGAAGCGTGATTCACCAACAGCGGTAACGGAAACCGGCATAATATGCACTATTGGACAACGGAAAATCCACGATGGCTGCGACAAGTGGAACATCAGCGACCTTGGCGGGTTAATGTATGGTGCGGCATTATGGGAGGAAGGATAATTGACCCCCATTTTATCGATAGCAATCTAAATGGTGAAATGTATTCTGATTTCCTACGTAATGTTCTACCGATGTTACTACAAAATGTTTCACTGCATGATATAATGGCGATGTACTTCCAACATGATGGATGTCCGGCACATAGCTCGTGTGCGGTTGAAGTGCTATTGAATAGCATATTTCATTACAGGTGGATTGGTCGTCGAAGCACATGGTCCGCATGTTCACCGTATCTGACGTCCCCGGATTTCTTTCTGTGGGGAAAGTTGAAGGATATTTGCTATCGTGATCCACCGACAACGCCTGACAACATGCGTCAGCGCATTGTCAATGCATGTGCGAACATTACGGAAGGCGAACTACTCGCTGTTGAGAGGAATGTCGTTACACGTATTGCCAAATGCATTGAGGTTGACGGACATCATTTTGAGCATTTATTGCACTAATGTGGTATTTACAGGTAATCACGCTGTAACAGCATGCGTTCTCAGAAATGATAAGTTCGCAAAGGTACATGTATCACATTGGAACAACCGAAATAAAATGTTCAACCGTACCTACGTTTTGTATTTTAATTTAAAAAAAAACCTATCTGTTACCAAGTGTTCGTCTAAAATTGTGAGCCATATGTTTGTGACTATTACAGCGCCATCTATCACAAAGCGAAGAAAGTGGTCCAACTAAAACATTCATATTTCTTTACGTAATACACGAATATGTAATAAGAATGGCGGTTCCTATTTTAAAAAAACGCAGTTGATGTCCGTTTGACCTATGGCAGCGCCATCTAGAGGCCCAACCATACGTCATTTGGTTTCGCCCTTCCGAGATAGACAAGTTTCGTTCTTTGTAGTTTTGTCGTTTGACGCTTATTTCGTGAGATATTTGACCCGGTCACGATCAATGGATCACCCTGTATCAGTGTCTGTTCTGTCGTACATATAGGTACTTTCATTGCGGATGCACCGCAACTTCCGAACCGAAGCCCTGGGAGACTTAACAAATGCTACGAGCAGCGGGGGTAATGAATAAGGGCGCTACTTGCACGTGACACGCTGACTTTGGGTTGAAGGGAAACGTGTCCGGATGACCGAGGCGGTTAAGGCAACCGTCGGAGGTTCCGTGTTCGAGTCCCGGCCCAGCACAAAATATCAACCTTTACCATTAATTTATTTCAATGCCTGTAAGCAACTAAAGCACTGATTTCTCGTAATATATTTAGTATTGTTTTTGAAACATCATATGAAAGTTTCTCGTATGGTGTGCCCATATGGCTATGAATCTAATTGGCTAATAATTGGAACGAAACTGAATACATCTTTGACATTCATTTGTTGTAGAATCTTAGAACATATTCTGAGCTCAAATTTAATGAGGCATTTCGAACAGAATTACCTCCTCCATAGCAACCAGCATGAATTCAGAAAACATTGATCTTGTGAAACCCAATACCTACTTTTCCTGGAAGCTATGGGTGAACGCAGTCAGGAAGATGCAGTATTTCTTGAGTTCCAAAAAGTTACGCAATTACGCTCATTACCGAAAGCGCTGTCGTACGGGGTGCCAAGAGAAATGTGTGACCAGGTTGAAGATTTATTGACATCATGGATAGAGAGACTTTGACAGATGTGCGAGTAATTTCAGACGTGCCCCAAGGAAATATGTTGGGACCCTTGCTGTTCACGTTGTAGATTAATAACTTTTCAGATTACAGTAATAGTAACCTCAGAATGTTTGCTCTTATCTTTATGAAGTACTGTCTGTAAAAAGTTGCGCAGATATTGGTCAGGTTTTCATAGGATTTCAAAGTGGTGCAAAAAATCGAAACTTGCTTTAAATGTTATAAAATGTAAAATTTTGCAACTGAGTTTCAGTTGGGATCAGATAGACGCCAACTGTAGCGTGAAAGGCTACTTAGCAAGTATCAAGAAGCAACTTTAACCTGGAAATACACTACAACATCCTACGTATCACTGGTTCACGAATGCAAGATTGGACTAATTACAGCGCTCAGAGGTGTTTAAGCAATTATTCGTCTTTCACTCAATACATGAATGGAATGGGAAAAGCCCTAGTAACTGGTACAATGGGAAGTCGCCGCTGCTAAGTACTTAGCAGTGATTTGAAGAGTATGAATGTAGACGTAGATGAAGAAGTGCGGAAGGAAAACATAAAATAAAATTTGTGTAGCTGCGAAGAAAGTATTGCTATTCAGACTACTTCTTTCAACCACAGTGCTGTTATCACCGTTGCAGATTTTTTGTGTGTGTTGCGTGAACCACAGCACTGAAATTACAGGAAAAACTGGATGAATAATGATACCTAATCCAGGGTGTAGCGACAAGCACGAGGATATCGAGGCGCGAAGAGAGCGCGGCCGTGTCCTTGTGGCGGCCCGTTGACCCAGAGCGTACTTTCTCCGGCCATACACTTTCCACAGCGCCCTCGATTCCCGCTGCGGTGGAAAGTGATTTACCGACTTCCTAAACCGAGCTGGCTGTGTACATAACATGACACACACCACATTTGTACGTTTCCTTCAGTTCCATTAGCTCATCAGCTCTTATTTGATCGGATACAAAAGTAACGTATCGCTGTACATGGCTCCTGATCTTACCGAGTTATATATAGGAGAGATGGGACGCTCGATTTCTCGTAGGGAAGAACTACGTTCAGTTCGTCAGACGACAACGTTATATGGGTTTTCAACTTTTCTGTGAATCACTATCACTGTTTCCATTTGAAAGAGCAACATCACACTGGACTCGTAATCGGAAGGTATGAGTTTCAGATACGCGTCCGGATAAACCGCTTTAGGCCTCTCGTGATTTGCCTAAATGAACTTCAGGTCATTGCTCGTTTTCATCGTCTTCTCTGTCGGGGCAGAGTTGGTGCTTAAGCTCTAATGAACTCGCCATCGACTCTAATATTTACGGCTATTTAGAAATGCGAACTGCTCTTAGTTCCAAGTTTTTTCCCCTCTGGAGATATGTTCGGCAATCATTTAGCTTCGTGCAAAGCGTAGAACTACTACGTAAACCACATTTGACATAGCTCCATTATTTACTTGATGAATGAACCGGTTCCCATTTCGGAGACAACTAGTAGATTACCACTCCAGAAGCACAATATCATGTAAACCAATATAATGTTCGAACTATCCTAACGGTTGCCTACTAATTGAAAGTTTTTGAAAAATTACTACTACCTGTAAATGAAAATTAATTTTAATATGGGTTTGTGACATCAGTCGGTTATCCAACAACTAAAGAGATAAACAACCGATATCTAAGACGAAACACTTGTGTTTTTTAAGTTCTGATATATTTACCAGACAGAAAATGTTCGACATCAACTTCTGAGTTATATTCGCTCGAATTCGTGACCTACGCATCATTACTTATATTAATTGGACACCAGATCGTCGAAGTTTAAAAAGACAACAGATTATAGCAAAGATTATTTCGTGTACATATTAACAGACCATTCATTAATCGTGTATAAAGAAAGTTCTTTTGGTTCCAGACTGTAGCGCCTAGAACCGCTCGGCCACCCCGGCCGGCGAAAGCAGTGGCACATTTATTTTCATGTACCAGTAACCTAGGACCGAGGCATTTGCGGCTCTACAGACTACTAATCTTGCCCTAAGATGCTATTCCAACAGTCTCATGATGCACTGTGTGCCGTTTTAGATATGTTGCTGCAATATCCTTCCTTGCATAGAAATGCACAACTGACGATTAATATAATTCTGTGTCAACAGGTGAATCATAAAAAATGGGTAGCGGTCTGAGCAATATTCAGTGAAACATAATTAAAGAATCTCTAACGGAAAAATATTACATCAAATAGGTGTGCTTTAAATAAACAGGACACTTCTTACCTCCTCTGGCAACCACTGAACTTTGAAAACACTTTTGATGTTGCGTATACACTAGAACTACCGCGACAATAAAAATTAACTATGATTCTTTCGTACCAGAGATGAAAAGCTATCAATTCCATAGGAAATCGCCAATATTCAGTCGTAACAACAGAAATTCACTGTCGTAGAACGACTTTTATTTCTTGAGATACATCCTATTTCTCCTTTCGTGTCAAAGGTCAGTGCTTAATATTAGGATACAGTTTCAAACCAAAGAAGAGAGCTATAAGCATAATATCCAAAACCAATAATTTGGAATCAAAGTACACAGACAACTGCTCACCACAATGAAACAGATAACTAAAATCAACATGTTTAAAAATACATTAACCCCACCTCTTAAGTAATTGTGAATCGTTAGTTTAGGTATAATCATTTAATATATTTATATGCATGATACATAAGCGAACATCATACACAATGCATAAATTGTTGTGAAACTATTCCTGTAACTAATGATATTTCTGAATGTATTAATTACTTGACAATTAACTACATTTTATTATTAGCTTTTGGTTATATTCTATTACTGTATTAAGGTGACACGTCTAATACCATTGTGAAATGATCAGTAAATGAACAAGCAAGTAACAGCTATCAAGTCTATGTGTAACTGTGTATTCTCATTACGACTAATTTGTCTTTAGTTCAGCTCTTTGATTAACAGAACAGTCTGTTTACAAAAGTAGTTCAGAGAACCATTAAAACCAATCAGTGCTTTTGTTTTCATTGATATTTTCCTTGTAATTCTGATTTCCGAGTGAGTGGATGTACTTACCAGTAGCTGTCTGGAAATGTTTTATGAAAGCAACGATTACTCGTTCTCGTTCGTTCTATCTATCTTAAATACATTAGAGCTAGGCCATGGCTTTTATTATTGTATTACAACTATGGATGAGCTCCACCGAATATTCTACATCCACATGGATACTCTGCAAATCACATTTAAGTGCCTGGCAAAGGGTTCACCGAACCACCTTCACAATTCTCTGTTATTCCAATCTCGTATAGCGCGCGGAAAGAACGGACACCTATATCTTTCCGTACGAGCTCTGATTTCCCTTATTTTATCGTGGTGATCGTTTCTCCCTATGTAGATCGGTGTCAACAAAATATTTTTGCATTCTGAGGAGAAAGTTGGTGATTGGAATTTCGTGAGAAGATTCCGTCGCAACGAAAAACGCCTTTCTTTTAATGATGTCCAGACCAAGTCGTGTATCATTTCTATGACACTCTCTCCCATATTTCGCAATAATACAAAACGTGCTGCCCTTTTTTTGAACTTTTTCGATGTACTCCGTCAGTCCTATCTGGTAAGAATCCCATACTACGCAGCAGTATTCTAAATGAGGACGGACAAGCGTAGTGTAGGCAGTCTCCTTAGTAGATATGTTACATTTTCTAAGTGTCCTCCCAATGAAACGCAGTCTTTGGTTAGCCTTCCCCATAATATTTTCTATGTGTTCCTTCCAATTTAAGTTGTTCGTAATTGTAAGTACCAGGACGCGAACCACCGCCGTAGCTTACAATCTTAATATGAGTCGGTGACGCTATTCTTTACGCTAAACCAACAACGAAATAATCTCACCCATATAATTTATTAATTATTTATAACATTAATATGGATTCCTTACTAACAACCGTATAAAATGGAAAGCTTGATTGTCTCAGTGCCAATGGTAAACGAGCGTTGTACGCCGAACAAGTCACGAGACAATAGCTGACAGGATTATCAAGTCAGCGCTAGCGTAAGAATGTCGACAGCAAGCTCGGTATTAGCAGTCGCAGACGAAGACGTCAGAAAAGTATCATGTTCTAGTCTCAAGGCTGTCGGTTGGCCAGCACGTCAAAAGCGTCACGTGTGCCAGAGTGCCTACCGTAGTCAGCAAAGATACTACGGACAGCAACGTCGGCAAATGTGTAGGCATTGCTCAAGCTCCACGACGTGTTAGAGAGGTCTTCCTTCATGTTCCGCAGTCGATCCTGCGGTTCTGGGTGCTGTCCAAGAACTTCAAGGGCATCACAGGTTTTTCAGTGGCAGTGGAACAAGTTTCGCCACCAGACGGGATTGAATACGTTGACACACTACCATAGTAGGTCTTAGTCCCCTCTGAGGATGAACGCAGTCATATTGGCGAGCAGCTTGAAAGTATCAACAGCAGTAGTACCGCTTACTTATTCACAATGACTTTATATTTGAATAAATTTAGTATTTGGTCAAATGTTTGACCGGAGCGAAAACGAAGCTCCCTATTAATTACACAATGGGTTTTTGTCCAAATTTTCATAGCCAGACGAAGAGTAGGAAATGAAAAAATAGCGTACAAAATTGACCAGCGTGAGGATTAGTTTTAGTGGAAGTAATCAGGGTAACTGAGAAAACCTTCATTAGTGATTTGAGGGAACATTTAATCCGAATTTTCGAATTTTCATGAGGCATCACATTGACAAGCTTGAGGTTTAGTTTTGCAACAACAAAAAAAGTGTATTCTTGACGATAATCAGGGTAATTTATAGAAATTTAATTAGTATTGCTTGTTACGTAAATGAAGTGTCAAAAAAATCAAATAACAACATAAAATGAAACTCCTGTGCTTCCTCTTGATCAATAATAGAATTTCGATCGATATTTAAATATGTTATCTTTAATGCTTTCTGAACAAAAATTAAACATAACAAATTGAAAAGGCAGTTGAAATGTTTTGTGAAATTATTTGTCCAAAAGTAAGAAATAAACTAGATTAGAGAAACATTTGACGAGCCTGTTGGTAAGCATGCACACCAAATGAGGTGCCGATTGAGAGTTTAAAGTTCACTGTTTAACTTCAGAACATTAAAACTACTAGATGATATCTGTCTGGTGGACTTTCACTCAGTGGTCTCCTTACGTTACTGACGTATGAGCATCTCAGCTTGGCCGTGGTGGCCGAGCGGTTCTAGGCGCTTCAGTCTGGAACCGCGCGACCGCTACGGTCGCAAGTTAGAATCCTGCCTCGGGCATGGATGTGTGTGATGTCCTTAGGTTAGTTAGGTTTAAGTAGTTCTAAGTTATAGGGGATTGATGGCCTCAGATGTTAAGTCCCATAGTGCTCAGAGCCATTTGAACCATTTTGTTGTACATGATTTCTGTGATCATTCAAAAACTCATAAACTCTTTCTCTATTCTGCTTTGTTTCTTTTAAACAGATTATTTCAATCAAAAGCTCATCATTTGTTTCTCTAATCTGCGTTGCTTCTTACTTTTAAACGGATTATTTCCCAAAACATTTAGCATATCTTTACAGATTTCTTTTTATTGATTACGCAATCACTGAGGCAGCTTAATTTGTTTTGGAGGTGCGTGTACTGTATATCGTCGTAGACACATGTATGATTATTGAGGTGCCGGCCGGAGTGGCCGAGCGGTTCTAGGCGCTTCAGTCTGGAACCGCGCGACCGCTACGATCGCAGGTTCGAATCCTACCTGGGGCATGGATGTGTGTGATGTCCTTAGGATAGTTAGGTTTAAGTAGTTCTAAGTTCTAGGGGACTAATGACCTCAGATGTTGAGTCCCATAGTGCTCAGAGCCATTTGAACCATTTTGATTATTGAGGTCATTCTTTTGGTGACCAATGAGGATAGACACGCACCACCGATTCACTTAAAGCAAAACGAAGAATACGATACAGCAGGGCCTGTGTTATTCTGAATTACGACGCAAAGTTCTTCTGGACATGCATGCATGTCTCTGCTGTACGGGAATATATGTACATAATGGATGTACGAGTACAGGTTGTAGACGCATAGTTGACGACATTTGGAAGTTTGTGTCTGGCCGTGAGTCGTGAATGGACAGCCAAATTATAAGGCGACTGCTCGCGATAAGGCGGAAATCTGAGTTCGATTCCCGCTCAGGCGCAGCTTTTCATTGTCGTCATTCCATTCTACAGCTCATGGTTGTCCACATTCGCAATTGCGAATACATTGAATGTAAAATGAAACATTTCTGTAATGGGACTCGCACTCGCAATCTCTGTTCCCGTAGCAGCGTTGACGGCACAAGTTCAAGGAGGCCGACCAGTTCACACCCTGCAATTGACTTTATTGTCTAATTATCTAGGTTGCTATTAGGTGCCACACTAGACACGTGTGGTGTTTGTGAGAGCTCAATGGGGATTGACCTTATGGCCGAGCTTTAACTTATAGTATTCTAGCCTCACTACCGCTGTTACAGAAATATTTCTGGAAAACATTGATCCCATATGCTTATCCTGAAAGAGAAAAGTAAGTTTGTGTCATATTGTTCACTGGAAGACTATTAAGAAATGATTGAGACGTCTAACAGAACTGACCGAGCGATGTGGCGACGAGGTTAGCATACTGGACAACGGCTCAAATCTGCGTCCGACCATCCTGATTTAGCTTTTCAGTGATTTTGCTAAATCGCTACAAGAAAATGCTGGGATGCTTTCTTTCAAAGGGTCGGCTGATTTCCTTCCCCATCCTTGAACAATCCGAGCTTGTGCTCCGTACGGACGTTGTGTCTAGAGTAAGATAAAACATTCTTGAATAGCTCAGTTCAATCTCACTCTCAAGCACTAATCCTCAATATCATTACACATTGATAAAATCTTCTATGGAGTAAAGGGAATTGCCAAGCAGATATGATTTCAGTTTGTGTTTGAAGTTACTTTTATTACACTTTAAATTCTTTCTGTACATGTCTGGAGGCCGGCCGCTGTGGTCTAGCGGTTCTGGCGCTGCAGTCCGGAACCGCGGGACTGCTACGGTCGCAGGTTCGAATCCTGCCTCGGGCATGGGTGTGTGTGACGTCCTTAGGTTAGTTAGGTTTAAGTAGTTCTAAGTTCTAGGGGACTTATGACCTAAGATGTTGAGTCCCATAGTGCTTAGAGCCATTTGAACCATTTGAACATGTCTGGATAGGTGGTCAAAGATTTTTATTAGTATTTCACTCCTATCTGTGCCACATACAGTTCGAGTGAAGAATAATGTAAGCGACAGTGACAAAATCAGTCCAGGGATCAAGTGACGATTGCACACCAGACTTTTGATTTTGCAATCTGACACCAATTTAGCCACCGAAGCACGCAGGCCTTGCGCGTTAGTGTTGGACGTAGACGCCTGTGGTGAGTGCGTGTACAGTGCCGCATTGTTGGTGAGAAAAGGGAGAGAGTGGCTTCAGTTAGGCTTCTGTTCTGGAAGAGAGCCAGATGTCCCAGAGGTAGCTGGAAATTTTGCCATTATTGCAGAGACACTGGCCTCCACACCTTGGCACTGTGCAGTCAGCGCACGCAGAGCGGGGACGCGATTGTACTCTGTGTGAGAACTTGGTTCTGCCTGATACCGGCTTTGTTTTGACCTCTGCATTCCACTCGTCAGACTCATTACTGAACGTTGAGACACTAGTCCCTAGGCGACACTGTACTCTACGCATGTTCCTGATTTATTTGCTTATTTACTGGATCCTTTCCTCTTACATCTCCCGGATTGAGGAATTCTTACGAGAGTGTGTTGAAAATTGATGCCTCCTAATTTTTATGTGAAAATTCTTAAACTTTTTAAAATAAAATACATGTTGTTGGCATTCTGCATCTTTATTCTTCAAGTCTACACAGGAGGGCTGAAACTTTAATAGTGGCAACTATTTATTTCCAGCTCATACAAAATAGATACGTGTTTCAAAGCTTTACTGAGCTTCAAAGTAGTCACCAGTAACTCGTTGCCAGCGATGTGGAAGTCATAGGATACTCTTAGAAGTGCCAGTTGTGTTGACAGTCGAGCGGCGCGGTCTATTGCCCGACGAATTTGTAGCAGTTCTGAAGCGAATGCCGTGAAGTGTTTCCTTCAGTTTAGAAATCGAGTTGAACTTATGAGGGCTTAAGTCAGGGGAGTGCAGTAGGTGGCATAGCAGTTAGCAGCCTAATCACTCAAACAAATCAGTAACAGCTTGCACTGTACGTGCTTGAGCATTGTCCTGCAAAATGATGCTCAGGTCCTTCAGAAAGTGTCACCACTTCTGTCTCTGAGCTAATCGAAGGTCGTGTTCAAAAAATGAACAGCATAGAGACAGAAGTGATGACACTTTCTGCAGGACCTGAACATCATTTTGGAGGACAATGCTCAAGCACGTACAGTGCAAGCTGTTACTGATCTGTTTGACTGATGGGGCTGCTAAGTGCTATACCACCTACTGCACTCCCATGACTTAAGCCCTCGTGAGTTCAACTCGATTTCTAAACTGAAGGAGACACTTCACGGTGTTCGCTTCAGAACTGTTGCAAATTCGTCGGGCAATAGACCGCGCCGCTCGAACTGTCAGCACAACGGGTACTGCTGAGAGTATTCTACGATTTCCACATCGCTGGCAACGGGTCATACACAATGCTGGTGACTGCTCTGAAGGCCAGTAAAACTTTGAAACACGTATCTATTTTGTACGAGCTGTAAATAAATAGTTGCCATTATTAAAGTTCCAACCCTCGTATTTATTTCTCAACATAGTCACCCTGGTGACGAACACATTTCTCTCAACTACAGACCAATTTGTTGATACCGTCACCATAGAATGTTTGACTTTATTGACGTGGCCCGTTACCTCACCTCTGCTTGCACCACTTCATTACTATCAAATGGAAGTCCTCGAAGGTGTTCTTTAAGTTTTGGGAACAAATGAAAATCGGGTAGTGCCAAGTCGGGGCTGTATGGAGGACGATCGATGACGGTGAACTCAAGGCGCCGGGCTGTTGCAGATATTGAAGCGCTCGTGTGTGGTCTGTCATTGTCATGTTGGAGGAGAGAATGCTCCATGTGTGAACGAACTCGTCGAATACGAAGCTCGATTATAGCACGCTGGTTCTCACGCACCGACATCGTTACATTACACACCTCTATTTGACATGCTACAATTCGGAGTCCTTTAGCGTTAGAGGGCTGTAAATATGTAGACATGAAGAATAAAGATGTAGAATGTTAATAACGTATGTTGTATTTAAAATACTGTGTGAGTTTTCACCTAAAAATTCGGGAGCATTACTTTTCACGCCCTCTTATTTGCAGTCCACATTAAAGTTAACCAACTGCCTGTTCTCCTTCGTAATGTGGTCAGCATTGCTACTATTTGCCGCTAGGACATCACGTACAGTTATCATTGACGTAGGTCATATAGATTATAAGTCACAACTATGTCGATGATGGGTCTATAACCTGTGACCCTTCGATTATCATTTACTTTTTTAAGAGACAATGCCTATTTTCGCTAGCATTCTCACATGCAAGATAATCCAGAAATACTAGGAGTACTGAAAATCAATATTTAGGGAAGTATTGTCCCTACTATCATGCCGATTTCAGAGATATTGGGAGTGGTTCAAATGGCTCTAAGCACTATGAGACTTAACATCTGAGGTCATCAGTCCCCTAGACATAGAACTACTTTAACTTAATTAACCTAAGGAGATCACACACATCCATGCCCGAGGCGGGATTCGAACCTGCGACTGTAGCAGCAGCGCAGTTCCGGACTGAAGCGCCTAGAACCGCTCTGCCAAAGCGGCCGGCTAGAGATATTGGGAGTCTGACGAGAGACACTTTCTACTTGTGAACAAAGTTACAGTCAACATAGCTACATTTTCGTTCGTTTAGTGAATTTAAACTGACTTCGGATCTGCTGTGAAAAGCCATTTGAAAAAAATTTCTGCCTGCGAGAAACAGACAATAATGCAAACTGGCTATTTAGCGCCCTGCGGACAGACGACGCACACTTGTCGTACAATGGCAGTTAAGTTCACACATCTATTTCCACTTCTCCTGTTATTTTACAGTAACGTTATATGTGTCACGAAATCTGAAACTGCGAATATCAAGGAAAAAAATCCAGTGCCCGAATATTGTTGGCGAACGAGATGATGGACTACGGGTATCGCGTTTAAGAAATATGGTGTCTGATTCTCTCCCTTTTTTTTATTTTTCTAGTGTTTATGATTTCCTCAAGAGTTTATTCCCAATTTCGCCGAAGTTTTTCTGTCAGACACAGTGGCAGCGCTGGAACATCTGCTCTGGACAAATGGGTCGAGGGCTCTGTCCAGAGTGGACAATGCAAACGTCCCTTCTCCTGATCGTGTTGTCGACTCAGCGAGCACTCCACGCCAATAATCGACTTGTGAAATACTGATAGTGAGTGAATCACCACCGAAGAAACAACGACAGACCACATCTACAAAAGAAGCAGCAGTTCCCGAAACTAATGGTCATTCATTTTTATACACGAGATTTGTACCAGCTAGCTGGACGAAAGACGTTCTTTCCTCAGTGAGTTAGACATTTTGTCCACTCGGATATTTTTTAAGCAGTGGAATGTGCGCCGTGCTTTCATAGGCAAGGACTGTAAAATATTTTTGTACCGTGTAACAATAGTGCATTTACTTAGTTTCTGTAAGGTACAAGAAGTTTCTTCCTTCTGTCATCGGTTCTACTCGATTCACTGCAAGTATTGTCATCCTAGGTGCAAGTACAGTCAGCACGGCTGTCACTTACGACAATTGGACAATACAGAAAAAATAGGAAGTTCTTGACTTGGTGAAGTTCGTTCCTATAAATTGATACAACTACAGCATAGAAGAACTTATTCATTAGAACTGTACCCTAGAATCGCGCCAAGCGCTTGTAATAACTTTTCCAAAGGACGTAACAAAGGAGCTCATTTGTGAATGTGTGCGGTGCGACGACGGAGGAATAATGAATCCAAATGTTGAAACTGTTGTGTGCGCGCAGGAAGAAAACAATGGGCTGGGCCGGATGTCTCTGAGGAAGGCGTGCTACACTTTCTCCGCTCTTAACGGGACACGCGGAGCCGCACTGCTACATTGTTTGCTCGTAATTCAGGCTTGCGCCGAAAACATCGCTCGTGGGGGAAAACGTGCAGTATGTATTTGGGAACCCTCCCTCGCAATTCTTTTGAGATGAATTTCTCATGCGATACTATCTTGCATTACAAAAATGTTTTGAATTACATTGCTACGAAAAGAAGAGAAGAAAAAGTGAAACTCTTAGTTAAGTTGATCAGTTGCAGATTTTTTTTTTTAATCATTGGATTAGGTACAACTGATTTTAAACTCCGTTGCTGTCCGATTGTACCGATCACTTTTTCCCAACGAAGAAACTGTGGACTGCATCTAAGCGACTGAGCGAAGGAGCGCAATTGCGAAACTCTGGACTCTAATCAGGAGGAATGATCCGTGATTCTCAGACCATCCATTCTAGCACTTGCTTATGTATTAAACAAGATGCACGTAGGTAAAGTCATTATCTTTACATTCGAGGGGAGAGGGACTCTAATTCTAGTAAATATTATTAACAAAACCCAACTCAGGGCCTAGAGAGCAAATGAATGGCTACGCGACTGGAACGAGAGGACCACCGGTAAGCGCGTATGTAGCTTTCTTCCAAGTCTCAGAGGTAGACTATGATAGCACCTGACTGATCCAACTAAGGGAAAGGTGCACTTCTATACTGGGTATGGTCCTTACCCACCCATCTAAACAGGATGGGGAGACGAGCAATAGCTGTCTGCGATTGCGGAGAAGGGGGACGACTGAAGACATGATGTTTCATTGTAATTTACTCCAAATAGAAAGGTGCAACGGACTGGATGACTTGAGCTTAGACAGATTTGGTCAAGATGGAAAGAAGGTACCTAACTCTGCTGCCAACAGAACATCAAGAGCACTGCAGTACGAGTTTTATAATAAGGAACATAGGTGTATTGATGCCAAGTACGGGACACTATACCTGATAACCAAAACGGTCAAGATCAACTACGTTTGGAACGCATACGTGCAAGAAGAACAGCAACAACAGAAGGAGTTCAATAAGAAAATTGTGAAGAGGAAAGCTCATCGGACATTCTAAGTTCAGATGGAGATGATGATGAATCGGGATGGGATGCTGATGAATCTGGTAATTGCTGATGCAACTTTTCATTTAGAGCGTACAATTGTTTAAACTGCACAAAAAATTAGACATAGGCATCCAAATGGTAATGCGAAAGCTTAAGTGCTGCCAAGCGACTCATGATAATTCGGCAGTAGTTTAGAGCAGGGATAAAAGTAGATGTCAAGAACGGCAAGGTCAGCAGTCTTGAGCAATTCCAAGATGGCTGATTACCATTGTAATAGAATAGTGACAGAGAGTCCTGTGGTGGTGGATTTCTATTTTAGTTCATACTTACTGCTTTCTTTCATTTCAACATTTATCTGCTAAAGGGACTGTAGAACTTTGCTGTAAATGTTTACTCTTATATTTTCAATTTCATATTGAAAGAAATATCGCCGGTATTGAATATAACGACCCGCTTTAGAAAAATAGGCCGTAACAGCAATAAATAAATAAATAATGAAATCCAATCTGGAGAACCTAATCCAAGTTTTTCCTGATTTACCTACATCAATTTAGGCGAATACCGGAATGATTCCTTAGAAAAGAATACGGTTGGTTTTCTGACCCCTACTGGTCCAATCCGATCTTGTAATCCGTCTTTAATCCTTTCCCTGCTGAGTTCGAGGTAGCAGTGTGCTAGCTGTGTGCGGCTGGGCGCACTTCTCTCTAGTCCGAGCCAAGCCAGACATTTCTGTTCCTTATCAGCCACTGAAAATTGTCCACATACCGGAGGGGGACTCTCTCTGTCGTTATCACCATCATTTTCACTCCTGGAAGACGAGTAAATGAAATTTACTTTACTTATGACAGTGAACTGTGTGTTCTGTACGGACAAGTTACTCTGTAACTACAACATATGATCTGAAGATGGGCAGCTAGCCCGAAACCGGTAATTGAAAATAAAGAATAGCGATCGAAGACTGAAACTCCATATTTTACTTAATGAACGATCGCGGAATTCCCAGTGAGACAACTATGTCTAGTTTTGATAAAAGAACGCAGTATGTTGTCCTCTACGGCGAGTGTTCATCAGAGACACGGGAATCGTCAAGAGCGTCCCAGGGAAGTTTGATAGGATCGCTGTTATTTTCTATATACGTAAATGATCTACATCTACATCTACATCTACATGGATACTCTGCAAATCACATTTAAGTGTCTGGCAGAGGGTTCATCGAACCACCTTCACAATTCTCTATTATTCTTACCTCGTATAGCGCGAGGAAAGAATGAACACCTATATCTTTCCGTACGAGCTCTGATTTCCCTTATTTTATCGTGGTGATTGTTCCGCACTATGTAGGTCGGTGTTAATAAAATATTTTCGCATTCGGAGGAGAAAGTTGGTGATTGGAATTTCATGAGAAGATTCCGTCGCAAAGAAAAACGTCTTTCTTTTAATGATTTCCAGCCCAAATCCTGTATCATTTCTGTGACACTCTCTCCCATATTTCGCGATAATACAAAACGTGCTGCCTTTCTTTGAACTATTTCGATGTACTCCGTCAGTCCTACCTGGTAAGGATCCCACACCGCGCCGGCCGCGGTGGCCGTGCGGTTCTAGGCACTTCAGTCTGGAACCGCGTGAATGCTACGGTCTCAGGTTCGAATCTTGCCTTGGGCATGGATGTGTGTGATGTCCTTAGGTTAGTTAGGTTTAAGTAGTTCTAAGTTCTAGGGGACTGATGACCTCAGATGTTGAGTCCCATAGTGCTCAGAGCCATTTGAACCATCCCACACCGCGTAGCAGTATTCTAAAAGAGGACGGACAAGCGTAGTGTAGGCAGTCTCCTTAGTAGGTCTGTTACATTTTCTAAGTGTCCTGCTAATAAAACGCATCCTTTGGTTAGCCTTCCCCACAACATTTTCTATGTGTTCCTTCCAATTTAAGTTGTTTGTAATTGTAATTCCTAGGTATTTAGTTGAATTTACGGCTTTTAGATTAGACTGATTTATCGTGTAACCGAAGTTTAACAAGTTCCTTTTAACACTCATGTGGATGACCTCACACTTTTCGTTATTTACGGTTAATTGACACTTTTCACACCATTCAGATATTTTTTCTGAATCGTTTTGCAGTTTGGTTTGATCTTCTGATGACTTTATTAGTCGATAAACGACAGCATCATCTGCAAGCAACCGAAGACGGCTGCTCAGATTGTCACCCAAATCGTTTATATAGATAAGGAACAGCATAGGGCCTATAACACTACCTTAGGGAACGCCTGAAATCATTTCTGTTTTACTCGATCACTTTGCGTCAATTACTACGAACTGTGACCTCTCTGACAGGAAATCGCAAATCCAGTCACATAACTGAGACGATATTCCATAAGCACGCAATTTTACTATGAGCCGCTTGAGTGGTACAGTGTCCAAAGCCTTTCGGAAATCCAGGGATACGGAATCGATCTGAAATCCCTTGTCAATAGCACTCGGCACTTCATGTGAATAAAGAGCTAGTTGTGTCTCACAGGAACGATGTTTTCTAAACCCATTTTGACTGTGTGTCAATAGACCGTTTCCTTCGAGGTAGTTCACAATGTTCGAACACAATATATGTTCTAAAATCCTGCTGCATATCGACGTTAACGATATGGGCCTGTAATTTAGTGGATCACTCCAACTACCTTCTTGCGAACAAGTAAGCAGCAGTATGTGGCTGTTCGCTGCATGGGAAGGTGTCGTCATTGAGTAATTCAAAAAATGGTTCAAATGGCTCTGAGCACTATGGGACTCAACTGCTGTGGTCATAAGTCCCCAATAATTTAGAACTACTTAAACCTAACTAACGTAAGGACATCACACACATCCATGCCCGAGGCAGGATTCGAACCTGCGACCGTAGCGGTCGTGCGGTTCCAGACTGTATCGCCTTTAACCGCTCGGCCACCCCGGCCGGCCATTGAGTAATTGTAGGAGGATACAAGATGACTTAGGCAAAAGTTCTAGTTGGTGTGATGGATGGCACCTAGCTCTAAATGTAGATAAATGTAAGTTAATGCGGATGAGTAGGAAAAAACAAACCCATAATGTTCGAATACAGTATTAGTAATGTGCTGCTTGACACAGTCATGTCGATTAAATATCTGGGCGTAACGCTGCAAAGCAACATGAGATGGAATGACCATGTAAGAACTGCAGTAGTGAAGACGAATGGTCAACTTCTGTTCATTGGGAGAATTTTGGGAAAGTATGGTTCATCGAGTAGGAAAAAACAAACCCATAATGTTCGAATACAGTATTAGTAATGTGCTGCTTGACACAGTCATGTCGATTAAATATCTGGGCGTAACGCTGCAAAGCAACATGAGATGGAATGACCATGTAAGAACTGCAGTAGTGAAGACGAATGGTCAACTTCTGTTCATTGGGAGAATTTTGGGAAAGTATGGTTCATCTGTATAGGACACTGTATGCAGGATACTAGTGCGGCTCATTGCTGAGTCCTATTCGAGTGTTTCGATCTGTACCAGGTAGTATTAAAGGAATACGTCAAGGTAATTCAGACGCGGGCTACTAGATTTGTTACCAGCAGGTTCGAACAACACGTAATTATTACGGATATGCTTCGGGAACTCACACCGGAATTACTAGTGGGAAGGTGACTTTCTTTTTGAGGAGCGCTATTGAGAAAATGTGGGTAACCTACATTTGAAGCTGACTGCAGAACGATTCTGCTGCCGAAACGTACATTTCTCGTAAGGACCATGAAGATAAAAGAGATCAGGGCTCGTACGGAGGCAATAGAGAGAGTCGTTTCTCCCTAGCTTTATTTGCGAATGGAACAGAAAAGGAAGTCACTAGTAGTGGTACAAGGTACCGTCCACCACGCACCATACGGTGGCTTGCAGAGTATGTACGTATGTAGATGTAGATGATAAGAATTTTACGTTCCGTGCAAGTTTAATACAGAGTTCCATTTAAAATTAATATTCATGAAGAACATGAAGAATATATACACGTTAAGTACAATGTCAAATTTTTTTTTTACTCTGATATTCAACAATCTAAATTTAGACCAATCTTCGTTTGTGTACACAATTGACAGAAAATGAATTACAGTACGACGTCATTCAATAAGATAATACAATCGCCCAAACATGCTACTCTCATCTAAGCAACATTTGGCAAGAAAGAGCTTGTCAGCAACGATACTGACTTCATCGATCAGCAATCCTAACATAAATATAGTTTGTAGTAACCATTCCTCCATGTCAGATGAAAGCAGTTACAACAGTACTTATACATGATTATGGAAATTCCATAGAAAAAAGTGAGCGTCAACCACAATATACGCAGGGTGTTAGGGATATAATGCAGATATTGTGATCTTTGGTATCTTAATGTGTACCCACTTCATGGGGTTAGTTTTTTCTGTGTCTGACAGTCAGCCCACAAGCACGTCATATTATTTACTATGTGATGTTTTCAGACCGGTCGTAACTGCATCATTAAGTGGACTATATCTGTCAATATAGGCTACCAGTTTTGCGTCCGCATGTCCACACTACAACACATGAGCTGCTGCCCAGGGAAAATAACCATTAATGGATTGCTCTTGCCACATGCACTTGGAGGTATTAACCAACCTAAAAACATAGTACAATTACTTGTCTGCAAATAAAGTGAATACTGATGTAATGTTGTTCAGCACACTGTCCTCAGTCACAAATAAAAAATATCTGCACTTACACACCTGACACGCTGTAAGTGCAGCACTACTGTTTACTGGAAGCATTACACCTTTGGTGCAATGTCGTATACTATCTGATATATACTAAGCGGTACCTTTAAGGCAAAATTTGATGGATAACTTTTTTTCTAAAGAAATTATGATGTTTCTCAGACTGACCTTTTACACTCATTTCAAAAAAAGTTTCGCATCACCTCGGTTCCGAAAGTTACGAAACCTCTACAGAAAATTGAAATAGAGATCAACATAATCATCATTTCCGCCCTCTCAATTGCTCATGAAAACCACACATTGCATGTTGTACCACCGTACAGCGAGACCTTCAGAGGTCGTGGTCCAGATTTTTGTACACACTGGTACCTCTCATACCCAGTAGCACGTCAACTTGCTTTGATTCATGCCTGTACTCTTCATTCTTCGTGGCATACTATCAACAAGTTCATCAAGGCTCTGTTGGTCCAAATTGTCCCATTCCTCAACAGCGATTCAGAGTGGTTGGTGGGACATGTCATCCATAGACAGCCCTTTTCAATCTCTCTCAGGCATGTTCGCTAGGAGAACATGCTGGACACTCTAGCTGAGGGATGTCTTTATACTGAAGGAATTCATTGACAAGATGTGCAAGATGGGCACACGAATTGTCGTCCATGAAAACGGATGCCTTGCCATTATGCTGCCGATATGGTTGCACTGTCGGTCGTAGGATGGCATTTACGTATCGTACAGCCCTTACGGCGCCTTCCGTGACCACCAGCGGCGTACGTCGTCCCACATAATGCCACCCCAAAACAGCAGGGAACCTCCGCCTTGCTGCACTCACTGAACAGTGTGTCTAAGGCGTTCAACCTGACTGTGTTGCCTCCAAACACGTCTCCGACGATTGTCTGGTTGAAGGCGCATGCGACACTCATCGGTGAAGAGAACGTGATGCCAATCCTGAGCGGTCCATTCGGCATGTTGTTGGGCCCATCTGTACCGCGCCGCATGGTGTCGTGGTTACAAAGATGGATCTCGCCATGGACGTCGGGAGTGAAGCTGCGCATCATGCAGCCTACTGCGCACAGTTTGAGTCGTAAAACGACATCCTGTGGCTGCACGAAAAGCATTATTCAACATGGTGGCGTTGCTGTCAGGGTTCCTCCGAGCCGTAATCCGTAGGTAGCGATCATCCACTGCAGTAGCGGCCCTTGGACGGCCCTAGCGAGGCATGTCATCGACAGTCCCTGTCTCTTTGCATCTCCTCCATGTTCGAACAACATGGCTTTGGTTCACTCCGAGACGCCTGGACACTTCCCATGTTGAGAGCCCTTCCTGTCACAAAGTAACAATGTGGACGCGTCGAACCGCGGTACTTACCGTCTAGGCATGGTTGAACTACAGACATTACGAGCCGTGTACCTCATTCCTGGTAGAATGACTGAAACTCATCGGCTTTTGGACCCCCTCCGTCTAAAAGACGCTGCTCACGCATTATTTACATCTTTGGGTGGGTTTAGTGACATCTCTAAACAGTCAAAGGGACTGTGTCTGTGATACAATATCCACAGTCAACGTCTATCTTCAGGAGTTCTTGGAACTGGGGTGATGCAAAACTTTTTTTGATGTGTTTATCTCTATTCAATTAAACCATATGTTGGCGTTCCATGGTCTGATATGCCAGTTATATTGACATTATCGCTAAACATTCGTACTTGGTGTCGAGTCTGAGTACAGTTGTTAAAACTTTTAGCAATAAAAATAATATAATGGTAACTTTGTGGGGTTCAAAATAGACTCCTTACCCTCCGTGCACATTACTGCAAACACCTTCACCCACAATGTTATACAGTGTCATAAAAAGGTTCAACACCTTCATCCACACCAACGTCATACAGTGTAATAAAAAGGTACATGTTTCAGGACACATACTTCACATATGAAAAAATTCGCAGTGGTCCCATTCTCAGGGAGTGAGTACAGGGGTCTGGATGCAGAACTACTGTATCGCCGCTCTTGGCAAGGTCTTAGCGGAGGTGGTTTGCCATTGTTTTCCTCCGCCCTGTTATGACATGTCATTTGTGTATCTCTGGGGCGTGAATCACTTCGACGAGTGCTAGTATGATGTAGTGTTAGGTTTGTGTTGTTATGGTTGAAGGGAAGAGATAGGGTGCAACCCTCGTGCTTACCGTTCCCATATTGGTCCGCATTATCCTTTTCTTGCAAGTCGCGGCAGGGGTCCACGCATCATCGTCTTTGTTTTTTGTTCGGGAGTTTCTCTTCTTCAAAACATTATGGAGAATCTCGTCGATACTTGATTTAGAGATGTCGTTCCATAACGATTTATGACGAAATAATGTTGACACACTACGACTGCACGTCCACTACATTACACTGTCTGCTCACAAGTGACTGGTGAAATACACTTGTTGTTTACAGTTGCCAGTTCAAGCTGCCACCGTGGTCACTGCGCAGCCGTCTCTTACATGCCAGGAATAAAATCACTGTGGAACGTTTTGGACAGACGGTGTAATTTCACACAGTAATATGTAGAGAAATGTATCTATACAAACTTAGATTTCATCGAAGTGACATGTATTTTCCAGTTACTGAGCTAGTTCTCCATTTGTAATGATCCAGATTTAATGAGACATTAAACACCAATTGTAAAGAAAGGAAAAGTTCTAAAAACAGTTACTAAAAAAATAGGAGTGAGGAGGAAATGACTGAGGTACTAGAAGTACTGTACACCAGACATCGTAGGGTGGCTTGCGAAGTAAAGACGTAGATGACTATGTAAGGAGGTTTCCTAAATGTATTACCATAGTGTCAGTTCATTTACATTTGTGACTCGGGGATTTGGGGGCGGAAATTATGCCAGATTACCATATGTCTGAATGAGAATGGAATCTGCCTAACTCGCTTCAGAGACTGGCCATCATCTGGTACTGTTTGAAGCGTGCAACCTTAACGACATACCGTCATGTATCCGCTGTCCTGGATGTCAATGTGTTCGAAGTGTGTGTCTTATATTTGAGAATTTAAGGCACTCATATTGGAGATTATTAGCGTCTCGTGTTCTAATAAGAGTAATGTAGCGTAACATACGTACTTTCTAATAGAGGAAGTGCATTTCGTGGGTGAAACTGCCAACTCTCTAACAACTACCTTCTCTTACACTATGCTAAATCGAATGTAAATGCTGAAAATTCCCTAGAAGTTGTCTCTGGAACTTAATGCCATGACAAGTCTATAACTATATTGTTTTCCCTTTTCCACTGCATCCCTTGTGGCATCGAGGGAGACCAAGGAATGAATGCAGTAAGCAGGTTCAAATGAAAGTAGGTTGCATCAGTTACGCAGAAACGAAGAGACTTCCGCAGGATAGAGCTTCATGAAACTAGACTTCAGACGGAGGACCACAACAGCAAGAACAACATTGCTACAACTGTTTCTGCTTCTCATCCAATTGTTTCTAAAGATTAGATCCTATATTAGTTGTAAAACATCTTTTAACATTCCTGTCGTGATGAATGTAACGGAAATTGTGTGTAATGCCTGACTGGATATAAGATATGGGCTGATGGCCCTTATCTTGTCAGGATAAATACATAATTTCAGTTTCTAAAAATTGTATTCAACGCTATGAGTTTCTGCGCCATCGAAATCTGGTGCCTATACAGCAGCGCAGTTTGAATTTTTAAAAGGTTTCTCTTATGATTACTTTCTGTTCTTGAAATATTTCATAAAAACAGCATTATTTTTAAAACTGTAGCTCTTCTCACTTCACTGTGAAGTCCATCACTGCATACCTTTACTCTTGAGAGGACACTGTCGTCGTGTCAACCATATTTGCACATTCCATGTACAGGGTGTTTCAAAAATGACCGGTATATTTGAAACAGCAATACAAACTAAACGAGCAGCGATAGAAATACACCGTTTGTTGCAATATGCTTGGGACAACAGTACATTTTCAGGCAGACAAACTTTCGAAATTACAGTAGTTACAATTGTCAACAACAGATGGCGCTGCGGTCTGGGAAACTCTATAGTACGATATTTTCCACATATCCACCATGCGTAGCAATAATATGGCGTAGTCTCTGAATGAAATTACCCGAAACCTTTGACAACGTGTCTGGCGGAATGGCTTCACATGCAGATGAGATGTACTGCTTCAGCTGTTCAATTGTTTCTGGATTCTGGCGGTACACCTGGTCTTTCAAGTGTCCCCACAGAAAGAAGTCACAGGGGTTCATGTCTGGCGAATAGGGAGGCCAATCCACGCCGCCTCCTGTATGTTTCGGATAGCCCGAAGCAATCACACGATCATCGAAATATTCATTCAGGAAATTAAAGACGTCGGCCGTGCGATGTGGCCGGGCACCATCTTGCATAAACCACGAGGTGTTCGCAGTGTCGTCTAAGGCAGTTTGTACCGCCACAAATTCACGAAGAATGTCCAGATAGCGTGATGCAGTAATCGTTTCGGATCTGAAAAATGGGCCAATGATTCCTTTGGAAGAAATGGCGGCCCAGACCAGTACTTTTTGAGGATGCAGGGACGATGGGACTGCAACATGGGGCTTTTCGGTTCCCCATATGCGCCAGTTCTGTTTATTGACGAAGCCGTCCAGGTAAAAATAAGCTTCGTCAGTAAACCAAATGCTGCCGACATGCATATCGCCGTCATCAATCCTGTGCACTATATCGTTAGCGAATGTCTCTCGTGCAGCAATGGTAGCGGCGCTGAGGGGTTGCCGCGTTTGAATTTTGTATGGATAGAGGTGTAAACTCTGGCGCATGAGACGATACGTGGACGTTGGCGTCATTTGGACCGCAGCTGCAACACGGCGAACGGAAACCAGAGGCCGCTGTTGGATCACCTGCTGCACTAGCTGCGCGTTGCCCTCTGTGGTTGCCATACGCGGTTGCCCTACCTTTCCAGCACGTTCATCCGTCACGTTCCCAGTCCGTTGAAATTTTTCAAACAGATCCTTTATTGTATCGCTTTTCGGTCCTTTGGTTACATTAAACCTCCGTTGAAAACTTCGTCTTGTTGCAACAACACTGTGTTCTAGCCGGTGGAATTCCAACACCAGAAAAATCCTCTGTTCTAAGGAATAAACCATGTTGTCCACAGCACACTTGCACGTTGTGAACAGCACACGCTTACAGCAGAAAGACGACGTACAGAATGGCGCACCCACAGACTGCTTTGTCTTCTATATCTTTCACATCACTTGCAGCGCCATCTGTTGTTGAAAATTGTAACTACTGTAATTTCGAAAGTTTGTCCGCCTGAAAATGTACTGTTGTCCCAAGCATATTGCAACAAACGGTGTGTTTCTATCGCTGCTCGTTTACTTTTTATTGCCGTTTCAAATATACCGGTCATTTTTGAAAGACCCTGTATATAGGGAGTTTCAGAATCACGTTTTAAAAATTTTGGAGTAGGTTCCTTACACCAAAACAAGAAATAAAAGTCCAGTAAAAATGGGCTCTAAAATGCAAAACCTTAAGAACTATGAGCACTTGTTCATTCTCGATGCTGTGTAACACATCCCTTCTACTGGAAGCTCTTTGGTTTCCATATTTTGGGAGAATGTAGTATTGAACAAAACACGAAAAAAATGCCCAATAAACATGGGTTCTAAAGTGCATACCTTAAGTGCTATGAGCACTTGTTCAGTAGAACGGACATGGTTCGCAGTAGCGAGGATGAACAAATGCTCATAGCTCTTGAGGTATGTGGAGCAAGGAGGGCATAAAAAGAACATTAGCACTGGCCAATAGAAGTCTGACAGTATCAAACATGGGTCTTAATTTGAGGAAGAAATTTCTGGGAATGTGCGTTTGGAGCATAGCATTATATGACAGTGAGACATGGACTATGGGAAAACCGGAACACAAGAGAACAGAAGCATTTTGATGTGCTGCTACAGAAGAGTGTTGAAAATTAGGTGGACTGGTAAGGTAAGGAATGAGGAGGTTCTTAGCAAAATCAGCGAAGAAAGGATTGTATGGAAAACACTGACAAGAAGAAGGGACAGGCTGGTAGGACATCTGTTAAGACGTCACGGAATAACTTTCATGATACTAGAGATTGTTGCAGAGGGTAAAAACTGTAGCGAAGACAGACATTGAAACACATGTAGCAAATAATTTGGGTTGCAAGTGCTACCCTGAAATGAAAAGGTTGGTCCAGGAGAATAATTCGTGGCGGGCTGCATCAAAACAGTCAGAAGACTGATGACTAAAAACAAATTGTTATTTCATCCCCTTGCCCCACACGGATGAGGGTGGGCTCCCGCTCTTCAGTCAAATGATATTAAAAATGCAAAGCATATACGATCTCTTTACATGATGTTAAGAAAACTGAATATTTTCGCAAATATATATGGTGAGTTGCGGCGGTTAAAAGGTAAAAGACTCATTTGTTAGTTGTTTAAAATATTTAGCCGCGCGGGTTTAGCCGAGCGGTCAAAGGCGCTGCAGTCATGGACTGTGCGGCTGGTCCCGGCCGAGGTTCGAGTCCTCCCTCGGGCATAGGTGTGTGTGTTTGTCCTTAGGATAATTTAGGTTAAGTAGTGTGTAAGCTTAGGGACTGATGACCTTAGCAGATAAGTCCCATAAGATTTCACACACATTTGAACATTTGAAAATTTTTAGACACAGAAGAATGAAGTGATAAGTTGATGTAGATTGCCATGGGTAAGGGTATTATGGGATACGTAAAGCGCTTTGTGGGTGGTTGAGGGATGAAAACGAAAACGCATAAGTATGAATTCACTTCAGCTATTAAAACAAAATTACTTGCTGTAATAATTGCTATCGAATTCGTGTCATCTGCACACGATACCTACTGTGCGTCCACCAAGTGCAACATTTAACAAGTAACGTTCTACGAACATGGTGCGTGTTACTCCTAAACTCAGCCGGGAATCGAACCCGGGCCCTCAGGATTGACATTCTGTCGCGTTGACTACTTTTTTTTTTTTTTAATCTCATTTTGTTCGTTTTCGTTCGTGGCATCTGCTCGGGGCGGACGTCGCAAGGCATCCGTTTCAGTTCGTCGTTGATCCATCAATTCAGTTTTTTTATTACAGAGGGTAGCTAACCCTCTGACCGAACACGCTGAGTTACCGTGCCGGCACCCAGCTACCGGGGGCGGATAATGTGTCTCAGACACTGCAGATAGGACCTTTGGCAGTATCACTGAGCGCGTTCGAAAAACTCAAGTTGTCGAACGTCACACACGGTCCACACAGAGTTGGAAGTGTGCAGATGACACGAACTCGATAGTAATTATCATAATAAGTAAGACTTCTTTAATACCTTGAGTAGATTCATGTTTAGACGCCTGGTTTGACTTAATGTTTTCTTTTACATAAATGACGAAGACACCTGTCATATAGAACCTCATCCCTCACACACTCCCAAATCCGTCAGCGAGACATCTACTGAATAAAACACTACACATCCCATAATATCTTTAGTCCAGACTTATACTTGGGACGTGTAAATTGATTGACACGAGGACAGTATCCTCTTAAAAGGTACGATACGCGCCGACGCACAAGAAGTGCTACAGTTTTAAAAACAATTTTGGTTTTATAAAATACTTTGAGAAAAGAATGTATTCTTAGAGTAAAATTGGTCTATAAGCATATTATGCTGTTAAAAGTTTCACTTATCACCGACGCTCAACTGACGTGGCCTCGAGCATAATGAATCCGAAGCCAAGGATAGGTCGTTTTACCAAACGTCACGAATGATCCGCCGCTCGGGGAACGAAACGGCCGAGAGGCATGCAGCCTCAGCGGCAGCGGCAGAAGAGGAGGAAGAAGAAGAAAGTGCGCGGCCAGACGAAAGGAAACCCGCCCCTCCACGCGCGCATCCCCACTGTCCCACTTGGCGCGGACGAAAGTCAGTGGCGCGCCGCGCGCCGCAATGTCGCGCTAGGCCGCAGCCATGCCGCAGACCCGCCGCGCCGCGCTCCCTCTGCTGGCGCTGCTCGCCGCCGCCACGGCCGCCTCCGGCCTGCGCTTCCCGGACGCCGCCTCCGGGAACAGCCTCCGCCGGGAGATGGACGGCGACGCCAACGGCGTCGTCACGTCCGTCGGCGACGGCGGCCGCAGCCTCAGCGTCGAGGATTCCGAGCCCGTCAACTTCGCGGAGCCGGAGGACGAGGGGCGCGCGTCGGCGGCGGCGGCGACGTCGTTCGCCGGGCTGAGCAGGCGGCAGCAGGAGGAGCTGCTGGTGCGCGCGCTCTGGAGCCGCGCCGGCAATGCCTCCTCCTCGCAGGCCGTCACTGCGGACGACCCGCGCGGCTTCCAGGACGGCCTCGCCGACATGCTCGGCAAGAGTGAGTAGTAGCCAGAGCTATTTCTGTTCTTCCCGGCAGACTCACCGGAAACGGACACTCCTGGCCCAGCACCTGAACTATCCTTTAAATGCGAGTTTGCAAAGGACGGGGCGTGAGTCGTGCTTGGGTAGCTCACTTGGTAGAGCACTTGCCCGCGAAAGGCAAAGGTCCCGAGTTCGAGTCTCGGTCCGGCACACAGATTTAATCTGCCAGGAAGTTTCATATCGGCGCACACTCCGCTGCAGACTGAAAATCTTTATTCTGGAAACATCCCCCAGGCTGTGGCTAAGCCATGTCTCCGCAATATCCTTTCTTTCAGGAGTGCTAGTTCTGCAAGGTTCGCAGGACAGCTTCTGTATAGTTTGGAAGGTAGGAGACGAGGTACTGGCAGAAGTAAAGCTGTGAGGACGGGGCATGAGTCGTGCTTGGGTAGCTCACTTGGTAGAGCACTTGGCCGCGAAAGGCAAAGGTCCCGAGTTCGAGTCTCGGTCCGGCACACAGTTTTAATCTGCCAGGAAGTTTCAAGGAGGATTACTGTTCAACATCCCACAGACGACCAGGTCGTTAGAGACGAGGCACAAGCCCGGATTACTGTCCGCCTGGGCAGCTGCGCGTTGTGCACGGCGGATTGCTATCCGAAGAGACCCGGATTCGATTCCCGGCCGGGTTGGAAGTTTTCTCAGCTCGGAGACTGTGTATTCTATTGCCCTTACATTGTCATACTTGACATTCCACTATTGATACGGCTGTATGGTCGCATCCCGAAAGCCAGTACATAAAAAAACGGATTAGGGAAAGATGGGGAAGGAAATCGGCCGTGTCATTTCAAAGGAACTATCCCAGCATTTGCCTTTAGTGGGTAGGACGTCAAACGGATCGACTTGGAGCAGGAGAGGCACCACAGGACATTTTAATTTCCACTGTCTATACTTTTACAAAAAAATTCATAAAACTTTGTCAGCATGACTAGGAAGGATTCAGAAGTCACACGCATAGCAGTGGAAGCTCAAAAACATAACGAAATAATTTTTTTACATGTGAAATTTCATCATTTTTTTAACTTACTAACGGCAGTATTTGTTGCTATAGGTACACTTTTCTTCATAAGTAAGAGAGATTCTGCGATGAATTGTGCACAGCATACAAACCATACTTAAAGGTGTATGAAACTCTAAAATTTTCGATATATATTAAAAACTGTGGTAAAAATTGAGGTAATTAACTATAAAATTTGTGTTTTTCCTAAACATGAAGTTTAAAATATAACAGTTCATTCGGTTTTTCATAAATTAAATAAATTCTAGAGTTTCATACACCTGTAAGTATGGTATGTATGATGTGCAAAATTCATCGAAGAATCTCTCTAACTTATGAAGAAAAGTGTACCTATAGCAACATATGCAGCCATTAGTAAGTAAAAAAAATTATGAAATTTCACACGTAAAAAAATTTATTTTCTTGTGTTTCCGAACTTCCACTGCAATGAGTGTGAATCCTGAATCCTTCCTGGTGATGCTGACAAAGTATTATGAATTTATTTGTAAAATTATAGACACTGGAAATTAAAATGTCCTGTGATGCCTCTCCTGCTCCAAGTCAGCCAGTCTGACCTTCTACCCCCCTTAAGCGATTTAGGGAAATCAAGAAGAACCTAATTCTGGGTGGCTGGACGGGGTTTGAACTGTCGTCGTCTCAAATGCCAATCCAGTGTGTCAGCCCCACGCTCGGTGGAGAGTTTGCAGGACTAATTTAAGACCACAATCTTAACAAGAAAGTTCTGTTTACGTTCATTCGGAAGGCTCAGAATTATAAGGAGGTAGTTTTCCCCGGCGACATTATTAAAAAAAATATTTCTCGATTTTCTTACCGCATCACACCTGACTGTATACTCAGATCTAGATACACATTCATACTTTGCAAGTCACTGTGAAGTCCATGGTAGAGTGTATTTCCCAATGTACTACTTACTAAGGGTTCTTCCCAATCCATTCACAAATGGAGTGTAGAGGAATGATTGCTTAAATTCCTTTATGCTCACTGTAGATCGTCTGTGGGGGCAATATATAGAGTGTTGTAATATATTCCTATATTCTCACTTAGTGCTGATTTTTTAAACTTTTTGCCGGCTGGTGTGGCCAAGCGGTTCTAGGCGCTTCAGTCTGAACCGCGCGACCGCTACGGTCGCAGGTTCGAATCCTGCCTCGGGCATGGATGTGTGTGTTGTCCTTAGGTTAGTTAGGTTTAAGTAGTTCTAAGTTCTAGGGGAGTGATGACCTCAGATGTTAAGTCCCATAATGCTCAGAGCAATTTGGACCATTTTTGTAACTTTTTAAGCATGCTTCTGTGAGATAGTTGTCATCTATCTTCAAGTGTCTGCTATTTGAGTCTTTTTAGCACCTCTGTGACACTCTCTCGTGTACCAAACAAATCTCTGACCATGTATGCTGCCCCTCTTTGTATATGTTCACTATCCCCCCAGAGTTGTATAAGGTGTAACGGGAATGAGAGTTAATATATTATATGTAATATCTTAATATGTACCCACATAAGTGTGTTGGTTGTTTTTTTCTCTGTGTTGAACAGTCTTCCCACAGACACGTCACAAACTTTACGACCTGATGCTTTCTGCATGGCCGTGCCTCAGCCACGAAGTGAACAACGCCTGTCCGTACAGACTAACTTTTTTGCGTCCACACATCCACACTTCCAACAGCTGAGCTGCTGCCCAGGGGGAAATAAGCACTAAAGGCTTGCTCTTGCTACATGTACCCGGACGTACTACCCAACCTGAAAGGGTATGACTTTTAATAGCTGTAATTATTGGCCGGAAAAAGACATAAATACTGATATAATATTATTCACCACACCGTCCTCAGTCACCAATAGAAATATCCGCACTTATGCCCATTACACTCTGTATTTGGTGTGGGTGCGAGACACAAACAGTGTTGTAGTTTGGACTACATTAGCTTTTGTCAACAATTTCCTTTGTTGACTTACTACATTTCTCCTGTATCGTGCGAATGACTCAAAGGCTGTCATCTTCTTATCTACGAGGGCGTGCTGAAAAGTAATACCTCCTAATGTTTTATTCCAGTCACAATAACGGGTGAGATATAAAATGTCATTCATATTACTCGAACGACTTTCCAACTTCGCTGACGCAATTTGCAACACTCTGACTGTATAGGGCTCCAAATTGTAGTGCACAACGTGGCGGTGTGTAACGTAACTATGCTGGCGCACGAGAAACAGTGTCCACCCTCTATCTTTAGCATGGTAACGTCAGACCACACACGAGCGCTGCAACATCTGCAGCAACCCGACGACTTGGACTCACTGTCATTGATCATCCTCCATACAGTGCCGACTTAGTCCCGTCCGATTTTTATGTGCTTCCAAAACTTAAAGAACACCTTAGAGGACTTCATTTTCATGGTAATGAAGTGGTGCAAGCAGAGGTGAGGCTATAGCTCCGACAACGAAGTCGAACATGCTACAGTGACGGCATCGACTAACAGGTTTTTCATTTGGAGCAAAGAGTCCGTCGCCAGGCTGAGTATGTTGAGAAATAAATATGTAGACATGAAGAATGAAGATGTAGAACGTTAATAAAGTTTGTTTTATTTAAAAAGGTTTAAGAGTTTTCACATAAAAAATGTCGGAGGCATTACTTTGCAGCATGCCCTCGTACGGGAAGGCAAACAAAACACAAACGGATGCTTTCTACATTGCCAGAAGTGTAGCTGTGTTATGAAGAGATCTTTCACTTCTGACGACGAAGGTAGGAAATATAGCCAGTGTCTCGATGCAACAATCAAGGCGTTTGCCAGGAATGTTTTCCGGAACCCATGGGAAACGTACGAAGGTGACAGGAGTGAGATTTGAGCAACCTTGCAGAAATCTACAGTAAATGACCGACTATGTCACTGTCAGACAGTAACACGTTGTTTATTTAATGTGAGTCTTCCTTTCTTTTTCTGGGAAACATTTTGTTTGAAGACAATTTTTTTTTCTCCTCTCTGCACTCGCTGAATGACAGATTGCAAGGTCGACCGTAACATGCTCCGACGAATCGCTATCGTGAATTCCGGAAACTTTTCGCACGATATAGTAACATGTGGAAGCCATTTGTCTGCACAAAGTCTACGTTTATAGGTGCTTTGTTGTGTCTCTTTGATTTACTTGACGAGGAAATGAAGAATCGGCACAGTGTTGTAGTAAACGGGCAAGGGTTACTTCCTTCAACCACGGCCTGTCTGGCGTGTGCCCCAAATCATAGCCTATTAGTCTGAGCAGAATGCAAGAGCTCCGACGCCGCACAACGAGCGATAGACACGTCTCAGTTATGAAGCGGAGTGGGACAGCCAAACCTCCAGCTCCTTCTTCCTTGTCCATGCCACGGCTGTGATGGCTGGATTTACGCAAAAGCCTGACAAATTTTACTCTCCCGAAAAATGAAAATCTTTTAGTGCAAAATGTTACTAACAAATCTTTTCACGTTTTGGCGTTAATGTATGCCCTAGGTAAGCAGTTTGTATACTTTCCGTCACCTCTCCTCAAAACGTATTGCTGTAACTAAATGATGGCTGTGCCTTATTTCTTCTGTTTTAAAGACGTTCCAGAATTGAATTTTACGTATTGGTTTATTGCTTAGCTAAATATTAGAGCAGAAAATATTTCTTTCTCATACCATAGATGCCGTTACCTGTGGTAGAGGTTTTCGTGTTATTATTCCACAACGTATTTTTTGGTCCATTATAAGCATGTACCACACAATAAAAATAGTTATTTGTGTCTTGATTGTTCAGAAAGCGCAATAAATTATGGGTAATGTATACTATGACTATATGGTGCGATAACCGTTTTTCTGTTGATCCGTTCTCGTGGTAGACTTCTACCGGATGCTGTTGTCAACTCCTGGTTCACAGGCAGTGAGTGGAATCACACTGAACCCAGCGAAATACGAACATAAGAACTCCCTTTGTTCGCGTAGGATTGCTTGCCACTCGTCGAATATGGTACTGAAAGAAGTTACCCTACTCTCTCCTCGCCTTAATGCTCCGCTTGCAAAGCAATCTGTATTTCCCTCCGCTAAGTAAATTAACACAATTTCTCAGTCAGAGGTTTGGCTAAGTATTGTCAACACTTAAAGTTCATTGCTACTCGATAACGCTTCGGGAGCGCAATCGACCTACGTTTGCTACCACGAACCTGCCAGACATCTTCAGGAGAGCCATAGAACACGGCCAGATGCACTATCGAAACATTATCAAGTATTCAGTGGGCTGGAGAAATCTCAAGATTCTGTTCGTTGTTGTTCACCCACTCACGAAGATTTCTGTGAATTACAGTTCCTTCAGTGGACAGTTAAACAGCATTTGTTTTATCTGTATACCTATTTGTGAAGTGCGTAATTACCATAATGCGTAAGGCATGTTGTTACTGTAATTTTCTTATGGTCTAAGTCGCAGTTTGTGAATGAATGAGGTTTATATTGGTGTATTTAAAACACATAGCTGAGAACTAAAGATTTCATAAAACGACGTAGTCAATTCGGTTGCAATCGCATGTTGTCTAGCAACAGTTTAAACGATAATAATAACACAGGGATTATATCACCGATTCTGTTTTATAGGATAGTCTGCATGACAGTACAGCCAGGGCTATTTATGAATAGCGCCATTTTTTGCAATAATATTCCAGCGAGATGTATGACCGGCTCCTCCATTCTCAGCACCCTTTCATACATGAAAATTTATTGACGTCGGTTGCTCATTGTTATCCATAACAGAACAGCGCAAGTTTTCCACTAACCTAAAACGTGTCTGGACACAAAGCATATGCGAGCTATAAGCGGTTCTTTTCCTACAGATGATTTTTCTTTAAAAAGTAATACGTCTTTGAAAACGTGTCTGTCAGTATTTGTAGTTGTCGGCTAATTATAGTAGCATCACATAAAATTCTCTGTTGTTGTTTTTAGAGCAGGAATCGGTTTACAGCTAGTTGTCTACTTTTATAACCTTTTTCCCATTAGCATCGTTGCTTGCAAGCCCATGGTTTACTTAACTAGGCCTACAGTAATCATTACAATCCGAGTGTATAGGTGTTACACTTTTCTTTACGATTCAATGGAACTTTTATCATCAGCACACATCAGAAGTGACCATATTCATGCTCTTTCAGACATTTCGTTACGTTTTAATGCACATCAGTGTTGTAGTAGTCACTTCGAAAAATTTCAGAAACATAATCACGCACAGCGTCAATGTTATTCCTCAGATGTACATACTTTTCTTGTTCCTGTATGTGATTTAAAATCAAGTTGTAATTTCGTAAGTTCCTCAAGCAGCTGCCGTGTTTCTACGTAATGTGAGAAATAAACTAGCGTCATCGCAATTCCCAGTGCAGCGCCGAGCCAAAACCAGCCACCTCCGACCTCTAGTTCAAATCTGAAACTGTTCAGCGTGAGTCCCTCTAAGTCCTGTTTCGTTTTGATCCACTATGTTAGCTACAAGTTGTAGAGGCTACGTCATCTATTTGCTCAGTCGAGCAGGTTTCTGTTGTTCAGAGGGAACCGCAGGTACACGTGGATGATTGGATTTCACTGCGGGAAGCGACTTTTAGACGTGTCATTCAAACCTCGGTTCCTCTGTCATGGGAGATCGCTGACGCCGTTATCACACGTAGCTACGTTGTCGTATGCCACCTATGGCGCCGTGTAAACTCATTAAACAGCTAACTTTCTCGCTACCTAGAAAATTATGAAATCACAATAGTTTTAACATACATTCTCGTGTATGCTGTAGATGAAGTGTCTAGGTAGCGATATTTTTTCAAATACTTATCTAATAAATTTAGTACATATGTCTTCTCTTACCTTTATTAGCATCATTTAGTCTTACTCTGTTCTCTCGTTCATAAGGCGGTTACTGTTGACGTGTATCAGTGTTTAAGACATAAAAGGACACGAACTGCCTTTCGTTCGACTGATACATATTTATTAGAAAACAATGTCCTGCTTTTCGTCCTGTAATCTCCCACAGTGTCACTAGTTTGTAAAAATTCTAATCCTTAAAAGCGTATTTTATTGATTACGAAGTGTGTAGCTTTCGTTCTGTTTCGCAATAGTGTCTTTCTTGACGCAACATTTTACTAAATGTTACCAAAGTAACAATAGTAAGAAACTCAATCTTCATGATTTTCACACTTATATATATAATTATTCTAGCACGAAGTGGTAGAGGAATCCATTTATGTTACATTTGTTTTCGCATATAAACCTATACAGAGAGTGGTGCCTTAACCACAATTAAGCATTCAGTACCACATAAGAATATCAAATGAATTTTGTTGACTTTCTGGAATGAATGATTTTAATGTACGTAGCGCCCTATAGGGGTTTCAAGATATAAAGTCATCGTTGAAAGCTCCTCCACAAGTAAGTAAGGCTCTGTACCGCTTATTACAGGTAGTGTGAAGTAGCATTTTACTGCATTCGGAACTACTACCTTAACTGTTTTCTTCTGGAGGCGCTTTCAGTGGCACCTCACGTCCAACATGAACCATCGTATCTAAGATTAGTGGTACTTTTACTATTTGATTTAGAGAAACGCAGGGCCACTCTCGCTCGGCATTGCTCCAAATTGCTACCTATTTTGGCGCTTGTGATATTTCCTTTAACGATTGGCTGCCATCCTACCAGTTGCTGCCGAGAACGTGTAGGCCTCACCACAGCTGCAACTGTTCGTTTCTAGCATTCAGAATTTTACAGACTAGGAGATGCAAATAGCTGAAAAGAGGGTAGAGCGTAGCAAAGCAAGGGAATCTGGAGCGCAGTCTAGAATCTGGAACATCCGTAGTACTGATGACGTGCTGTTCTAACGGCGAGGCTGCACATGCTACTGGAAATGACTCGATTAAGACATTTTTCTGCTGACAGACGACGGCAAATGAGTTCAGAAACTGTTCAAATTTCGGCACGATACAGTCTGATGTTTATAGAAATATTAGAACTGGCATCATATTGGTATGGATGCCTACCCTAAACCCGACTCAGAATATTATGCAAAGCCGTGGGTTTGAATAAAAAAAGTAAAAAAAAAAGTCTCTGGCCGCTTCACACTTTATTTGTTGTAATATTGGCGCTCTGTTACTTGCGACTGTCACAATTTGAGGAAAAGGAATGGTCACAGAACAGATTTTCTGCTTTTTGTTATATTAATATTGCAATTATTTAGTCATATAGCTCACTGTATAATATTACAGATGTTTAAAAGAATATGCTGATGTAACCCAGATCATGAGTTGGAGCCTGAAATATTCATCTCATATTTTAACGTAATAGCCGAGTAAAGAGCAGAATTTATTTTACGAGAAATGTGTTTTCCGTTACCTGTACCATAATGGAGCACTTTGATTTTGTTGAAGTATACTTATTGCTGCTGTTATTCCCCACACAGAATCGGATGACATGATTATTGACAACAAATGAATCCTTCAAAATACTGCTCCCACTCGTCCTGCTTTCACAGTAAGGTTTCCCAGTCGCAGCAGTAACTCCAGAAAACTGCAGAGCAGTGCTGTTACGATATGTTAGAATTTAAAAATCCATATTTTTATTGCCTTTCTCTGATTTTTTGTCAGTTTGGCAGTGTGCCTCAACTGACTGTGCGTCTTTCGTTTTAGTCGTATTATCACTGACCCTTGGTACTCCAACTGCTTTATTGAGCACTTTCAGTCATAAGTCAGCATCGATTGCTTATCTCGATTCCAAACAGAAAGTTATTGCTTCACTACAATGGGCTAAAATGTTATAAATGTGTAGGACTCTGATGATTTAAGTCTTAGATCGGTTTTGTACACTTCTTCTGCACACGGAAAACCTCTAGTCCGAACTGCAATACCAGAATTCGATCTCTACCATGTGGTAAAGGAATTAGTTGTTTTCTTCTACCGTTCATACGAGTAATACGAAAATTTTGTAATCTAAAATGGCATCACCTGCAAGAAACACAAATCGTTTGGACGCGAATATCAGTAGACTAGCCGTCGTAAATGACGAGAAACTGAAAACGATTGCAGTCAATAAAAAAGAAGAACAACGCGTTCTCCTCACTTTCAGCTGTAACGAGTAAAGGGTTATATGACCTTAATTCCACACAGATCAGTGTCTGTTGAGAATCACAGCGATTCAGGTTTAGTCATCATAATGCAAGCGTATCTCTTCGGACAACCGATAACAATTCATTCATCATAAGCGGTTGACGTAACAGATTGTCCGCCTCCGCTAGACATCAACTGGAACATCCTCAGCGAACAAATAAAAGAAAAACCAACAATAAATCCTCCTGAAATGTCAACTTATCCGTAGTGTTTTTGCAGTCATACAGTATTGGACTTTTAGTAAAATGAAATTTCCTGGAACATTAAAACTGTTTCTGGGACTGACCTGCAGACAATTATCCATATGAACAGAATTCGCGAGGATCCTCTAAGATTCAATCGCTGTCTTGTTCTCCAAATCTTAATGAAGCTGTCTAGCGCAATCGTTTGACTACAGAAATATTTTCAGAGCCTAGGGAACCGAGCGAGTTGTTGCAGTGGTTAACTGGTCGCTTATTCAGGATGGGCAGGATTCATATCCCCGTACCTCCATCCTGATGTCGGTTTTCCGGGGTTTCTCAGAACAGATTAAAGCAAATTTCAGGATTTTCATTTCAAAATAATGCGTTAGATTTCCCTCTCCTTCTTGAACTTGCAGAAGGTGTGCATGGGACGCTAAACACTAGCTATATCTATTTTTACTTTTTAAATCTAGATGCACCACCAACTGCTTTGTATACAGGCTGTCTGCAAACTCCATTTACCGACTCCTAGGAGTTATAGAGGGAACCGGAAAAATAATGGGCTAACTTTGTCTGGAGTCCACTTCTAGTTCTGGTATACTACGAGGGAATTCAGAAATAATCGTTATAACATCAACTGAATTTTCCGTCAGTCCTTGGCAGATCATGGTACTAATATCAAATAAAAACGCTTCCTAATGATCTACAAAATGATATTTATTTAATCGCGATAAGGGTTTGTCTCCTAAGACCATCTTCATTTGACAACTGACAGTCGCAAACTCAGATAAGAATAATGTATGACTTGCATAGATATTACTTGTACAAAAGATACAAAAACGACTTAGAGTGTTTACACAGAAAAACATTGCATTTTTTATCACATACAATTAACTGCATTAATTAAAAATAGGGGGAAACAAAGGTTTTACGTGGAGATACATTTAACAATTTATAAGAAATAAGATGAATTTACAATTCGAATTAGTATTTGTAACGAGAACCTAATTTAACAAAGGGAGAAAAAGGATACTACGTCATATGAATGGTTTTCCTTTAAAAGTAGATCAGCAATGGTTGAAGGAACATTCAGCCTTTGCTGATCATCTTTCATGTAATGCAGAATGTGAAGTCTTGCACTCTGTTACGAAAACCACAATAATGACCCTACTGGAAATCACGAAATACGTGAGACAGAATACCAGTTTACGTACTAAATGACCAGACTCAGTTTCCTTTCTCCAATTTGTTAAATGAACTTCTTGTTACAAATACTAGATTCAAATTGTAAATTTATCTTAATTTTCATTAGTTAAATCTACCTCCACATAAAAACTTTAGTTCCCCTTTTTATTTAATGTATTACTATGTGACAAAAATATAATGTTTTCCTACGTAAGCACTCTAAGTCATTTTCGTGTCTTCCGTACTAGTAATATCTGTGTAAGTCACAAATCATTTTATCTACGTTTGCAACATTCAACTGTGATCAGAAAATGGTCTAAGAAGACGAAAGCCCATTGGCGACCAAATAAATATAATTGTGCAGAACATAGTGTTTTTTTCCATTTACTATTAATAATCGTTATAAACATATAATTTATACTGAACGCTCTGTGATTCCGATACATCGTTTTCAAGTCCTCAATTTGATGATAACTATACAAGTACCAATACTAGTTCAATAATGGTTCTGTATTTTTACGTATTTCATATTTTATGCTCTCATTTTTATGATACGTAGTCTTTTCCGAAGGTGAAGGAAGAAGGCTAATTCAGCAGAATGATTTTCAGAGCCTTCCACTTCAGTGTTAAAACTTTTATAGCATCAGTTTTCATTCTATTTTTATTAGGACCGTAAGTGTCACTGATAACTGAATGACTGCGGAAACGTCGCTCCACCCATCTCACTGAGTTGATAGCAAGATAAATCCCATTTACGTTCAATTTTATTTCAAAGAGCTATATTTTTCCTGTATTTTTGGATAAAAATATATTCGAGAATGCTACACAGAATCTGATCTTGGAGTGTACCATCATACTTTGGTTTTGTGTGGCAGCATACATTTAAAATAGTGGGTGTTTTCCTCAAGAATATAACGACGGATTTAATATTGTTCTTTTGCCAGTAATGATCTAACGCAGTAATGAGTTCGATATCGACTGTACTTTAATGGCGACAAGAGAGTGCGTGTGAGTAACATAAGCTGTATAATAGAATACACCACTACGACATTCAGAATCGTCCAGAAACAACCAGAAAGTTAACTTTATTCTGATATTAAGTTGTTACGTGAAGAGTGGCATTCATTTTCCTGGAATGTTACAGCTTCACGTGTTGACATAGGAAGTTGCAACCCTCTTGTATTAAGGCCAACTGATTTCACTCCTGTCCTCCTTAACTCATGTCTTTGTAATAATTTTCTTAATGATAAAGAACTTTATGCTGTTTCTTATCGTCAGAACAGTAAAAGTCAACAAGATTAAAAATGGATGACGTTCTTGTAACGTGTAACGCTTAGGATGCGTGTCATCGAGCGAGGGGTTGTAGTGATTAACTTACTGGATTAAATCTCCGTCCGGCCATCCAGATATAGATTATCCGTGGTTTCTTAAATCAATTAAGAAGAATTCCGAAGCTGTTCATGAACCTTGTACAGCATGAGCTTGTGCTCTGTTGCTAATGACTTGTTGTCGACGGATGGGTAAGCCATAATGTTTATTCCTCTTTCTTCTTTACTTCTTATTTCTGAGGGTGTATTTGACTTTCATTAAGAGCACGATGTGCACTTCCTTGCCTCGTTAGAACCGCTGCCTTAGTGAGTGGAGGCTTCCTTTTACTTTCAACGCTGCCTGAATTCGGTTGGATGCAAATTTAAATAACGTTAAGTACGCTTTACTCTCGGTTTTGGACGACATAGGACGTAAGAAAACAAACAAGAGTCAGCGGACTTCAGAGCGTCATACCCACAATAATACCAGGTATGTCATTTCCCCTTTCCATTTTCTACATTTTCCTCATTACCTTCGAATAGCGTTTTGTTTTCGTCCGTTGTGGCAATGAACAGTTATTTGACATAGAACTACATCTCGTATATTTAGATTCTTCACAGAAGTTTTGTTTACCTAAAGAACGTTAAAAATCGGATGAAAAAGATGCAATAATTTGCAAACACTCTGTAGTCGTGTAGCAAGAAAAGTTTCTGTTAGTCCTTCTACAGCATTCGTTACCTATTCAAATCACTTTGCTCACTGTTATGCTATGTGGCATCTCACTGGGAGTAAATGAATTTCATTCCTTCAGTTCACAAATGAAGAGCAAATATACTGTTCCCAATTATTTCATCATATGTTAGATAACATACATAATGTTAGGAAAATCAAGTTCCACATACTGTGAAATTTACTGAGAAATTGGCACATGAAATTGAAAATCGCTAATCTATTTTATTGATGAAAACACTGCATTCTGTTGCACTAACTTCTACTCTATGATGATGATGATGTTTGGTTTGTGGGGCGCTCAACTGCGTGGTTATCAGCGCCCGTACAATTTCCCAACCTTTGCTCAGTCCAATTTCGCCACTTTTCTGGATGGTGATGAAAATGATGAGCACAACACAAACACCCAGTCATCTCGAGGCAGGTGAAAATCCCTGACCCCGCCGGGAATCGAACCCGGGACCCCGTGCTCGGGAAGCGAGAACGCTACCGTGAGACCACGAGCGGCGGACTTCTACTCTACGATCTCAGTGTAATTCGTATGCAGCAAGGAAGCAGTAATGCGGGAGATACACTCTGGTAAAGCACTGGACTCATATTCGAAAGAATGCCAATTCATGTCCCAATTCAGCTATCGACATTAACTTTTTCCATCCTGACAAACCGCATATGCAAAAAAACGGAACGATTCCCGCGGTAACACAACCGCAACGCAAACAAAACTCCTCATCTCCTTTCACGTCCAATGACATCACTGGCAACGGCATGCAGTGGCTTCAAATCCCCATGGCTGAAATGAGGCCCAAATAAAGTAATCAGCTAGTAATAAACATAACCACGAAGGGGAAACATTATCCATGTCCCACACAACAATTCTAATACATAAAATTCCCTCGAGCTTCCGACAATGCAACTGGTTTAAAATCCTCGAGCTTTCGGCCGAGTACTCCTCGGCCATCCTCAAGTGGTGACCATCTTTTTTTCCTTTATTGTTATTTCAGTTCCGCACATCGGGAGCGGGCTGACAGCGGACGCGGACTAAAGCTGCTCTTCATCCAAAGGTTACAAAAACAATGGTTAGAACATATAAACGGTGTCAGGGGAATTATGAGTTGCTAGATAGGACGTATCGTCAGCACATTGCAAGAGGAGGTACGTCGGGGATGGCGGCTTGGGAATGTCTGCAGTGTACGGTGTGTCTTTTGGTTGCTCTTACCGTCCTTATAGAGCCGCGCAGCCTTCTGTGACGTCACTGGTGTTCGCTCGAAGCCTACGAGAAAAACAGGCCGGGGAGCGTTTGTCACGAAGGTAGGCCGAGCTGGCTCGCTCGCTCAACAGCAAACAAACTGCGTTTGTACACCTGTTAACTCGTAACTGCATGTGTATGTACAAACGATAATTTCATCTTCTACTGGAATCCACTATTATGGAGTCTTGCTGTTATTAGTCATACAATGATAAGAAGTCCATAGGCTCATAATTATTTGTTGCGGCTCTACTGTGGTAGAACAAAATAAAAATCATGCTAAAATGATTATCATTTGTGTAAGGCACGACGTCCTGTATTAAATGAAGACTGTTATGCAGAAGAGACTAAATGCAATAAACGACTCGTTGTATCATTTATGTCAAGAGCTGATCTTAAATTTTGTTGTACTACTAGTAACCAGTAAGACTTCATAATAGTAGATTCCATTAGAAGGTACAATTTTCTGATTGTTATGGGTTGATTTAAAAGCCATACAGCTAGAAACTTGGTTCAGTTTCGTTTAGCACAGAGTTGCAGTTACTCGGTTTTTAGATGATAACAAAGTGAACCCAGTAGAATCTTGAGCTGAGGGAAACGTTTCCTCTATGTGAACATTTTTATTACAACTGGTAAGCCCTTCTAATGTTATTTATAGCAGAGATAATGTAAAACCTAAATGGACTCTGAGCACTATGCGACTTAACTTCTGAGGTCGTCAGTCGCCTAGAACTTAGTACTAATTAAACCTAACTAACCTAAGGACATCACACACATCCATGCCCGAGGCAGGATTTGAACCTGCGACCGTAGCTGTCGCTCGGCTCCGGACTGTAGCGCCTAGAACCGCACGGCCACTCCGGCCGGCAATGTAAAACCTCTTTATTTTTATAATGACTAACTTATTTTTGGTGGTGATAGCATAATTGGCTGATAGTGAAACCAAGGCTGCCAATAATCCAAAGAAAATCTACTTAAAAATTTCAAGAATGGATCTTCAACGAAATAACTAGGATAATTAGGAAGCTACTACATTTCCTACATACTTCACTCGTACAGATTGTGAAAATATCATTACACTGATAACAAATCGCGCAAATACCTATAATCTGTTATTGTTACCACTCTAAGAATGGTGTGAACATCCAAACATTGGAAAGTGATCTCTGCCACGCACATTACAATGAGACACAGAGTATGGATGTAATTAATACACTGAGACCACTTGCCTTCTAGTACCGCACCACAGGAGAACATGATACTGTGTGCTTCACGGACACACAGATCCACAGGCAAAGGACGCGGATGAACAGATACTCTGAAGATGTGATATAGTTCACTTGTACCGTGAAAATTGTAGAGGTTAAAGTGAAAATAACAAATCGTAGCTAAACGGAAAAGTAAGTGTGGCTAGTCCTGTTACAAAAATTCAGGTAAAGTATCAGCCTGGCGTTAAACTCGACGAACACTTTGTCTTCTCTTGATGGAACATAATATCTACTTTGAAGCAGACTGAAATTCACTGACAAGCGCCACACTGCTACTCATCATTAATCATACACGCAATAGTCGTATGACACTGAGCCATAACACAGTCCAGGACTGATAAGGACATTTAAAAAATATTCCAGTCTTTTGCAAAACTATATACATCATCCTTCTGACGCGTGAAGCAGAAACTGCGTATTGTGGATTTTTGCTGTGAATGGTGGAGTTAAATTGTACGATTGACACTGAAAGTATATGACATTCTACAACATATTCCTATGTAGACAAAACATTATGCCATATCTCATAAAATCACGAAATCTATTTGAAACGAGAACCTCATTTTGTTTCCTGAATTCTATATGATGGTTCAAATGGCTCTGAGCACTATGGGACTTAACATCTCAGGTCATCAGTCCCCTAGAACTTACAACTACTTAAACCTAACTAACCTAAGGACATCACACACATCCATGCCCGAGGCAGGATTCGAACCTGCGACCATAGCGGTCGCCCGGTTCCAGACTGAAGCGCCTCGAACCGCTCGGCCAAACAGCCTGCTCTATATGATTATTTGGTTGTGACGTGAGCAATATTCGCAAAATAAATTACTTATTTTACCGCTAACTTATATCTGCAGATTTTTGTAGAGAAACATCACACTTACTGATGATACAATCGTCTTCGGAGATGTGAGACAACCTTCATTGTGAAGCAATAGTACTTCTGGGCCTTAACACGAAATTGTAGCAACCGTGATTTAAAGACGTCAACGTCAGTATAATTTTCTCTGCATCTAGCGTATAGCAACATCGGTTGGGTGAACTCAGAGATTTCTTTATTATATGAGATGAGTTGCATATCTATAGGAGAAATGTTTTCCAACAGATTATATATCTGCATTGCTACACATTTACATTACGAACTGTTTATCTCCTAACGGAGACTACATGTTTTAACGGGAATAGCTTGAGACGTTTCTGGCTGTCAGAAATTACTCGCCATACATAGTAGTGTTGGGCCGTAACGAGGCGACGGCGTTATTTCTGCGCTCCACATTCCGAGTCACCTTAATTACTCCGGACGCTCGCTTCCTGCTTCTTGCTCTCTCGTCCTGCTTACGACAGCACCTCGCCCATTCTCGGGCGCATCTCTGATATGGACCAATAACACGAGGTAATGAGCACTACGCGCGAGCCTTGGAAATAAGTTTTCCTTAAAGATCTCCTCCACGGCACCGTTTGATCTAATGTCAATCCTTCTTCATTCTTGACGAGGCTTACGGGAGATACAAGTGTGACAGATGACACAGATTAAAGTAGTGGTGTGGCTGCGCCCTAGCGGTTGCTCCGGATACTAACTTTGGCCCGGAGCACCAGCGGGAGGGAGAAACTTGTGCTGGACTATCCCCGCAGCCACTGCTGCCAATTTCTGACTCTCACCACCATTTCACTACTTTTCATCATTATTATTATATACATTTTCGGGTTAGACATCTTTGCCTGTTCCGAAACCTAGAAATTTAAAGCTGATGGCACTATCTTCTTCGTGGTCGTACTAATCTTTCGTCGTTGGGTCTGTAGTCATAAGTTTGCCTCGGTATGCAGGTTTGAACTATACGTGATAAATGGCAATATCATTCCTTTCTATACTGCTGCATCTTTTCTGTTACTCCTATAACACGGAGCTCCACTCTTATCTTCCTCTTCCTCTTATGATCTTCTAATTTATATCCTAGAAGTCTCATTTCTGTCGCTTCAGTTATTTTTAAATGTTTTGTCATTGAAGTCCATACTTCAGAGGCATAGAGCAGCAAATGTACAAGAATAGCATTATAGAATTTAAATATTGTCTCCTTTTATTCAGGAGTGTTTTTTTACTCGTACATGACATGTGTATGAACCTTTGTAGTTCCTTTGCAGGGTCATTATCATAAGCGTAATATGTATCACTGCCCAGATATCTGAATATATGTACTTCCTTCAGTATGTTATATGGTTAGGGACCATGCAGCTCGTTGTAGGATGCCTACCGTATCACGAGTATAACCCGGTCAACTACAGAAAGAGTGAGTTAAATACCATACGTCTCTATGGGCAGGAATCTTCCATTTTCTTTGAGGGTTTATTGACAATGTTACTTACACATTTGTTATATAATGTGGTTGCTAAAGGCCACCCTTGGCTGACTCCGTGTGTGATTCTTCTCATTCCTATACTAATGGTTAAGCCGTCGCGTATCTTGATATTGTTGTCAGCATATGAACTCTGAATTGACCTTAAAAGTCTGAGGAATGCCATACTCTACTAAAGTTTCCCATAACATACTGCTAGCATGAACTTAATTAGTTCATAGTCAGTATTATTTACTCAGATTGCCAATTCACGTAAATCGTGTAAATATTCTTTGTAGTATTAAAACTGCTATTTCTTAGGAAACTGTGTTGTAAAAAAAGGTACTGTTTGTGTGAAACACAGGTCAAATGTAAGAGAGGGCCTAATAGCCCTAATCAGATCAGGGTAAGTAAATAAATTAATTAATTAAAAATTAACTTATACCTCCCCATCCGGACGGAGGTCTTTTTATAATCCACAAAAGCCGTATACTTCGGGACTTGAAATTCTCTGTGCTTTTCTATTATCTGCTTTACAGAGAAAAATCAATCTATATCTGAGTCTGTCAGCCTTCTTCATCAACGCCACTCTTCCACCATAGATTTATAAAGTTTAGAAGTCTAACCTTAAGATTTTCGTGTGCGTATCTAATAAGCTCCGAATTTATTTGGGCTTCTCCTGGACACTTTCCATTTTTCATAGAACTGTTGCACTTTCCAGTTTTTCCAAGGAGATTGGATCTACGTTTAAATCTGATTGAGCAGTTACAATATTTAGTTCGTTCCCTGTCCACAAGTTTCGGAACTGGGTTCACGACGTTTCATCGGAGATATTATTCCACAGTATTTTTTCCTCTTTACCGAGAGATTTTATTATTTTATAAGCTTTTATTTGTCTGCTAAGGACACAGCATTGTGAATTTCCAAGGGACGACCTCCCAACTCTGTTTTCGTTTGCATTAGGAACTAATAATGCCTTTCTTCGGAAATTAGGCACTCCGGGTTAAATCAAATATTAAATACGCTTAGGTGAATGTAGTTTGGACGTTAACGGTTGGTGCTGGAGATAGAGCAGTGAAATTTACGTTCTCCATTTCTTTCATCCCCTTTCCAAGTTTGTCGGCTACCGGTAAATTTCTGATGATGTATGTTATCAAGTTTACGTTTCCTGGGGGTCAAGGTGATCTGGAATGCGTCTAATCATTTTCATGAAACTAATTAAGTAACGATTTGAACAAAGAAAATACGTCACTGTCATACATCTCTACTGTCGAATGTAGAAACCAGACTGAGCTTACCAGTAATTCTTTTTTTAGACCAAATTGAAGGCAACTGTTAGCTGTCCCATGTAAATTGTTGTTATATCTTCGTTTCATTGTATGACCAGGCCCTATAACTATCGTCTTTAATCTTTTAACTAGTAATTTCAACTTTCTGATGCGAAAGGTACGCCTTTTTGCTGGATAGATACTCCCATTAATCCATTCAGGGTGATTATCTTTATGCGCTTTATATATAACTCTCATATTACAAGCAGATATAACTCGATAAACAGTCCTTCAGCAGAAATTACACTATCGCCTGTATGAATGCAGAGCCACATGTGAAGTAAAGATGTTATAGGACGGAAATAAATTAAACCCCTTGTCTTCAGATGTGTCATTAAAAGTGTGCAGGTTGCAAAGAAAGTTAAAAATTTAGGAATCTTATATTATCGTAAATATTGCTCCTTGAGACACTGGGAATGTCCCGACAAATGTTGGCTTCAAAGCTAGATCTACACGAGTACGTAGAAGCATGGGAATAACTTTGCTGACAAGTACGTCCAGTCAAAAGTCGACCTTCTATATCGTTGATAGGCACAAAGAGGCAAACTTTATTCAAACTTTGATAAATGTGTTGACGTTTTTCCCTCTTAAACCTGTAAACAAAAACTTGTAGTAGTATACTATGAATCGGATCGACGATGTAGATAATGTTCCAATTTTCACCAACTTAAGCGCACGGGAAATTACAACGCAGTATTCGGATTGCGTCTTAGGAACACAAAAAGAAGAGGCAAGGAACGACGAAAGTATGGGATTTAACGTCCGACTGACATAGTGATCGTTAGAAGGAAGGAAGATTGGGTTAAACGTACCGTCGACATCGCAGTCATTAGAGACGGAGCACAAGCTCTGATCGTGTCAAGGATGGCGAAGGAAATCGGCCATGCCCTTTCAAAGGAACCATCCCAGCATAAAGCGGTCTTTAAAGATGGAGTACGGGCTATTACTTGTTAACGTACCCTTTTCAAAGGAACTATTTCTGAATCTTCCTTAACTGATTTATACAAACCGTGGAAACCCTAAATATGGAAGGGTGGTCGAGATTTTAATCCTTGCTTTTCCCGATTTCGAGCGCAATGCCTTAACCGCAACGCCTCCACTGATAGTGGTAAGAAGTAACCGATTTCTTATTGCAACATTGAAGTTACATTTTCTTTGCCCCTTACGCAACCATTGGTGAGAAGAACACTTTAATGAACTTCATAGTCTCTGTTGCATTTGGCAAGAGGAATATTTGTAGACTACGAGGGCGGGCTGAATTTCTTAAGTGAAAACTTTTAAAGCTTTTTAAATAAAACATACTTCATAAACATTCTGCATCTTTATTCTTCATGTCTACATATTTACGCAAGCTATGTGACATCTGCAACAAACCGACGCCTTGGGTCCACTGTCATCGACCATCCTCCGTACAGTCCCGACTTAGTCCCATCCGACTTTCATCTGTTTCTAAAACTTAAAGAACATCTTCGAGGACTTCACCTTGATAGTGATGAATCGGTGTGAGCAGAGATGAAGTCGTGATTTCGTCAACAACGTCAAACATTCTACAGTGATGGTATCGTCTCTCGTCGGGAGAAATGTGTTCGTCGCTAAGGTGGCTATGTTGATAAATAATTATGTACACATGAAGAATAAAGATGTAGAATATTAATTACGTTTGTTTTATTTAGAAAGCTTTGCTGTAAGAGTTTTTACATAAAAACTTTTGGGGGCGTTACTTTTCAGCACGCTTCAATGAAGGGGAAGGAAATTGGCTGTGTTCTTTGAAATTAACCATCCCTGTATTTGTCCGAAGAGGTTTTTGGGAAATGACGAAAAACCTGAATCTGGAGGGCTGGACGTGGATTTGAACCTCCTGAATACGAGTCCAGTGTGCTAACAACGGTGCCATCTCGCTCGTTCCTAAACGTATGAACAAAATAAAAACAAAAACAATAAAGACAAAAAAGAAGAATGAAGTGACGAATGAAAATTATATAAAGTTACATTAAAAGGTAGTATATCATTTTACAAACTAGCCAAATGTTTAGCTGAATCAAAAACGTGCACCTGCATATCTAAAGTAAAGTTTCATGGGATAAATGAACCAGAGTCAAAGGTTCGGATGCCTCGTTAGAAAGATTTATTTCATTGCATAAACAGGCGCAATTCATGAACAAAATGTAACTGTTTACTATAGGTGACTGTCATTACTGTTTGTGGTAGTGTTGATGGTAACGATAAGAAAGATAAGGGAGAGGAAGAAATCTAATGCCGGATCATACGCAAGTGAACTCGAATAACACCCAGGGACCCCGGAAGTTACCATCATCATTCGACGGATGAATCATTATCAATAATCTCACATAGCCTCTCTCCCTGAGCCATTACTGAAAGGTTCAGGATATTGTTCGCCGTCTTTTCTCCAATTGCCTGCGAAGTACCAGTGCTGAAATTTTCTTGTGCGGATGTGACTATTCTCAGCTATGTTTAATTGTCGGGGGTGCATTTCACTGTTCAGTTAACTGTAACTTTTCGTGACGGCGGTAGTTCAATGAATTCCAATCTGCAGTTTCCTTTTCGTACCACACGTGTCTGACGATAAGTTGACGGTGTAACTCGAGCATTTCTCTTTAATACTGGCGTTGTTTCCTTAGAGAGGCTTCAGATTTTATGAATTTAATTTTTTTTTATTTAGCTTATGGCGTAGAACGTGACAGAAATTAATTTCGTATGAACAGTCTACAATACAAACATTAAGTACGTATATGAAACATGCAGATGATATAAATGGTAAAAAAGAATAGATTGAAAAATACATAAAATATATAAAACCATGAAATATACGGAAACACAATTACAGTAGAATATCCACATTGCAGATATATTGTACTGCCTTTTCGGCAACATGCAGGAATTCGGAGCGGTCATTAGCAAAGTCTATCAATGGGCAATCTTTTGCCTCGCAAGCCGGCCGCTGTGGCCGAGTGGTTCTAGGCGCTTCAGTCGGGAACCGCCTGCTGCTACGGTCGCAGGTTAGAATCCTGCCTCGGGCATGGATGTGTCTAATGTCCTTAGGTAAGTTAGGCTGAAGTAGTTCTAAGTCTAGGGGACTGATGACCTCAGATGTTAAGTCCCATAGTGCTTAGAGCCTCTTCACAATCACAGTCGGGAGAAATTATTTTCTCCAGTAAAAACGAGGCAGCACATCTACCTCAGTTAACTCTGTTTAGAGTAGACCAGATTTTTTGAGGATTGTCGAATCCGGGTTGTGTGGTGGTGAAGCAAGGCATATTATGAAAATCTGGACTTGCCTGTATAGTCCAATCACTTTTCAGCGATCATTTGGGCTGAATCCATTTTCATCCAAAATTGTTGAACTCTTTAGGGACGTATGTCTATAGTGCAGTCTGGTTCCCTCAGTGTGAGAATGTCTTGAGGGATTTGTAGAAGATGGTGGTTCTCGATTTTTTTGAGGTCTCTAATGAGTGACTTCACTCGACGCAGAGCTACATTACGTGATCAAAAGTATCCAGACACCCCCAAAACATACGTTTTTCATGTTAGGTGCATTGTGCTGCCATCTATTGCCAGGTACTCCATATCAGCGACCTCAGTAGCCATTAGACATCGTGAGAGAGCAGAATGGGGCGCTCCGCGGAACTCACGGGCTTCAAATGTGGTCAGGTGATTGGGTGTCACTTGTGATTTACGTCTGTACGCGAGATTTACACATTCCTAAAAATCCTTAGGTCCACTGTTTCCTATGTGATAGTGAAGTGGAAACGTGAGGTGACACGTACAGCACAAAAACGTACTGCCCGACCTCGTCTGTTGACTGACAGAGACTACCGACAGTTGAAGAGAGTCGTAATGTGTAATAGGCAGACATTTATCCAGACCATCACACAGGAATTCCGAACTGCATCAAGATCCACTGCAAGTACAATGATAGTTAGGCGGGAGGATTTCATGGTCAAGCAGCTGCTCATAAGCAACACATCACGCCGGTAAATGACAAACGACACCTCGCTTGGTGTAAGGAGCGTAAACATTGGACAATTGGACAGTGGAAAAACGTTGTGTGGAGTGACGAATCACGGTACACAAAGTGACGATCCGATGGCAGGGTGTCAGTGTGGCGAATGCCCGGTGAACGTCACCTGCCAGCGTGTATAGTGCCAACAGTAAAATTCGGAGGCGGTGGTGTTATGGTGTAGTCGTGGTTCTCATGGAGGGGGCTTGCACCCCTTGCTGTTTTGCGTGGAACTATCACAACACAAGCCTACATTGATATTTTAAGCACCTTCTTCCTTCCCACTGTTGAAGAGCATTCGGGGATGGCGATTTCATCTTTCAACACGATCGAACACCTGTTCATAATGCCCGGCCTGTAGCGGAGTGGTTACACGACAATAACATCCCTGTAATGGACTGCCCTGCACAGAGTCCTGACCTGAATCCTACAGAACACCTTTGGGATGTTTTGGAACGCCGACTTCATATCAGGCCTCACCGACCAACATCGATAACTCTCCACAGTGCAGCACTCCGAGAAGAATGAGCTGCCATTCTCCAAGAAACGTTCCAGCACCTGATTGAACATATGCCTGCGAGAGTGGAAGCTGTCATCAAGGCTAAGGGTGAGCCAACACCATATTGAATTCCAGCATTACCGATGGATGGCGCCACGAACTTGAAAGTTATTTTCAGCCAGGTGTCCGGATACTTTTGATCACATAGTGTATATTACTTAGTGTGGATAGTCAAAAGGTTAGATTCGCCTTTATCTTGCCTATTACTGATTTAGTTGGACATCGATGCGACTACTATAAGTGCTGTTGATCCAGACTGGCGCATGATATTCCACTATTGTATAGACTAGACCTGAAATTGAAATCCGTAGCGTGGTACCCGAAGGCGCCCATGAAGTGCCGGCAAGTTCCGCAACATGTTGTTGCAAGTTCTAAGTTTAGCAGCTGGTACTTGAAACCCAGTGTTCTGTCTATGGCGGCACATAATATTTTTGGTGTCGATTGCGGGCCAGTAGTTTGTTCTCAAAGAAAATATTGAAGTCAGCAGGTTACCTTCCATTCAGAAGGCTGTTGTACGCAGTGACTGTTATATTGACTTGTAAATAATAGATTTCAGCTATGAGTCGTCGTTTTTAAATTTTATTGGCAGATACAGATTTCAGCTAGAAACTAGCCATTCTCAATGCACTATTATTTTTGACCAATGCATGTAATGCCTGTTGGTCGGGCTTCATCCACAGTTTATTGAATACTGTGGATGGGCACCGCGTCTCTACATAGTGGGATGTGGGAAATCGCTTAAAAATCACATCTGAGCTGGCCAACACAGCGGCCCTCTCGTTAATTTACTTTGCGCGGATTCGAACTGCAACCCGCACGCCTCCCCGTCCCGGAAGCGCCTTGTTAACGTGCACTGCTATCCAGGAGGGTGCAGAGAAAGCAGAAGACAACCATGATAACAGTCCTATTGAAGCCAGTCAACTGCAGACGATTATAGTCGACGTGTGGAAGAGAAGACCATCACGTACCCTGGACGGGGTCGTTCTCCAACAGTCGTTCCCCATCGCCATAAAGAAGCTCCAGACGCTGCCTTTGCCGCCAAATTCATGAAAACCAAGCTATGGGACCATTTATGGAGATGAGGCCGCCACAGGTGAAAAACATCCATGGACACCGGACAGCAGTCACCTAGGTGTCAGAAAATCTCATCAAGCCGGCCGCGGTGGTCTAGCGGTTCTAGGCGCTCAGTCCGGAACCGCGCGACTGCTACGGTCGCAGGTTCGAATCCTGCCTCGGGCATGGATGTGCGTGATGTCCTTAGGTTAGTTAGGTTTAAGTAGTTCTAAGTTCTAGGGGATTGATGACCACAGATGTTAAGTCCCATAGTGCTCAGAGCCATTTTTTGAAATCTCATCAATATCGTCATCGACTGTCAAACTGTCAGGGAGCTATTCGAATCAGGGGCTCCTTTTTCTGTGAAGTTGAGTGCTTTACGTAGCCAGCTGAAGAGCACTATGTTCCCTAACAGGAAAGCTAGTGTGCTGATGGTCGCAAATGAAAAATTCGTCCAGCCGACAGAAATACGTACTGCAAGAATAACCATCAACGACAGAACACACTCTTTCGAATTTGTCTTTGAACAGAATGTAGTTATAACGTTATTATCGGATGGGATTTCTTGCAGGCACCACAAGCTGTTATAGGCTGTGGAAGATCAGAGCACCTGTTTGACAAAAGCTATTCCAAGAAGCAAACAAGTTTGCTCTGGGTGGTCGTTTCCCACTGAAGACGTTGTTATCCCGCTGACTTCAACGAGACGAGTTTCAGCCGTCAAGCTAGATGCTCGGTTAAATTGTGAACCTTTTGTCGGTCGCAAAAAGCTGCTCATTCTCACAAAAGATATATACGTACCACTGACGATCGTAAGCATTATGGGTGGTCATAGGATTCATCACTGAAGACAATTCTGCACTCGTTAATGAGATTCAGGCCGAAGACGTGTCTGGAAACGTCCCTGACGGTGGTGGGATACCAACCTGACTGTAGTCCGCCATACGGCCCGACACCCAGTCTGGGGTGCCATTTCTTTTCGTAGTAGGGTCCCTTTCGTTGTCATCGGCGGTAGTCTTACAGCACAGCACTATGTCGACGATATTCTACGGCTCGTTTTGTTACCCTTCGTGGCAAGCCATCCTAGGCTTACATTTCAGCAAGAAAATGCCCGCTCGCGCACGGCGAGAGTTTCTCCTGCTTGTCTTCGTGCTTGCCAAACCATTCCTTCGCCAGCAAGCTCGAACTCGGGATTTAGACGCTGTAACCCGAAAATTGGACAGAAATTGGCACGATAGCCTCAGAAGAATATCCAACAACTCAATGCCAAGTCGAATAACTGCTTGCATAACGGCCAGAGGAGGACCGACACACTATTGACTTGCTCAATTTGTGAAGCTCTTTCTATTGAATAAATAATCAAATGCTTCTGAAATTGAAATCGTTTGTTTTTCTGTACATGTACATCACCTCTACCTATTTGCGTCGCATTCGAATAATAATCCCTTCGTGGTGCATCTTTTTTTGTCTCAGAATGTGTAATGCACCACCTATCCCTCCAGGCTCCAGCTTTTGTATAAGCGTCTTGCCGTCTCTGACGAAGGGCCTGCAACCACATTGTCATCAGCATTATATAGCAATGCAGACCTCTGACATTGCTGGCAGGTCCGGTGTGTAAGTAGAGTAGAGAACAGGGCCCAGCACAGACGCCTGCCGCACCCTTGATTGTACCACTCCGATTTTGGATTTTTCTTCTCCTACTTTTAGGCCGAAAGTGCTATACTGTAAGAAGCTCACCAAGTGCAGCACATATGAACTTATTTGCCAAGGTAGAATAGCTTACACGGTAGTCGCGTGTGCTGGACACTATTTATTGTTGTGGTGATGCCCAAGAAGACGTCCCCGTTGTACTCTTTGTTGTTGAATGTCTGTGTGACGACTTCCAGGACCCTATAGAGTTGCAGGGTTGCTGAGACGCTCTCTCTAAGCCCAAACCCCACCTGCGGCAGTATGTTTTCTTCTTTAAGTCTTCTAATCACTTGCTGATGATGTATTTGTTCGATCACTTTACTTAATGTTGGCAACAAGCTGATAGTCTGTAGCTTCGGAGGTCAGCTCTGCTTTCCCCGGCTTCGCCACCGGCAGGTAAAGCTCTCTTCAGGATGATTTTGTTGAAGAATGCTGCAGTGACGTTGTTAGCTGCTCTTGGCAACTCTTTCAGTGTTCGTCCCGTGATTTTATGACGCAATGGAGCTTTGTCGTTGAGCAGCCTGTGAATTGTAGAATGGACTTTTCCTGGCGTCTACCGGGGTATATGCTGACGTTCTTCCTCCACGTCAGCTGTTAGAGGGTTGGAAAGCATGTTTTCATCCCTCTGTGTGTGTTGGTGGTCTTGTGGTTCTCCTGACGGGCAGAATTTATTCTCAAAGGCGTCTGATAGAGCGTTTCTTTTTCCTGTGGCGTCATGACTGATCCAGTAGCGGCAACAACTCGGTCGCGAGCGACGGAGAAAGAGATACGTCATATTCATAAGGAAATGACCAGTCGTTCAAATGTTGCCATGATAGTAACCCGAAGAGGTTTTGGTTTTACGTAAAATCAGCAAGCGGTTCGAAATCCTCTATTCATTCACTCAGTTACTACTCTGGCAGCGAAACGGAAGACAATCGACAGAAGGCCGAAATACTGAATTAGGTCTTCCGAAATCGTTTCACCGCGGAATATTGTAACACGGTTCCTCCTTTCAATCGTCGTACGAACGCCGAACAGCAGATATTGTGATAAACGATCGTCGAACAGAAAAGTAATTGCAATCGCTTGGTAGTGCAAAGGCATCAGGACCAGATGAAATATCGAAAAGATTCTACAAAGATTATGCGAAAGAACGTGTTCCCCTTCTAGCAGCAATTTGTCGTAGATCGTTGGAGCAACTAAAGGTGCCCAGCGACTGAAAAAAGTCTCAGGTCATTCATGTTTACAATATGGATTGCAGGACTGATGCACATGATTATAAGCCTACATCGTTGATATCAATCAGTTGTATAATTATCGAACATATTTTATGCTCAAGAATTATTATGTTTTTGGAGAATGAAGATGTCCTCTATAATAATCAACATGGATTCCACAAAAAGCTCAGCTCGTTCTGTTCCCCCATGAAATCCATAGCGATGTAGACAGCAGCCCTCAGGCTGAAGCTGTGTTCCTTTACTTCAGGGAGATATTTGACGCCATTCCACATGACCATTAAGTGAAAAAAATCGCGAACTTACCGAGTATTGGACCATATTTATGACTGGATTCAAGAGTTCCTTGCAAACAGAACTCAAGACGTATCTCTCAATGGAACAAAATCGACAGATGTAAATGTAATTGCCGGCCGATGTGGCCGAGCGGTTCTAGGCACTACAGTCTGGAACCGCGCGACCGCTACGGTCGCAGGCTCGAATCCTGCCTCGGGCATGGTTGTGTGTGATGTCCTTAGGTTAGTTAGCTTTAAGTAGTTCTACGTTCTAGGGGACTGATGACCTCCGATGTTAAGTCTTAAAGTGCTCAGAACCATTTGAACCATTTGTAAGTGTAATTGTCGCAGGTTCGAATCCTGCCTCGGGCATGGGTGTGTGTGATGTCCTTAGGTTACTTAGGTTTAAGTAGTTCTAAGTTCTAGGGGACTTATGACCTAAGATGTTGAGTCCCATAGTGCTTAGAGCCATTTGAACCATTTTTGTAAGTGTAATTTCCGGAATAAAATGGTTCAAATGGCTCTGAGTACTATGGGACTTAACTTCTGGGGTCATCAGTCCCCTACAACTTAGAACTACTTAAATCTAACTAACCTAAGGACATCATACACATCCATGCCCGAGGCAGGATTCGAACCTGCAACCGTAGCGGTCGGGCGGTTCCAGACTGTAGCGCCTAGAACCGCACGGCCACCCCGGCCGGTTTTCCGAAATACATCAAGAAAATGTGATAGACCGTTACTGCTTACAATCTATATATATGAAGTAGTAGAAAGCGTCGGAAGCTCTTCAGGACTGTTAGCAGATGATGCGGTTGTAACTAAGAAAGTAGCGACGCCAGAAGACAATCGATTTTCGGGGTGACCCACAGAGGACTGATGAGTGATGCAGGCTCTGGCAGTTGATACTGAACGTAAATAAATGTGACATATTGCGCATACATAGGAAAAGAAACCCACTACTGCACAACTACAGTACACATGACAAATTGCTGCGAACAGTATCTACCGTAAAATAGCTTGGAGTAACTAACTAGAGCGACCTTAAGTGGAGTGATCATATAAAGCAGACAGTAGGAAAAGTAGATGTCAGACTGAGACAGGAAGAATCTTAAGGAAATGTAACTCATCCACGAAAGAAGTGCCATACAAGGCACATGTTCAACCGATTCTTGAGTATTGTTCATCTATATGGCATCGTTACCAGGTAGGACTCATAGAAGACATAGACAAGATTCAACGAAGAGCGGCGCGTTTCGTCACGGGCTCGTTTCGTCGGCGCGACTACATTACCGAGATGCTCAACGAGCTCCATTAGCAGACGTTACAAGAGAGGCGTTGAGAATCACGGAGAGATTTACTACTGAAATTTCGAGAGAGCACATATTACTTTCTTCCACATATATCTCGCGAAATGACCGCCACGAGAAATTAGAGCTAATACAGAAAATTACCGACAGTCATTCTCCCATACGCCATTCGCGAGTGGAACACGGAAAGTACCACAAGTAACCTCCGCCATACACCGTTAGGTGGCTTGCGGAGTATGATGTAGACATACTTCAGAAAAATTCGAACTCATACGGACACTTGCCGTCATAATTTGTGGGTTGAACGGAAAAGGGAAGAGACGATAGTGGTTCACAAAGTATCCTGTGCTACACACAGTAAGTATAGATGTAAGCATGTGTGAATGTGTTACTCTCTGAATGTCCGATTTAGATTATTTGAGATGTGCGAACGCATAATTTCAGGTACGGTCTCTGTTGGTTCAAAGGAATTCTAAAATGGGCTATTAGAAATTGCCTCTTTTAGCAGTATCGAAACGCTCTCCTGCTACAGTAACGGACAGCGATGTCCTCCAACTTTTGCCCAGTGGTTCGCAGTTTCATCGACTCCCCTCTTTTCTTTCAACAGCCTTTAGAATGGGGAAGTTTTCTCCTCCCCTCTGTAGAATCTATTTCTTACTACGAGGCAATATACTGTCGTTAATGATACAATCTCTTCGAGTACAGAGAGAATACCTTGCAGAAACTCTCACTGTTTCTTGCTGGTCGATTTCTCTCTCTTCTCCTTTTGATAAAACACTATTGACTGTCGGGAATATATGAATATACCAGTAAATGCCCATCGGTCCCCGAATTACGCAGTTGTATTGCATACTGAACATTAGAATATTTGTAGCTACAGATGATCGGTTTCTGATCGGAACCGCTACATTTGGTATGAAGTTTTCTTTCTCTTTATTATATAATAAAAATACTAATTTTTATAGATGGCACTTTTTCATCCTTGAGCAGTTTCTTTTATGACGTACTTTTATTCTGGGTTTTGAAATGTTCCAAATAATACGGAAAAATAATTAATTGTTCTTTAATAAGATTTTATCTTGCATATGTGTGGCGTCTATTCTTTCGGACATATCCAAACGAAGAGACACCACATATAAATTGAAGAGCCAAAGTAACTGGTACACCTGCCTGATATCGTGTAGGACCCCCGCGAGCACGCAGAAGTGCCGAAACACGGCGTGGAATGGAGTCGACTAATATCTGAAGTACAGCTGGAGAGAACTGCCACCATGAATTCTGCAGGGCTGTCCATAAATCCGTAAGAGTATGAGGGGGTGGAGACCTCTTCTGAACAGCACGTTGCAAGGCATTCCAGAAATCAATCATGTTCACGTCTGTGGAGTTTGGTGGCCAGCGGAAGTGTTTAAACTCAGAAGAGTGTTCCTGCAGCCTCTCCGTAGCAATTCTGGACGTATAGGGCATCGCATTGTTCTGCTGGAATTGCCCATGTCTGTCGGAATCCACAATCGACATGAACGGATACAGGTGATCAGACAGGATGCTTACGTACGTGTTACCTGTCAGAGTCATATCTAGACGTATCAGGGATCCCATATCATTCCAACTGCACACGCCCCACACCATTATAGAGCCTCCACCCGCTTGAACAGTCCCCTGCTGACATGCAGGGTCCATAGATTCATGAGGTTGTCTCCATACCAGTACACTTCCATCCGCTCGATACAATTTGAAACGAGACTCGTCCGACCAGGCAACATGCTTCCAGTCATCAATAGTCCAATGTCGGTGTTGACGGGTCCAGGGGAGGCATAAAGCTTTGTGTCGTGTACCATCAAGGAAACACGAGTGTACCTTCAGCTACGAAAGCCTATATCGATGATGTTTCGTTGAATGGTTCGCACGCTGATACTTGTTGATCGCCCAGCACGGAAGTCTGCAGCAATTTGCGGAAGGGCTGCACTTCTGTCACGTTGAACGATTTTCTTCAGTCGTCGTTGGTCCAATTCTTGCAGGATCTTTTTCCTTTCGCAGCGATGCCGGAGATTTGATGTTTTATCGGATTCCTGATAATCACGGTACACTCGTGAAATAGTCGTACTGGAAAATCTCTACTCCGTCGGTACCTCGAAGATGTGTGTCCCATCGCTCGTGCACCAACTATAACACCACGTTCAAACTCACTTAAATCTTGATAACCTACCACTGTAGCAGCAATAAGCGATCTAACAACTGCGCCAGACACTTGCTGTCTTATATAGGCGTTGCCGACCGCAGCGCCGCATTCTGCCTGTTTGCATCTCTCTGTATTTGAATACGCATGCCTATACCAGTTTCTTTGGCGCTAAGCAAGGTGATGACGACCAATATCCCTTCAGTGCGGATGCACACGAGGCTCGAACTCTTACGGGACTCGGCGAGATGCCGTGAATAATGAGGCTAATGAGTAGGGGCTGTACATCAGTAGCGTATGGTATAAACTGACAATATGGGTCTGACGGGAGACATGGTAGGATGTCCGTGCGGTTGTGCTGACCACTTTGACAGGATGGAGTTACTGGTCAGCGCATCTGCCAAGTACGCAGGAGACACGGGTTTGAATCCCTGTCTGGCGCAAATTTTCAACTTGCCCCAGTGATACAAATCTGAGCCCGCTGGCAGCTAATGTCTTTAATTCCTTTGCATCAAGATTTTATGTGTTGACAGTTTTACATTTACAGCTACATTCCGTGTTTGTACACCAGGAGATTACAGTAATGTTATACAGTTTACATGAAAAACTTCGTCGACATAGATGAAACAATATGTTAAAATACTGTCTTTACTGTGTTTTGTGGAATGTTACACCTTTTGCACATTGTGTTATGATATCAGTCAAAATTTTCCTCAAATGTGTGACATGTCAAATTTTCAATGTCATACTCAACATCATTTTCTTCACTGTTGATGCAGTCCACGCTGCTTCTGGTGGTTGTAAAAATATTCATACATGCATCTGACGATGCACATTTACAGTACGTTGTGCAAGATAAATGATAAGATTTGCAACTGCAGTTACTTTGTTCTGATATCGTACATCTACATACTGCTAGTTCCATCAATTAGCGAAACACTAGAAGTCTCATTCTATTTAACGGTATCCATGACCCAGTTTTCACTGAGTGATTGTAGGAGACGACAACTGCTCTGCTGATTTCCAGTAAATGACATGCAAGTGAACGCGCCTTACGTGGTTTTGCAGGACTTCATCTGTTAGTGGAAGTAACTTTAACTTAGAAGAGATTTCTCTTTTGGTCGTAAACAATTGGTGTCTTAGCAGAGTCTTTGCTTCACGTGGTCTATCGTTGTACAGAAGGGAAAAAAGTTGATATTTAGCTTGCATTATTTGATGATGATCAATGTCTTGCCTATTAATTTCAAGCCCAGATCTTCATGTCTCTGCTACAAGGTGCAAACACTAAGCTTGCCTTTCCGGAATAGTTAATAGAATCACAGCCTGTTAAAGCATGTACTACAAGTATATTCTTACGCTTGTCACCAAGATCAACAGCACTTGCTTTAATGCCAACTGTATTCCCATTAAAGGTCTTCATAGTAAAAACTACAGGAAGTTTCCGTTTCCAACAAAAGTACAACATTAAAACAAACACGTATGTATCTTCAGTAACGATTTGGATATTCTTGATACCACCATGGATAAACCATGTATAGAGCATAGGAATGTAGCATAACATCAGCTTCCTCATGAGTGAATAATGAATAACTTTTTCTTATTCACTAAACGTACTTGATTACCTCGATATTCGTATAGTAAATTAATACGCTGTTCCTTATCTTGGATGCTGCTTAAAACAGTATTTCGCGTAGGAAGTGCTGTTGTCGATGTCAGGAGTATTTGTTTTAACAGCACCAGCAGATAGTCGTCTTTCTCCTTCATGGTTTTTAATAGATGGCATCTCGTAATTATCAAAAGCAATATATGTGTTGGAATCTCCTTTCACAATCATGTACTATGATGTAGTGGAAGAGGGATGCATCAGAACCAGTCGAGCATAAAAAAAAAATAAAATAAAATAAAACTGTCTAAAGCGCTGCAGTCATGGACTATGCGGCTGATCCCGGCGGAGGTTCGAGTCCCCCCTCGGACATGTGTGTGTGTGTTTGTTCTTAGGATAATTTAGGTTAAGTAGTGTGTAAGCTTAGGGACTGAGGACCTTAGCAGTTAAGTCCCATAAGGTTTCACACACATTTTTTTTTTGAGAAGAACTGTTACTGTATTCATCAAATAATAACAACAGAACTTCAATCAGTTCATATTTAATACCATATAACAAATTCATCTTCCTTTATTGAGAGAAAACTTATAAGCGAGCATATATCCTTCCTGAATCATAACTTTCTGTTTTCCTCAGCTGTAATGCTTTTGTTCATTACAACCATAGTCGTTCATGAATCGTGTCGTAAGAATCAGTAAATAACTTGTTTTTGAAAGCAGTGGCCATTCTGTTACAAATAGCTAGAGCATCGTGAAAATCATCTCTTCTTTCAGCTTTCTGGCCAGTGACAATGTTGACTTTAGTATCTTGTTCAACTAACAAAGGATGCATGTGTTGTAAAAGAGCGAATAGTGTCTTCTCGTTGTAGTGGGTAACTAACATATGCCTACGATTTTCCGTCTCTTACTGAGAAGTGGCTACCATTCCTCTTGGTACTTCAAACATTAGATTCATTGACATGTATACTTCATTACATGTGAAAACACCATCTAGCTATTTGATCAGGAGACGGCGTCATCCCTACAAGACCTCCTTTCGCTTCTCCATAGTGGATGTAAATCTGTTCATCAAACTGGTCAAGAGTTACAGAATTTCAAAACCTTTGTTTGTGTCGACATACGTGTACTCCTTTTCTTAGAATAATTTTCGTATTTCTGGCAATGTGTTTTACATTTATGGTACGTGACTTGTCATATGCCTTGCATAATTCCAGCTACAAATCTTATCAATATCTAACTGAATATTTGCGCACAGTCTTTCAGGCAGTACTTTGTTACGGATAACTGCATCGTCCTCGAAAAATCTAACGTTACTATTAATTCCGTGGGGTACGCCCGAAGTTACTTCTACATCTGCCATTGGCTCTCCATTCAAGAAAGCTTGCTGGGTTCTCCCAACGAAAAAGTCCTCAATACACTCACAAATTTCACTTTATACCCCATGGTATCGTACTTTTGATAATAAGGATAGATGTGGTACTAAGTCATATGCTTTTCAGAAATCGAGGAATACTTCACCTTCCTAATTGCCTTTATCCAAGGCTTTCAATGTGTCGCGTGAGAAAAGTGTAAGTAGGATTCTGCACGATCTATGTTTCCGGAACCCATGTCCCGGTTGGCATGGAGGAAGTCTTTCTGTTCAAGATATCTCATTACATTTCAGCTCAGAATATGTTCTACGATCTCACAACAGATCAATATTAAAGATACCGGATGGTAGTTTTATGGATCAATTGTGCTACTCTTCTTGTAGACGGATGCGACTTCTGCTCCCCTCCGCCTACTGGGCATGAATTTTTTTCGAGGGATTTACGGTAGGGGGGTAACTCAGCGTAGAATCTGATACGGATTCCAACAGGCTCTGGAAATTTGTTAAATTCTAGTAATTTCAGCTGTTTCTCAAGGCTACTGACACTAATATCTACCAGTATTTCACACATCTTTTCAGTGGTACGGGAATTACATTGGCGCAATTCTCCTGGATTTGCAAACGGAGTTAAGCATTTCTGCTCTTACTTTGCTACCCTTAGTCTGTTCTTGTCTCGTCTGTGAACGTCTGGACACTAACTTTTGTGCCACCAACAGCCTTTACATAAGACCAGAATTTACTTGTGTTTTGTGAAAGATTTTTCAAGAATATTGATATGCGGTAGTCACTGAATGCTTCACACATTGATGTCTTGACAGCCAGACGTGTTTCATTTAACATCTCTCTATCTATAACCCTATGCTTTGTTTTACACCCATTATGCAATACTCTCTCTTCCTTTAGGAGTTTCTTTACACTGACAGTATACCATGCGAGGTCCTTCCAGTCACAAACTGTTCTACTGAGTACATGTCCATCCGGTGGGTGGTCAACTGTTGTTTTAAGCTTGAGCCACATTTCGTCTACACACTCCTCTCCTGAATTAAAAGTTTCAGGTTCCTCTTTGAGGTGTGACACTACTGCTTCTTTATCTAGTTTATTCAACATATAAATTTTCTAACTTTTTTAGTTGCCCTTTGTATTTTCACAATTATTGTTGCTACAAAGGCGTCATCGTCACTAGTATCAGTTTCGAAGAAGACATCCTCAAAGAGGTCAGACCTGTATATTGTCATTAGATCTGTTTCATTTCCATCGTTACTGGGGCTCCGAACCGTCTGTTGTGTGTAGTTTTGGGAGAAGGCGTTTAGTAGTGTTTCATAGGAAGTTTTGTGGCGTCTACCACTAACAAAATTGTAATTATACTACTTGATTGTTGAATGATAAAAGTCTCCTATTATTGCAGTGTGACTGAGGAACTCGCATACTAATGAACTGAGGTTTTTCTATAAAGTTTTCGGTTATATCAGGAGGTGAGTCTGGTGGTCGACAGAAGAATAAACTCATAGTTTATGCCCACCGCCGACACAGAGTTTTGCTCAATCTCGTATGCGTCTTCAATTTATACCTCGGTAATTCTGAGTTTCTTGTCTTCTGGCACAAATACATCACCTCCATTTCCCATTAGCCAATCCTTTCGATATATAATTAAATTTTCCTCAAAAATTTCATTCTTGTTTACTTCGGGTTGTAAGCAGCTTTCTGTACTCGGTTTTATGTGTGTTTCACTGCCTTTGAGAATAGATAAAACTCAGGCACTTTGTTTTAAATGCTTCAGCAGTTATCCACTTGGATTTTAATGCACTTACCTGAAGGGGGCATTTCTCTGGGTCTTACACAGATACTTTTGGATCTCCTACAGCTGTCATTATCTGGACTGGGTGGACAGTCGCCTAATCTCTAAATCCCCCTTGTGCAAATGACACACAGTCAGCCTCTAACTTGTGGACACCTTACACATTTAGGGTACAGTTCTCAACCACACGGCGCAAGTCCAGGAAGCCACAAAATAGATTGTCGCAGAGCCTTTAGTCTTCCACTCCGCTCATAACCAGGGGGACAAGATCTGTTCTGGGGACAATGCAACGGATTGTGAATTTCGTTGAAACTCCGTGAACAAGATTGATATTCTCAATATTCCCTTCCAGTCACTCAAATGATCCAAGTGTGATCTCGGAGCGCAAACGACAAGTATCATTTCTCCCAAAGTGCGACACAATCTGCAGATGCTTATAGGCTGGTCCCTAAATGGCTACCGGAACAACCTCTTCAACATGTTAAATGAGGCCCCAGGCATTCATATTGAATGCACTTGATGTTCCTCGCCATCCCTTGCTGTAATTTCCTGAAGGGTACCACTATTTGGCATACGTTTGAACTGCCGACGATTAGTAGATACCTACCACTTTATGTTTACTTCTCCTTGGCACAATACTCAGAACGTTTCCCAAGAGATGATGTGAATTTAAAAGGGTCAGTTTCCGTTTCGATGGAAGACAGCACCTCAGGCTTGTTGGTTGGAGGGATGGTTGTATAATCCTGAGTTCTTCCTAGTCCCCGTCTCTCCTGCACAAGACGCCGAGACCTACCGTTGACACTCCACTAACTGTTAAGTGGCCTAGTATTGCTAGATCTTGTATTTCCTAGAGAAGAGACATTATCCACAGAAGAGGGTACCTTTGGTATCTGTGGTACATTACCATCAGTAGCCCCCCCCCCCCCCCCAACACATCCAGCCATAGCAGTTTCCTACCACATAACAGTACGCAGGGTGATTTCAAACTGCTTACGAACAGCAACTAACTCATCTCGTGCCTGAGACCAGCAGATACAGTGGGGCTCCACTACGCCTGGTGCAATATTCTACAGAACAGTAAACAAATAACTTCAACCCTGTCAATACGATGGGCGAGGGGAGGGGGAGGTATTTTGTGTCCACCTTTTGAAAATATCGTAATTTAGTCAGGTGCTTTATATTTTAAAATTTTGAATAAATACATGTTTGTTGTTTTCGATGAAGTGTTCCACCATTACATAAATGATTTAAATTTCTCAGTGAAACTTAACCCATCAATTTAAGTCTCAGTAGTGACTTTTCACAATGTATGTCTTATTCAATATTTTCAGGTGAAGGATCCTACTTACACATTAATATCTCTTTGAAAGTTATGTTGTGGGTAAAAGTCAACCATAGCTAATGAAATATGTATTTCTAATTTTTTTTTTGTGGTGGTCACAAATTCCCCTCGCCCCCTCCCCCATGCCAGGACAGGTTACTGGAAGTACGTTGGTATTTCTAACAGCGTGCTAAAAGATATTCTCGAGTTCTGGACTTGGTAATACACATTATGGAAAATACGTTAGTATTGCGAGGATTTAACAGAGCTTGCCGATTGTCTTTTAATTCATGGTTCGGTCACGCAACAAATATTACCAGCACCGTTCTATAACAGAAGTGATTAATAGCGAAAACGTGATATCTGTTACAGCAAAAGAAAACTCGGTAAAAAAATTTGCTATTTCTTTAAATGTGTTTCAAGCTGTGGTGGCTAACAAACTCGACAATCGCGTTAATTTACAATAATTATAGGCAGTAAACACTCCTGCTAAAACCAGAAAACTAATGTGGCACGACATGTTAGCTATTGGCAGTAGCTGTAAATCAGAAACATAGATTTCTTACGAAATAAATATGTATACATGAAGAATAAAGATGTAGAATGTTAATGAAGTTTGTTTTATTTAAAAAGCTTGTAGAATTTTCACATAAAATATTCGGAGGCATTACTTTTCAACACGCTCTCGTAAGTACCAAATGCACTGACATTTACTTAGCTGATTTTGTGACACCTTTTACACAGGTGTGCCAAGGATGAACACTGCAGCGTTGACACAGCGGGTCATTTAGGCAGCAAGCATTACATTTCGGACGTGCTAAGGCCAGTGGCTGAACCATCTCTTTGAGGTCTCCGTGACGTTCCTTTCAACAAGATAACGCAAGACAGCCTGCTACCCTCACTGTCCTGGCCTGTCTCGATACAGAGGGAGTTCTACTGTTGTTCTAGCCAGCACTTTCCCCATATGTATTAACACACTGAAAAATCTTGTCATTTGTTGACGAGACGCTGACATGCCACCAGTTGCCAGAAACTACGATTAATGAACTCAAGCGTAGAGGCGGATCAGCATAGAGGGACATACCTGTTTGTGTCATCTAAACCGAGTCCGACTCAATGTCCAGCCGGGTTAGAATCGTTGTTGCTGCCGGAAGTGGCAGCTTTGTGAATTACACTTCATACCTCGTATATCACCAAATAACTTAGAAACTTGATCCTTTATTCTTGCTACTGTTAAAGTAGTGCTTTGTTATTGCCACCCTTCCTGGTGTTGCAATTTTAACAAACAGCAATGCATTTAGAAAGCAAATACACTAGAAACATTAGATGAATAGCCGAAGACTTATACAATGCTCAAGAAATTATAAGGGGCGAGCAAAGAGTTTCCGTTCGAAGGCCGTTCCGTGCAGAATCGGTATTCTAATCAGTCATAACCGCCATGAGCTCCGAGGCGGTCGTATCACCGACGCACCACGTTGAAGATGCCCGTTGTCCTGCTGCGTGAAGAAGTCCGTAACTGTCTGTCGCACATTCTCGTCAAACAGGAATCATCGTCCCTCCATAGCCTTTTTTAAGGCACCGAAGGCGTGATAATCGCATTGTGAAAGATCAGATCGTTTCCGATATGGGAACGTGCGTTTCATGAAGCAGCAACACGGAAATTGGCACATTATTCTACAATGGTAGTTTTAGACAGACATACTTTTCCATACACATTCTTCATTCTGCGATGGATATCTACCGGTGTTTGTCCTTCGGCAGCGAATAAAGAAAAACATCACGTTGCTGCTGTTTGGACGCGCCTGCTAATAACGCCACCATAGTTCACGTTTCTACATTTACCGCTCTCACGTCGGAAAGACACGAACGTCATATTAATCCACTGTCTACATGCCGTTGCTTATATACTCTCATCGGAGTCACGCTGCCTTGCATATATACTACAGTAACACCTTCAAACGGCAACTTTGTCATTGCCTCTGGGCGGGGTTTGAGACCCGCTCCTCCCAAGTAATATTCCTTGTCTTAACAACTAAGACAGCACGCAAAGGAGATTATGTGTGTTTCGACAGCTGATTACTTTGAATTTCATGACTGATTCTGTTGTTAATTAAAATTATAATTTAGAAACTGGTCCGTAAATTTTATATTTTCGGATTACATTTCTGAGCAGAAATTCAAGTTCTTTTCTTTGAGAAACTTAGGAAAGCTACCAAATCAACATGATAAACATATTACGCCTGCTGAAGATTAATACCTATTTTTAATAGATTACTTCAGAATACATTCTGGAAATCCGTTGAGACGCGGTGACATTTTTGTTCGGACTGCGTTGCTCACATCTAGATCTACATACATACTCCATGACCACAGTGAATTACATGGCAATGGGTATTCAACACTGTACCACATGTTAGGATTTCTGCCCATTCTAATCACATATGGAGAGCAGGAAGAACTCAGAGATAAGATTCTTCGCAGGTGTCCAATATGTTCCTCATAGGAAGTATCTTCGTTGGAAGCAATTCGTGATTTGTGTGTTTTCAAGTGTCTGGATTTTTTCCAATGATTACTATATTTCAACAGTCTACACGGCCTTAGTTTAATTCTTGGTTAAACACTGTTCAGTCATATTAATGTGACCATCGCCTACGTTCGACGTCAACGTGCAATAACCACTCAAAGATGGCAGGTGGCAGCACTACCAATGGAAGGTATATAAAGCGTGTTGGGGGGACGCGGAAAAATTGTGCAGTCGTTGTCGTAATGCAGAAATGGATAGATTTATCTGACGCTTAAAAGGGAATTGTCATTGACTTTCGGGTCAAGTTTGGAAGCATTTCTGTAGGCCCCACATTTGAAAATTGTGGCCTTGATACGCCTGGGTATTGAGTCAAACAGAGCTTGGATGGCGTGTACAGGTACAGCTGCCCAAGCAGCCTCAACACGATACCAGAGTTCATCAAGAGTAGTGACTGGCGTATTGTGACCAGCCAGTTGCTCGGACACCATTGACCAGACGTTTTCAATTGGTGAGAGATCTGAAGAATGTGCTGGCCAGGGCAGCAGTCGAACATTTTCTGTATCCAGAAAGGCCCGTACGGGACCTGCATCATGCGGTCGTGCATTATCCTGCTGAAATGTAGCGTTTCGCAGGGATCGAATGAAGGGTAGAGCCACGGGTTGTAACACATCTCAAATGTAGCGTCCACTGTTCAAAGTGCCGTCAATGCGAACAAGAGGTGACCGAGACGTGTAACCAAAGGCACAACACATACCATTACGCCGGGTGATACGCCAGTATGGCGATGACGAATACACGCTTCCAATGTGCGTTCACCGCGATGTCGCCAAACACGGATGCGACCATCATGATGATGTAAACAGAACCTGGATTCATCCGAAAAAATTACGTTTTGCCATTCGTGCACCCAGGTTCGTCGTTGAGTACACCATCGCAGGCGCTCCTGTCTGTGATGCAGAGTCAAGGGTTCCGTATTACCCTCCTGAACCCACCGCTTCCATATTCTGCTAACAGTCATTGGATCTCGACCAATGCGAGCAGCAATGTCGCGATACGATAAACCGCAATCGCGATAGGCTACAATCCGACCTTTATCAAAGTCGGAAACGTGATGGTACGCATTTCTTCTCCTTACACGAGGCATCACAACAACATTTCACCAGGCAACGCCGGTCAACTGCTGTTTGCGTATGAGAAATCGGTTGGAAACTTTGCTTATGTCAGCACGTTGTAGGTGTCGCCACCGGCGCCAAGCTTGTGTGAATGCTCTGAAAAGCTAATCATTTGCATATCACAGCATCTTCTTCCTGTTGGTTAAATTTCGCGTCTGTAGCACGTCATCTTCGTGGTGTAGCAATTTTAATGGCCAGTAGTGTAATTAACGCTCTTCGGCAAAGCTTACCAAGGTGTTGAAACACGTCTGATACAAGTCAGGATATTTAGAGGATCACCCACGATAATTTTAAATCCTGCCGAATTTTGTTTTATATTGTCTTCTCCGTCGCGTATATTACGTAAAGAAATTTTTTTCATTTTACGTGCATGATCTATAAACGTCATATTCTAATCATTTCGTTACAAATTATTGTTATTATAATTATTTTCCATCGTAATACTAAATTACTTCTTATTTCCTATTAACAAAATACGCGGTAACTAAAAAACAAAACAAAAAAGAACCATAAATGTAAAACGTAATATAACGATTTAAAACATAAAACAAATATAGATAAATATAAATAATTAGATTAGTAACGAATGCTTAGATATTTGAATTAGGTATGTTGAAAATACTCTGACAGCACATTTTGTGCAGATTATTTTCCAGAAATGATATTTCAGGATCCAGCTTTATTACACAGGGATGTATGTGGGATGAAAGCTTCTCTAATTTATGTTATAATGAAATTTTTGATTTTTCAAAATTAATTAATAGTGGTGGGGTATTTTTCAAAACTTCAGATTATCACAAAAGTTGATTATATAATTTCGAAGAACATTAACCACATATCAACTTTTATATTAAAAACATTTTTTACGTATCATAGTTTCGACGATGTTCTCTCTAAACCTGAAACGCCTAATTACCTTTCGGGGTGTGTTTTACCCAGTAAAAGTAAAATTGAGAACAAACAGAAAAATACGTATTACGCTATTGTGGCCCACCAAGTTTCGTTTATTGACACTTGGGAATGTTCCTTGTTCATTACAACACGGGCGAAAGTGTGTGTTGTGCGATCATGACCGATGATCATTGAAGAGGACTGTGACGATGAAGTCACGGGAGAAATGAATGTCGCACTTGCAAATCATGTCAGCACTAAAACAAAAATAAGGGAGCTCGATAAGCTGGGAATTGCAGGGCGAGCTGGAAATCGAATACCGCACTTCATTGATGCAAATACCATTAACAGGTTCAAATGGCTCTGAGCACTATGGGACTTAACTTCTGAGATCATCAGTCCCCTAGAATTTAGAACTATTTAAACCTAACTAACCTAAGGACATCACACACATCCATGCCCGAGGCAGGATTCGAACCTGCGACCGCAGCAGTCGCGTGGTTCCACACTGTAACGCCTAGAACCATTAACAGGAAGAAGTGGTGCCGAAGCCATAAAACCTTGACTATGGAGCAATTTGAGAAAATCATTTGGTTGGCTGAGTCTTGTTTCACACTGTCTCCAACTTCTGGCAGAGTTTACGTTCGAGGAGTGAAACATGGCAGGGATCCAGTGATGATTGTTACTCTGCAAGGTCTCGTTACAAAGATTACGTGACCATTTTGGCTCATCTGATCCAACCTATGGTACAATGTGTTTTCCCCAATGGTGGTGCTGTATTCCAAGACGACTGAGCCCAAGTTCACAGAGTTTGGATCGTCCAGGACTGGTTGTGTGAGCACGGGGATGAAGTGTCACATTCCCCTTGCCACCACAGTCACTAGATCTCAATATTTTGCGCCGTTCTGGTCTATTTTGAAGTGAGGGGTGCGTGATCTCAATCTACCTCCATCATCGTTATCTGAACGCGCCACTATTTTGCAGGAAAAATGGTATAAGATTCCCTTGAAAACCATAAACGACCTATATTTATCCATTCTGAGACGACTGGTAGCTGTTTTGAATGCCAACGGTACTCCTGCACTGTATTATGCATGGTAATGTGTTGTGTTTTTAATTCTTCCATACTTCTGTCCACCCCATGTAACGTATTATCACTCTCTTTCCCAGGATACATGAGGGATTGGAATATATTGTTTTAGTTGTTTATTCCTGCAACATGGAAGTACCTCTTCTCCGTATATGGGTTCCTCTTCAGGCTATAGTCGTACATCTAGGAACACAAATATTCTATGAGGCAGATTGCCCAGGACGTTAAAATTGTACGATGACGATGCTGATGTCTGGAGGAAAGTGTAATATAGTCGCTGAGTGGCTACAATGAATTTTATAACTACTTGGACAATTTTGCAGCTTGATTTAATAAATGGCAGTTCGTATTAAGTCCGCACACAGAGACAGCGCTCATAAAAAGGGAGAACAAATTCAATCTGTATTCGCATACAGCAGTTTTTGTAACGTCGAGACTCACTTCATCGATTAATTATGTAGTGGCATTCTTACGAAACTGTAATCAAGGAAAACTAAATACTTTGACAAATAGGAAGAATTTTATGAAAATCTTAGTGTATGTATAAAGGGGAGCTGAAAGCAACGTCGTTTTTACATAAAATTCAAACACATACACTGCTATTAAGTTTTTATTTTTAATCAGCTATGTAATCACCCTCGCTATCAACAACCTTTCACCGTCTAGTATGAAAATTTTAGTGCCGGATCGATAAAAATCACTTGGTTTTTGAGAAAAATATATACAGATGGCACTTTGGAAATTCTCGGTATTTTCAAATATTTGCCAGTTAGAAAATGTTGAAGCGATCGGAATTAAAGGAAATCCGATGGCGAAATATCCGGGGCTGTGGTGGGCGAGGCAATACTTCCCACCTCAATTCATTAATTTTTTACAGGCTTCGTCTTGCGCAGTGCGGTCTTGCATTAACGTGTTGCAAAACAATGTCTTTTCTGTTGACAATCGATGGGCACTTTTCCATTTAAGATTGATTTACTCGATACAATTGTTCACTATACAGATCTGCATTCACAGTTTGTCCAGGTGTCAGCACTTCAATAAATACAACCCCGCCAATACATCACCAAACACACAAGAGTACCTCCTTGGGGTTTAAACGTAATTCATGGAGATTCATTCGGAGAGAGCCATAGCATTTTGCGTTTTGTATTATCACAGAGAACCCATTTTTCACCTCCCATGTTTAAGTGATCAAAAACCCCTTCTGTATTGTGCCGCTAAAGCAATAAGTTGCATACGGTGAATCGGTTAGCTTCGTTTGTCTTTATCAACCGCTGCAAATGTTCTAAAATGGTCGTCCAAGAGTGGTTAATAGTGCTCGACAATGCCTCGATTTTCTGACATGGATTTGCTTCCACTTCTGCCTTCAACATGTCTTTGTCTAAAGTTGTTGGTTTTCCTGATCTACACTCCTGGAAATTGAAATAAGAACACCGTGAATTCATTGTCCCAGGAAGGGGAAACTTTATTGACACATTCCTGGGGTCAGATACATCACATGATCACACTGACAGAACCACAGGCACATAGACACAGGCAACAGAGCATGCACAATGTCGGCACTAGTACAGTGTATATCCACCTTTCGCAGCAATGCAGGCTGCTATTCCCCCATGGAGACGATCGTAGAGATGCTGGATGTAGTCCTGTGGAACGGCTTGCCATGCCATTTCCACCTGGCGCCTCAGTTGGACCAGCGTTCGTGCTGGACGTGCAGACCGCGTGAGACGACGCTTCATCCAGTCTCAAACATGCTCAATGGGGGACAGATCCGGAGATCTTGCTGGCCAGGGTAGTTGACTTACACCTTCTAGAGCACGTTGGGTGGCACGGGATACATGCGGACGTGCATTGTCCTGTTGGAACAGCAAGTTCCCTTGCCGGTCTAGGAATGGTAGAACGATGGGTTCGATGACGGTTTGGATGTACCGTGCACTATTCAGTGTCCCCTCGACGATCACCAGTGGTGTACGGCCAGTGTAGGAGATCGCTCCCCACACCATGATGCCGGGTGTTGGCCCTGTCTGCCTCGGTCGTATGCAGTCCTGATTGTGGCGCTCACCTGCACGGCGCCAAACACGCATACCACCATCATTGGCACCAAGGCTGAAGCGACTCTTATCGCTGAAGACGACACGTCTGCATTCGTCCCTCCATTCACGCCTGTCGCGACACCACTGGAGGCGGGCTGCACGATGTTGGGGCGTGAGCGGAAGACGGCCTAACGGTGTGCGGGACCGTAGCCCAGCTTCATGGAGACGGTTGCGAATGGTCCTCGCCGATACCCCAGGAGCAACAGTGTCCCTAATTTGCTGGGAAGTGGCGGTGCGGTCCCCTACGGCACTGCGTAGGATCCTACGGTCTTGGCGTGCATCCGTGCGTCGCTGCGGTCCGGTCCCAGGTCGACGGGCACGTGCACCTTCCGCCGACCACTGGCGACAACATCGATGTACTGTGGAGACCTCACGCTCCACGTGTTGAGCAATTCGGCGGTACGTCCACCCGGCCTCCCGCATGCCCACTATACGCCCTCGCTCAAAGTCCGTCAACTGCACATACGGTTCACGTCCACGCTGTCGCGGCATGCTACCAGTGTTAAAGACTGCGATGGAGCTCCGTATGCCACGGCAAACTGGCTGACACTAACGGCGGCGGTGCACAAATGCTGCGCAGCTAGCGCCATTCGACGGCCAACACCGCGGTTCCTGGTGTGTCCGCTGTGCCGTGCGTGTGATCATTGCTTGTACAGCCCTCTCGCAGTGTCCGGAGCAAGTATGGTGGGTCTGAAACACCGGTGTCAATGTGTTCTTTTTTCCATTTCCAGGAGTGTATATTAGTCGGAAAGATCGAAATTACTGGACTTGAACTTAGAACACTACTTTTGGCATTAAGGAACGTCTAATGCACTTGCACAAATATAACAAATGCTTTGGTAGCAACTGCTGCTTTATTACCCTTGTGGAACTCAAAGAGCTTACAGTGTCAGATATGTGCCTCATCTGGTATTTCGCTGGTCATTTCACCATAAAATGGTTCAAATGGGTCTGAGCACTATGGGACTCAACATCTTAGGTCATAAGTCCCCTAGAACTTAGAACTACTTAAACCGAACTAACCTAAGGACATCACTCACACCCATGCCCGAGGCAGGATTCGAACCTGCGACCGTAGCAGTCCCGCGGTTCCGGACTGCAGCGCTAGAACCGCTAGACCACCGCGGCCGGCCATTTCACCATAAATTGCAAAAAGGTTTAATTATTTACAAATAAACAAGTCACTCTAACCTTAACATGAGTTTATAAATGACAAAAGAATATCCACATGCATAGAAACAATGTTACTCTCCGGTCCCCCTGATAGAAAGGAGATGTTCCAAAACACTGGTAAGAAATTTTTCATTGAGTACTGTTAAAATGTATTTGAACCACACCGTTTCGCCAACGTATTAGTTCAGGGCCTGCTGCTAGGTTTGTGAAGGACTGCTTCAGTCATAGTGGGAGTATTATGAGCATACACATGAAACAGAAATATTTGGAATAAAGAAGACAATCATCTCGCGACGGGGTATCACGTAAATTTAGAGAAACGCAGTACGAGCTGTGGATTAAGCAATTAGACTACTTCGAGGATAGGGGACATAAACGGATGTGTTACAAAAAGAAAGTACATGTGTCAGTCACCCAGAATCATTCACCCAATAGCGTGTTGGCGTTCCATTGGGACTCAAAGTCGCCATAATTTACTTGGGATTGCCAAAGTCCCAGTATAAGCAAGGGTCTAATCGTAAAGTTTTAACTATCACTTCGAAAACTAAATTAACGTAATTTATTTTTTGTTTGACAGTACATGTCTCTTGCCCTGGAAACCCCCACCCCCACACCCCCGCCCCCTATCTGCCGCTGTCCACTAGCACGCCGCTAGTGGAGTCAAAACAAAGTGGAGAATCGTACAGTAATTCGTTCTCGACAGGAACAGCAATGACGCAACTGTGTCAGGCCAATGAAAGTGACTTATTTAGCCGTTTAAATTGGCCTGGCACACCTGTTACAGTATTTCTCCTGACGAAAACGAATTACTGCACGATACTCCACTTTATCAGTGGCTGTGCCATTTTGTTGTTGCAACTCCAACATCGGCGCGCAGGGGGGGGGGGGGCGAGTTCAGTATGTAATAGGGCTGTAGACATGTACCTGCAAAGAAACAAAAAATGTAATTACGTGACATTGTTTTTCATGACTACCCCTCGTTCTGTGGAACAGTAATAGGGAATGGAAGGCGTTCCATGAAAGAGGACAAATCTGACCTTGCGTAAATCGTGTTGTACCGGAGAGTCGATTTATTTAGTCAGGCGACTGCTTCCGTGGCCCAATCACTATATTACTTTGCTCTCTACAGCCATAACTGACAGCCACATTGAGTTTAGCAACGGTGCATGAGCTGATCATCTGCTTCAGAATACCATTTGCAACAACATGTGAAGAACTATGTACTACGATACACTTGCAACTCCCTAGCATTATATTACTCATGTCCTTAAGCTGAAGTATCTTAGTGATTCACTAAATAACACGAGGCACTAAGAGGTGTCCTGGAGACATTATGACTTGCGACGCAGTACTACAAATATAAAATGCACCAAAAAACTGGCCATAAGGCGTGGATGGTACTTCCCGTGTCCGGTGTCGTTCCGAGTGTGGCTTATTGGAACACCAGTACAGGTCTTTGCTGCTAACACAGGAAACACAATAGTTCCTAGACTGTGGGCCAGGCCGTCCAACAAAGCTAGCGGTAATACCCCTCATTGCAGACATTCGTTCTCTAGTAGTCTACAATTATTTTCAGCCTAAATTCATTGGAAGTGTTATGGAAAGGCGCTAGGAATCCGTAAAGGAAACTGCATACAAGGCTCTAGTGCTCCAGTGTTTATGGTCTTTATGGAGTAGACATGACAGCAGCCATCGATCTATTTCTAGAGACGCTGTGATAAGGTCGTGACGGGTGCGCACAGTCATAACGGAGATGGCCAGGGAACTTACGTGGAAATTTTTGAAAAAAAGCCGACTTTGTTTTCGCGAAACCACGTTGAATAACTTCGGAAAACCCATCCGAAGTATACGCACTGTCGTCCAATACTTTCCGAGACTGGCGACTTCAACACAGAAGCTACGGTGGCGGCCTGAATTAACAGCTATAAACAACACGTGCATTTGAACAGGCACTTGTGGACAGGCAGATGTGCAAAGTCTGTCTCGCACACCTTCACTCCTGGAAAAAAGAAAAAAAAAAAAAAACAACGCCGCATGGACATCAGTCGAGACTTGATTGAAATGCAAAACGCGGACAGTTCTTTTTGGGAGGCAACCATCACGGGTGACGAGGCTTGGTGATATCGTTACGAACCTACCACCAAACGACAAAGTGTAGAAATTCATATGAAGGGTCAACGCTTTGACTACATGACCGACATTCAAGACAACGTGACGTGCGAGTTGAACATCCCAAAGAAGGACTTTTCTGCAATTTCATGCCGGCCGGAGTGGCCGTGCGGTTCTAGGCGCTACAGTCTGGAGCCGAGCGACCGCTACGGTCGCAGGTTCGAATCCTGCCTCGGGCATGGATGTGTGTGATGTCCTTAGGTTAGTTAGGTTTAATTAGTTCTAAGTTCTAGGCGACTGATGACCTCGGAAGTTAAGTCACATAGTGCTCAGAGCCATTTCAACCATTTGCAATTTCATCTGGTTTATGAACATTCTGTGATTTGAGTTCAGGTGGGAGGAGACTATGTAGAAGACTTGAAGCATTAAAAAGCTCATCTTAACTTTTCTCTATTTTTTTACTAATCCAGTACCGAATCTTTTTTGACTGACGGGTATGTGGATATTGCTACCGATGCAGATGTCCTGGATCGTAACACGTGTACTACCCAAAAATTGAATGAGGCACAAGTGTCCAACACCTTGACATGTACATCTATGTCTACAAGCCACCTGATGGCGTATGGCGGAGTGTACTACACGTACCACTAACTGATTCCCCTTTTTCTATTCTGCTTGTAAATTGCACGTGGTTGTCCGCAAACCTTTGTATTAGCTCTAATTTCTGGAATTTTTTCGTCGTGCTCATTTCGTGAGATGTATGTGGGAGGAATTAATGTGATGTCGAGTTCCTCTCGGAACTCTCTCTCTCGTAGTTTTAATAGTACACCTCCCCGTGATGCACAACGCTTCTGTTCCACTTCTGGCATAAGCTAATTCGCCCGCTCTTGAATAACTGACAATTACTGCTTTTTCCTCAATATTTACTTTTTCTCTAAGTATTTCCAGCTTAATGTTTTCTCCATTGTATGCTCTACGAGTTCTCACTACAACCGTGAAGGTCTAGTTATAATATTGTAGTACATATGGGTACGTGAAAATTTAATTATAATTCGTCTAAAGTTTATTTCGTTATTTATATGTTTTCTTTAGTTACTACTATCTCAAGCATCATCTTTCATACTCTGTTATACAGCAGATTTGAAATATGGTGTGTAATGTAGAGATATGAACAACCATTTGTGTTTTGTACGCTAAATATTTATGACAAGTGTTTTAACAAACTCTACTTCAGTAAATCCCATAAAATGGATAATATTTAAAAAATTAATATTTATGTACCAAAGAAAGCGATGGGCCAGGCAAAGGTGAGAAAACTTCATTAAGAAAGAAAAACAGCGATAGGAAAGAATTTATTTCTGAGCAGGAGCGCATACACAAATGAAATCTCTCGCCGATAGCCATCGATTTTTTTCAGTGCAAACGATGTCGACGCTCGTAGAACATCCTGAAGAGGACATTTTCACACATGTAACCAGATGAAGACAGAAATTTCAGTATTTTTGTTAGCGAACACTATGTACCTCACTAAAATATTATTTATGTAACATAAAATAAGGACTACCGATAAAGGCACAAGATAGTGACTTGTTTCGTCTTTCGTGTGATTTCCAAGAAGAAGGTTATTTTTGACATTACAGAATATTCGAAGGCGTTTATGCTCCGGGTTTGTATACGCCTTCTGTAAAACAGGGAGACGAAATTGTGGCAATGCGTGCGTTTAAATTAGAGTAGTGTATCTTACAAAGATTATTTCCTTACGAAAATACAATATCGCAAAGAGATAGGCTGCTAACGGTCCAAACAGTTTATCAACAGCTTCGCTAACAAGCGCTATCACCTTATGTAAGACCTGTTCACTTTGTGGTTTATTTAAATCACTATAAAAAGAGTATCGGAGTGGTGTGTTGACGAGGGCTGCGGTTTGATTCCTCGCGCCCCCCTTGCCTGGCTGACCAAGTGAAGTAAAGTTCCGCGTTCTGGCCGTAGAATGGCCAATCGGGCACGACTGACTGCGGTGTCATCCTCCGGCAATGGCGTCATAGGATGTGGTATGAAGGGGTACGTACGTGGTCAGTACACCCCTCACGTGGTCGTTGTCGGGTTTCTAGAGATTGGAATCGCTACTTCTTGGTCATGTAGCTCCTCGGTTGGTCTAACGAGGCAGATTGCACCCCGCTCCAGTCCTCCCACAAGAGAAAAGTCCCTGGTAGTGCCAGGACTCGAGCCCGGGTCCCCTGCAAGGCAGTGAACCGTGCTAACCCCTCATGTACGGAGACGGACAGCTGAACAAGTACTCATAGTTTAATGATCTCGATGAGAAAGATAATTCATCATCCCCACTACTCTCCACAATTCCTCGTGATCTATTTTAGAAAACAAAGTTAAGATGCACATTTAGTACTTCCTGTTCCTTACGACAGCTAACTGATATGCCACAAGCCCCACGGTACCACCCTCTAGTTGAGATGAAATGAAATGAAATGTGTGTGAGATCTTATGGGACTTAACTGCTAAGGTCATCAGTCCCTAAGATGACACACTACTTAACCCAAATTATCCTAAGGACAAACACACACACCCATGCCCGAGGGAGGACTCGAACCTCTGCCGGCACCAGCCGCACAGTCCATGACTACAGCGCCTTAGACCGCTCGGCTAATCCTGCGCGGCTCTAATTGAGACATAGAGGTATTATACAGGGCGCATCATAACGAACAACGAAAACAGACACGTGTGAAAGTATACTGTAATAGAAGCAATAACTATCCAGTAAACATGGAACAAGAAATAGCCGTTTGTGAGATAACTGTGAATAATAGTTACAAGCCACCAGTGTTTTCTATCGAAATACTGTCTTAGTTAGATCAAATTTATCTGAAACATAAACTTTTGGACTAAGTAATTGGACTCAAATTTTATGACGTGACGCCGGTACTTTTTGCTACCGTTATAAGATGACTATATATAAGGGCGAATATGATCAAGATGGAAGGGTGGAGCAGGAGCCATACGTCAGCCGCCAAGATCAGCTGACCTCAATTCTCCTGATTTTTCTCCCTAGGCTCATCCCAGAAGTGAAGTATACAGCACTCCCGTTGATACACTTGAGGAACTGGAGCTGCGAAAAGTACACTCTTGTCACAGTTTACAAAATGATCCGGTGTGTTTGAAGGAACTCTTTTAACTCACTGCAGAGACGAGTGAAGTACCACATCCAAATGCAAGAATTACTCATGAAACACCTCCTTTGACATGCAAAGTGTACAGTAAAATGTAAGATGTAATGTAGTGAAGCAGAATTGTATTTCTTGTTAACTTAGACATGGGTGGAACATGTGCCACTGTAGATGGGGACTTCATCGCAAAGTTTACGCTTTAAATAGATTTGTACTAACCAGAAGTATATTTCTGAGGTGGGTCGTAACCATATATTCGCAATTACCTCGAAAAGGCTCGTTTGTGTACGCATGTATACTGGAACGTTTTTGTTTCTATTCTTGTATATTTTCACCCGTGTCAGTTTTCGATATGAATTATGGTGCACACGTACAGTTCTCTACAATCTGCGACAATCGCAAAAGGTAGTCCAGCTGCGTGTTTTTGCGTAATTGTACTTGGATATATTGGCGAACGAATTTTTTATTATATTTATTATTACTTTATTACGAGAGGATTTGATTCCGTTTCATGGTGCGCTTGACATGAAGCTGAGAAACAAGATGTGTTTTCGTAAACGTGTATACCACATTCACTGTCTTTTCCTCGAGATTTATTTCTCTAGAGTGCAGAACAGAGTATCATTGTCAGTCGTACGAACTGCTATGATCGTGAGAGCGACAGATGACTGTCAAGCAGGCACAATCTTGAACGCTGAGAGGCCGATTCCACCGGCTCACAGATCCAGCGGGCTGTAGGGAGGTTATCAGTTGATGAACTCTGGCTCTGGCAGGGGGCGCGATTCTATGAGTGTTGTGGTGTGTTGTGTTGCAGTGATCCCGCAGACGTGCTGGTACCGCAACACCAAGTTCGACTGCGGCCTGAGCATCTCGTGCGTGTTGGCGGGCGGCAAGCCCCTAGACCTGTGCAGCGGGGGCCTCATCTGGAGCTGCTGCGTCTCGCACGAGAAAATCACCCCCAAGCCCGACCACAGCGCAGCCGTGCTACACAACGTCAGTAAGTACCGCCGCGCCTCCTTGCTGTCCGATAATGTACTACAAACAGTAAGTCTCACATTCTCACATTCATGCTCACTTGTCCGCCCCCCCCCCCTCTCTCTCTCTCTCTCTCTCTCTCTCATACACACACACACACACACACACACACACACACACACACACACACACACATATATATATATATATATGACCACTTATTAATTGTTCGATTGTACCTACACACACACACAAACACACACACATATATACATGAGTGGATATAATCGAACAATTAAGAAGTGGTCATCTTAAGAGTAAGAACACACACATGACCACGTATTAATTGTTCGATTGTATCCACACACACATATACACACGTGTGTATATATATATATATATATATATATATGTGTGTGTGTGTGTGTGTGTGTGTGTGTGTGTGTGTGGATATAATCGAACAATTAAGAAGTGGTCATCTTAACAGTGAGAATAGACGTGACAGAAATGATTAACGCCTAAGCCACCAGTTTACAGCCTTTCAGTATTCGTGGCCTAGCTTTCAATCGTAATTTTTAACCCCTCCCATTCCTCATACATCTACAGCTACATGATTACTCTGCTATTCACAGTAAAGTGCCTGGCAGAGGGTTCAATGAACCACCTTCTAGCTGTCTCTCTACCGTTCCACCCTCGAACGGCGCGCGGGAAAAACGAGCACTTACACTTTCTGTGCGAGCCCTGATTTCTCTTCTTTTATCGTGATGACCACTTCTCCCTATCTAGGCGGGTGCCAACAGAATGTTTTTGCAATCGGAGGAGAAAACTGGTGATTGAAATTTCATGAGAAGATCCTGTAGCAACGAAAAACGCTTTTGCTTTAATGATTGCCACTCCAATTCACGCATCATGTCTGTGGCACTATCTCCCCTATTTCGCGATAATACAAAACGAGCTCCCCTTCTTTGTACTTTTCCGATGTCATCCGTCAGTTCCACCTGATGCGGATCCCACACCGCACAGCAATACTGCAGAATAGGGCGGACAAGTGTAGTGTAAGCAGTCTCTTTAGTAGATCTGTTACACCTTCTAAACGTTCTGCCAATGAATCGCAGTCTTTGGTATGCTGTACCCAAAACATTATCTTTGTGATCGTTCCAGTTTAGGTTATTTGAGATTGGATCCCTAAGTATTTAGTTGAATTTACAGCCTACCGATTTGTGTGACTTATTGCGTAATCGAAATTTAGCGGATTTCTTTTAGTACTCATGTGAATAACTTCAAATTTTTCTTTATTCAGGGTCAACTGCTACATTTCGCACCATACAGTTATCTCATCTAAATCATTTTCCGATTCGTTTTAGTCATCTGATGACTTTACAACACGGTAAATGACAGCATCATCTGAAATCTAAGACGGCTACTCAGATTGTCTCCTATGTCGTTAATATAGGTCAAGAAGAATAAAGGGCCTATAACACTACCTTGGGGAACGCCGGATATTAATTCTGTTTCACTCGATGACTTTCCGTCTATTACTACGAACTGTGGCCTTTCTGACAGGAAATCACGAATCCAGTCGCACAACTGAGGTGATATTCCATAGGCACGCAGTTTGGTTAGAAGACGCTTGTGAGGAACGGTGTCGAAATCCTTCTAGAAATTTAAAGATTTGGAATCAATTTGACAGTCCCTGTCGATAGCAATTACTTCGTGAGTATAAAGAGATAGTTGTGTTTTACAAGGTCGATATTTTCTGAATCCGTGCTGAATATGTATTAATAAATCGTTTTCTTGGAGGTACTTCATAATGTTCGAACACTATATGTTCCAAAACCCTACTGCAAATCGACGTTAGTGATATGCGCCTGTAATTCAGGGGGTTACTCCAGCGCGCTTCGTTACAGGATCATTTAGTAATCGCGAAAGCGTTACGGAGATGATAGATAAACTCCAGTGGAAGACTCTGCAGGAGAAACGCTCAGTAGCTCGGTACGGGCTTTTGTTGAAGTTTCGAGAACATACCTTCACCGAGGAGTCAAGCAGTATATTGCTCCCTCCTACGTATACCTCGCGAAGAGACCATGAGGATAAAATCAGAGAGATTAGAGCTCACACAGAGGCATACCGACAATCCTTCTTTCCACGAACAATACGAGACTGGAATAGAAGGGAGAACCGATAGAGGTACTCAAGGTACCCTCCGCTACACACTGTCAGGTGGCTTGCGGAGTATAGATGTAGTATATATATATATATATATATATATATATATATATATATATATATATATATATATATCGGTAACGCTGAAAAATTACAAACATTAAAAACTACCAAGAATAAGAAAGTTTATTCCTATTTCGCAACACCGATCCGCTACATTGACTAAACGAGAATCGATGGACCTCTATTGGTCTCTGTCTTACAGGAAGCGCGGAAAAGTTGTAGTTTGTCAGGGGAGTGCGGGGAGCAGAGGGAAAGCAGCTCGGCTGATGCGGGTTGCGAGGATGTGAGGGGGAGGGGCATGTTTTCTTGTTTGTCTACCAGTGCTGACAAGTCAGGGGAGTGCTCACCTCATACCTGCAATGGCGGAAGTTTCACACACAAGTAACATGACTTCGTATCCACAATAAAGAGAGAATAATCTTCAAATGTGGCACTTACTTGTAGCTCTTTATACAGCGCAATTAGCAGACAGACTGTCCAGGTGACAGAAAACTTCGACGCGATCCTGGCCTCTCTTTGTCACTTCTGCTTTTGGAGAACCACAGATCTCGCGTATATTTTCGTTGCCTGTACTGTGTACGAAGGGCAGAGCTTATTCCTCGAGGCCGAACCAATTCTCGCGAAATTGATTATGACAAAGAACGCAATTGTGAAAAATACTTTTATTCTTATAGGGACTGAGAATTATTGTTAAAATATATAGCTGTATTTACATGCTACCTGCTTTCACAGCATTAAAACACACATTCATAAGAACTACTTCGGACGAAATGTCAATGTTTCAATTAATTCAAGTCAAAACTAACCTCTTCTACCCAGAAGTGGACTTAAATTGAAAACGCCGTGTAGTACTGATACAGTTCCATTTGTAAGTGCATTATATCACTGTACATATTAATTATAATTTTTTATTGTGTCAGAAAGTTTTGCTTTGCTTTCCGCTCAGTAAATTAATCAGTTTTTGGATTAACATTTTTTGTAATTTGCAGTGAGCTATCGTCCCCCTTTTAGTGATATCACGCCCCGCTAGCGGGGCCTCCCCAGGCGTTGAGAATCGTTGGCCTAGGACATTCCGTAAATATGAAAACTATTTCCTGATTACTAACTTTGTTTATTTCAGTCATAAACATGGCGGACCGGGGTAACTGATGTGTCTTCTTTAATTTCTTAAGACTGAGTTTAGAATTTATGAATGAAATATTTATGTTGGTTGTCGATGCATTATTCTGGTATTGAATTAGATTAAAATAATAATTCAAAAAAATTGACATTTTATCTGAATGTTAGAACCTGTTCAAAGTGATAAATATTTACATTAGAAAATAACTGAAATGTGTGCACTACTCAGAAAACTCAATATTAAGGAAGCATAAATTATGAATACTATGTCACTGGAATGTGAAAGTATAGATCGTTGCCAAATGTAACAGCAGTACTACATCGAAAAAAGAGTATTGCTGTATTGTTGTGATGAAATGAACGATCACTTACTTACTTACTCAACAGTGTAGGGTGTTGCTGTTATGGTCTTCATTCTGCAGACTGGTTTGATGCAGTGCTCCATGCTACTCTATCCTGTGCAAACCTCTTCATCTCCAAGTAACTACTATAACCTACATCCTTCTAAATCTGCATACTGTATTCATCTCTTGGTCTCCCTCTACGATTTTTATCCCCCGCACTTCCCTCCAGTACTCAACTGGTGATCCCTTGATGTCTCGGAATGTGTCCTACAAACGATCCCTTCTTCTAATCAGGTTGTGCGCCGGCCGTTGTGGCAGAGCGGTTCTAGGCGCTTCAGTCTGGAACCGCGCAACCGCTACGGTCCCAGGCTCGAATCCTGCCTCGGGCATGGATGTGTGTGGTGTCCTTAAGTTAGTTAGGTTTAAGTAGTTCTAAGTTCTAGGGGACTGATGACCTCAGATGTTAAGTCCCATAGTGCTCAGAGCCATTTGAACAATTTTTTTTCTAATCAGGTTGTGACACAAATTTTTTCCTCCTCGGTTCTATTCAGTAACTCCTCATTAGTTAGGTGACCTACGCACCTGACCTTCAGAATTCTTCTGTAGCACTACATTTGAAAAGCTTCTATTGTCTAAACTGTTTATCGTCCATGTTTCACTTCGATACATAGCTACACTCCATACAAATATTTTCAGAAAAGACTTCCTGTTACTTAAATCTATACTCGATGTTAACAAATTTCTCTTCTTCAGAAACGTTCTACTTGTTATTGGCAGTCAACATTTTATACCCTGTCTACTTTTATTTTGTTTTTGTAAATTTTTATCTTATATCCTCCTTTCAAGACACTGTCTATTCCGTTCAACTGCTCTCCTGCGTCCTTTAGTGTCTCTGACAGAATTAGAAAGCATTGGCATACCTCAAAGTTTTTATATCTTCTTCCTGGACCTTAATTCCTACTCGAAATTTTTCTTTTGTTTCGTTTACTGCTTGCTCAGCGTACAAATTGAATAATATCGGGGACAAACTACAACCTTGTCTCACTCCCTTCTCAACCACTGCTTCCCTTTCACGCCCCACTACCGTCTGGTTTCTGTACAAATTGTAAATAGCCTTTCGGTCATGTGTTTTACCATTGATACTCTCAGGATTCCAAAGAGGATATTCGAATCAACGTTGTCAAAAGCTATCCTAGGTCTACAAATGCTATAAACCTAGGTTTGCCTTTCCTTGACCTACCTTCTATGAGAAGTCGTAGGGTCAGTATTGCCTCACGTGTTCCCATATTTCTCCGGAATCCAAATTGATCTTCCCCAGGTCGGCTTCTACCAGTTTTTCCATTCTTCTGTAAAGAGTTCGTGTTTTTATTTTGCAGCCACGACTGATTGTTCGGTAATACACCTGTCAGCACCTCCTTTCTTTGGAATTTGAATTATTATATTGTTCTGGAAATAGTTCTAAAGGAGTGTTGTCTACTCCCGGTGCCTTGTTTCGACTTAAGTCGAAGGTAGAGTATATTATCGCATTGTAACGACTTATAAACAAATTATATTTCAAAATTACTGAAAACGTATAGAAATTACCTTTATTTCTCGGAGATACCTCTTTGCTGACGCTGCTTGAAACAGCTTTTCATAAACAGATGCTACGGCCTACTGGTAATGTGCAGAAGCTAATACAAGTGATGTACTGAAAGCAAAGGATTTAACGTATATGCTGCAACCACGCACAGCGAATTTGGTTTATTCCCTGAGCTAGAAAAAATAAAATTTGAATGTGGCATATATGATACATAGACTATATGGTGTGACTAATGAGGTAGTAGTGGACAGAACTGAGGAGAAAAGAAATTTGTGGCATAAATTGACTAAAAGAAGGGATCGGTTAAGAGGACACATTCTGAGATCTCAAGGAATCATCAGTTTAATGCTGGAGCAAAGTTTGTGGGTTAACAGTAGTAGAGGGACCCAAAGAGACGAATAGAGAAGGCAGTTTCAAGTGGATGTAGGCTGCAGTAGTTACTCGAGGACGAAGAGGTATGCACAGGATTGAGTAGCAAATCAGTCTTCGAACTGAAGATCACAACAACAACAACAACAGTGGAATGAGGAGGATAACTGGTCTAGTATAATGAACAACGGGGAAAAAAATCAAGAAATTTACATAAGAACAAAGTTGGTAGTACGCACAGCATGTAGTTGATGTCCAGTTTCAGTCCATATACTGTATTAACCAACATCACAGAAGCGATCAACGCAGTGACTATGCATAGCTTTTGTTTTCAGAGTTTTATTATCTACTATACAGTTTGTGTAGAGCTTGCTATTACGGGTTGTTCGAGCTATATGTGGTGTAAGTTCGAGAACCTCTTGTCGACCCCTATTCAAAAATCTGGGAATTCTGATATTGCCCTCACAGTATATATTCTCTTTAATGTCGTTTGTTGTTAGCAATATTAGCCTATTCCCAAGAGTTAGCAGCTTTCACTCAGTTAATACTAGGCAGAAATCAAATCTGCATGTAGAATGCACTTCCTTGACTCTTGTGCAGAACGGAGTGCAGTATTCTGCTGCATCCATTTTCAATAAGCTACCACAAGAACTCAAAAATCTTAGCAGTAGCCCAAACTCTTTTAAGTCTAAACTGAAGAGTTTCCTCATGGCTCACTCCTTCTGTTCTGTCGAGGAGCTCCTGGAAGAGCTAAAAAATTAAGCAAATTCCAGTGTTACATTGTTGATTGTCTTCATTTAAACTTACGACTTGTCACCTGAATATGTTTTTTTTATATTTCATTTTATCTGTTTCTAATATCGTGTTATAATTTCATGTATTGACCCGTTCCATGACCATGGAGACTTCTCCTTAATTTGGTCCCACGGAACAATAAATAAATAAATAAATAAACATCAAAGGAAAAAGGAAGATATTGCGACACTCGAACAGGAGGTAAGCTGATTCGACTCCTGGTGCGGAGTGAAATGTTCACTACGTACCAGTATTTGGACGTGAGGGTATATGGCACTGTTGATAGTGATGCATATGTCAGTTGGGGACGTCAAACTCGGCGTCTCCCTTGTTGCTCTTCGCGAGTAGCAGGCTATGTGCCGGCTTCACTCTTTCTCTTCATTAATCATTATCATGCAATACAAACATAACACTACACTAGACCAGTGTCCATTGCACTCAATTACAGTCCACAAACACATGCACGACACAACTCTCACACATCGGCAAGGGACGGGGCTTCTGTGCGGGAGAACCCACCAGTGGCGGGCCCCAACCAACTATGCCGTACGATATTTAATTTAATTTGGATGGCTGTCAAGAAACTGAGGGGTGACAAAGAAATTCAACGAGCTGAACCATTCAGGAAATGTGATGGCATCTTAAGAGAAAAAATCCTGCAATGTTCTGATTATTTCTGATGCTGTCAATCATCTCACGAGGAGGTTCTGGATCCCATTTACACGTGTTGTATAGCATCACAACACTCTGACGTAGAAGATCGCGTCGTCGGTAAAACGTACATATTTAAAATCGTCATCATCTACCTCAATACGTGATGCATTTAGATGGTTCAGTCAGTCAATCACGCGGTCTCATCGAGCAATCAAACCTGAATAATTAGAACCTTGTACGCGCGAAATAATAAACGTTTCCGGAAGATATGATGTACACTACTTTCTGGATCTGTAGTTCATGTGGGATCCTACTAAGTGATTTATAGAAACTTCTCACTGCTTTCCTGATTTCGGTCAAGGGTAAAACATCAGCCAATTTTCCTTAAGTCACCAACAGATTCTAAAGTTTAATTTGTCGCACAACAACATAATGATCTTGATTTCACGCTGCAGCTATCATACGTTTCTTACAATTTCTGTTGTAAAAATACTGTTAATCGTGTCATGTAATATCAGAGGACGCACTTGTTTGTTCTGCTTCGTGAACACGCAAGATTTCCTAAAAACTGGAACTGCCGCACTACAGCCACGCTCAGGAATCTTGGGAGAATACTCAGTTAGTTTCTAAATTATCAGACCAGTTTCATACCTTCGTCTTAAATTCAGCAGGTATAGCGATGATGAACTCACAAACAATGTATTCAATTGCACTCTCATTAACCTTAAAAGATGCTCGTTGTTCCTGTAATTACATTTAACCTTAATTCTGAACTTAAGTACTATTCCAAACTCGGGATAAACTTTTCGCCGTATCTAATGGACTTGGCGGAGCAATTGTGTTTCCTATCAAGAGCAGACAGTGCCTCTCTGTTGGTTAATTCCACCGAGTGCAATGTCGCCTGACGTCGATAACAGATTAGAATGAAACTTGGCCCTCTGATTTACCTGAAACGCATAACAGAATCTGACTAAACGACTTCACTGCGACTGATCAGGTAATGAATTTCAGTGATAATTTAAAAAGGCATTTCTCAAGCAGTCAGCTATTTTCATTAATCACAGGAGGTGGAAAGGAGTCGTGGGAACCACGTAGATGAAGAGAGTAGCGAATCATACTCCATGAAAGAGAACAGTTATTAACATGAGGCATACTCTCCTCAACTTTAGCAATCATTTAACAAGCAAACATCCCCTTTATATATGCTTACGTCGGTTGAGTTTGGGTGGATTTCTTAACAAATTCTATAGACATTATTCTGTAAGAAAAGGATTGTACCATCAGAAATATGGGACATGGTTGCTGTTGCAAATCCATTAAAAAGCCAAGCACTCATTACAGGAGTGGAAGGGAAACACTAGAAGATAAATTCACCAATAATTTCTACGAATTGTGGGCGTTGTCGTCAAGCCTGGCTTATTACCACTCATTCTGCTCAAGAAAATCTGTAGAGCACAATGGATAATTCCTAATAGGACTGGTAAATGAGTAACAAACCCCTCTTCCAAAAATTAAATTGAAAACCAATAAAATTTACACATGCGGAAATTAGCTGTACAACTTCCTTGATAACTGAATTTAGTCACCGCACTGATTACCTTCAGTACGAAACGAAATAACTAACCAAATTTCGCATCAAAATTTTATATCTTCAGTGTGCTCGAGAGCAGCTAGTGCTACTCACCACACCGACAGACCGTGACTTACTGTTATTGAAAACTTTCTAAAACATCCCAGACTCTGTGTTCTGGTGCAACCTCCGTGAGTGGGGTTGGCAGCCAGACAATCGTCATGAAGAACGACCCCAGGGCGCCAAATCCTTCGCCCAAACTGGTGGATGCTAAAAATGCCATCATCCGTTACTTAGCCTCTCACCAGGATACCGAACAAAAATTCGAACAACAGTTTGGTGGAGAATTCCACAGTACACGCACCTGTCTGACTGGCCAACCACAAGATGAACTTTTAAAAGATGGCGGCGTGAGCACTCATCAGTCACTTTGGAGCACATGCTGCACTGCTGGGAAATAGCTGCAGGATATAATACAAGACACTGTTGTTTATGAAAACAAAATTATTTATTTGTCATGTAACTTAATAGCAGTTTTACCTTATCAACAGCACACATAAAGGTTGAATCATGATAACTATCATTGTTATCCAGAAAATGGAGTGGAGAAAACCCATTCTCCTTCAAGTTCCTTAGTGTGGCTCATTTGCAAATATCGCATTTGCATTCATTGTAGAATCCTTGAGTATCAATAACAATATTTGAACTTTGAGATATCATCTAAACATTTATTCAAGTTTTGGTACAATTCATGCGACCAATGTATAATTTACCACATGGTCATGTAGTATTAACACGTATGCTTCGGTGTTTGATGTGATTTTTTCTGAAGAGTCAAATTCTATGGAATTATTGGTAGGACCCCATTTTACAAACTGATTTTGTTTCAAGCAGTTTATTATGGAAATGTTTGCTAGTTTCTTAAATTACCATGAACTGAGTATGTCAATGAATACTTCTTTCAGTTCATCACAGTAAGAAGAGTAAAACTCTTGCTTACATATTGGACAGCAAACTGCCGTTATTGCTCCAGTTCTGTTGGAAATTGTTGTATGGGAAGAACTCTGATGGAAGGCAAACTTTTGTATTAGCTGAATTACAATTGGTGAAATCGATTGAATCAGGTTCGGGTTCATGTTCCTGTCGGTTTGCAGTATGAATGTTATGAATTGAAGTGTTTCTAATTTAACTGTTGTTTTCATTGTCCGTGTATGTCAGGAGGCACTGGTTAGTATGGGGTATATAAGCAGTTTCTATGATTAGAATTTAAGCATTTGCCATAGGTTAGTTAAAACTGAAGGATCTTTTATTCAATTTTATCAGTCACTACCTTATTGTCACCAGCTGCAGACATTTTTTGAATGCAAGCATTGCAGTCTGTTGCGTTTTGGACCAGACTGAGTTCTTGTTTTCCATAGGTGAGAATATATTCCATCTCTCTTAAAGATACTGTTAGCAGCTTGAGTGATATACATGAGCTAAAGCACTTGTGTTTGATTGTTGGTGTTGGTTTTTCTTTTACAGAAGCCATCATGCCTTTTATAAGCCATTCAGGCCCAATTTTGGTGCAGAAACATATATTTTAAGGGTTGATGTGATCCCAAAATTTCTCGTGTGATTAATTTCCACACCATTCAGTTCGTATTTTATTTCCCGAAACAGGAATGCAGAGGCATTATCTGTAATATGTGATGTTGTTGTGGAAGTTTCATAAATGTCCACAGACGTATGTATTGAAATTTTGGTAGCATCGAGAATTGTTGACCACATGGCTGTTGGTGAAGTAGTAATGTAATTTTTCAGGTAAGTATAGGTCTCTAAATTAATCAGACTAGAAGATGCTATTTCAGGTTTTAATATATGCTACCCACTGAGTTAAAGGTGCCAACGGCCCTGCAGCAGTGGTAACTTGGTTTCCATCAGATCACCGAAGTTAAGTTGTAATGTTGTAGCATTAATTTGTTCTGAGAGCGGTGCTGATATTCAAGACCATAAAAGTGGGTTAAAAGCTGTGAGCTATCTGAGGAAGTTAACCTTGCATTACTGCGCAATTGTTTCACCAGGTATCCAGTCTAGCTTACCAAATTCCCAACCAGACTAACATTAATTATAATCTTTTAGTACTCATCTTACAATAACCAGTGATATATATACAAAAAGACAATTTAAATAAAAAGAAATAAATCAGTTTACATTTGGACATTTATTTTAAATTTGATCATTGTTCCGTTAAAATTTCACCATATCAAACTTGATTCATAACTAAACTGGTGCCTTATTTAGGATTGTGAAAATGTAAGTTTGTAATCTTACGGAACACATCAAATAGGAAGCCAAGATTGGGAGACTACATACAACACTGCATTCATAAGATAACACACGAAGAACGTTGAGACATACCCAAGAGGAAATCAACCACAACTAACCGATTCAATTTTCACCCAAAGAAGTTATGTTCGTAGCGCAATGCTGTCCGTCACGAAATTACCACACACTGGTATACTAACTTCATACTAACTCTCTGTGAAATCTTCCTGAAAAGAATAGCTGAGGGCTACTTTGATGCTTACACCACATGCTTCAAGTGGTCAACTTGGTTTACACAAAGAGTGTAACTCCACAATAATTTTGATAATTAAAATAAATTACATCGAAACGCAATTTACAAAAGAAAAACCTCGAACTGGTTACTATCGTCTTACTATTAACCTGATGGGTCAAACAATTGTATAAGCACGTGGTACTGGTCTCACAAAGTACACCCCACTTGGGTTGAACATAAAGAAAAGTTGCTATATTGAAACATATTGTCAAGACGAGACATTATAATCTCATCCACATTCGCATTTAAGATTGATGATCTTAGTTAGAGTTACTGATCAACACGTGGTTCCACTTTACTCACAAAGTAGTGACAAAGCAACTACCGGAAGACATTCTGAACTTCACACTCGAATTACACTGCGTTGCAATTTAAGATAACATTAGATATTTTAGAGCTAAACCTGAAATAAAGGTGATTAAATTTTCAGTTAGGCTGAACTTAAGAAATCCATTGTCCTACGGACTTAGCAGACACGCGCTTAGCCAGAGATCTTACCGTTTCAGACGCTCACTGCAGACAGACTGTCCTGGGCCCCTACCGAGCGTGCTTAACAGATACGAACGGAAGTGACCAGAGAGGCAGCATCCTATACTAACATGACAAGGGACGGACAGGACCATACTAGGAATAGAAACCTCTCTGCTTTTAGAAAGCGTAGCTACCTGTTCCGACGTTGGTCCTACTGTTCTCTAGCAGACAGGCTTGTCTGCTACCATCAAGCATGCAACTAGAAATACATTTGCTCATTCATCCTCTCACACAGAAGGGAAGGGGGATGACAGTATCTTATCATATACAGTATATAAAAGAAAGCGGATGTAGGTTCCGTATGAGACTGTGTGACATGAATTACATAACTGTGTTTTAAAGTGTAGTAGTGTGACAGATCGTTCTTGTTTATGTGTAAAAGTAACACGTTCCACTGCTCAGTCTCCTCCCAGATAGTCAGAAACACCACAGTAAATTTAGAAGAGGAATTTATGCCGTAAATGACAACATATTTAAGAAATTAACATGAAAGGAATCCAACAGAGACCTTTCAAAGTGCTGTCAGGCTGGGCTAGCGCTTAGATGGGTGACCATCCAGTTTGTCAGGCGTTGTTGGCAAGTGGGGGTGCATTCAGCCCTTGAGAGGCAAACTGAGGAGCTATCTGATCGAGAAGTAGCGGCTCCGGTTTCGTAAACTGACATACGGCTGAGACAGCGGTGTGCTGACCACATGCCCCTCCATATCCTCATCCAGTGACGTCTGCGGGCTGAGGTCGACACAGCGACCGGTCGGTACCGTTGGGCCTCCATGGTTTGTTCGGGTGGTGTTTAGCTTAAGCTCCTTCCACAGCATCCAGATTTACAATATCACATTATTTTAGTTTCTGTATATAGTGTTAGGCATTGTATTTTGCATAAATGTTCAACAGCTTCTTGAAATACAAAATTCGAGCAGATCGGTACTTGTAAGTGGTCTGTTGGTTAGTTTCCAATAACCACAGATTCCATCTTACGGTTGTGTCCTTTCCCTCATCAAGCTATTCTTATTCACTTTTGCATTTTTCACTGTTCAGGTGATGGATGCTGTTCCTCCTGCTAATGGACCCAATAGCAGAAAGCCCTCCCAGCGCAGGAATTATGAATGGAACAGTTCCTCCCGATGTCTAAGGTGTTGGCAGAACCTGTGGCGTTAACCAGTCCACTTTGTATTTTTTTCTGTTTTAGAGAATGTTTATCTCCTGACAATGCTACTTGAATGCTTATTTTTAAATCCTCTTTGGTGCCCTTTAGCAGACAGTGAGTGGAGTTCATAACTTATTGAAAATTTATTACAGAACTCAGTTTAAGTTTGGCACACATTGTTTTATCAATTGCAAATATGCTGGAATGTGCAGTTCTGCAGTTAGATTGCCGAGAATACTGCCATCACGATGTACAATGCGCTTCCAAACAGGCATAGTGTGCTACTGTTTGATTAGAGGATTTCTAAGCCTCGTTATATACCATGTTTTTGACACCCTCTCAACTGCCAATGATGAAGGGAAACCAAGTCATCGAACCAACACCTTATTCCTCAACATCTCATGATGCGCTATATGAGAAACACATCCAGTTCGATGTTTCTCTGTAATTCTTCAATGTAGAAACTTACTATTATTTCGCTACCTCTACTATCCTTTAGAATGTGTTCCTGGATTCTTCTGCTACACCTCGAATACTTTAAATATCTTTGTTGACCACTTTGGTAGGTAGTACTTTTCGAAAACAGTCTTTTAAATTGAAATGCGCAGCAAACCACTTACATTAAATTTCTGTTTGTGTGGATCTATCATTTTTATGTGACTCTATACAGTCTATAGAAGCTTATTCTCATGGACATCAGTTGCTTTCATGTTTATTATTCAGTGTAGGATTTGGTTATAATGTTCCATTGTTTGTAAGAGAACCTCTGCCCATTTGTATGACTCACATAGTTTAAAATGTGTCATATTATAGGTTTTTGTCGTTGTGCTAAGATGTTCCACGATGTTTTCTTTCCTCTGGGAGAATGTTGAATCGTGATGTATACCATAATGCTCCAGTACTACCTTAAAATACCTGTATTTCTTTGGTCAGTTTGAAAGTTTATTGGACAATAATAGATCCCAATGTGTAGCAATTGGTTCATCCTACCCTGTCTTTGTTTTCAGGGGCAGGGCCCAAGGATATCTGGAATATGTATCAGCGAATAGTAAAATATACTTCTAATCTTTATTCTCCCATGAATATTGTTTCATATCTACAAGACCAGCCTCCAAATCATCCAAGCCTCATATTGGAACAAACCTCCCTGGGAATGTTTGGCATGCTCGTCTATAGAATTCATTGACTGCCATCTCTGTAACTAATCATTAATGAATCTGTCTCTGAGCTCTGAAATATATATCTATAAGATTTCCAGCCTATCTGATAGTTTAGTTTCAAGATACATCACCTAGTCTGCTTAGTTCTTCTATGGTGTTACACACCACTTCAACGCTGATTTCGTGCTTTATATCGATATATTTAACATTTTTGTATAGATTTATAAGAATATTAATTAATTCAGCTCTGAGGGCTATGTACACTTGCTCGTGAGGATGTGTCATATGACCAAATTTTTCCATGGAGTGCTATGTAGTAACACACTTACATACTGTTGTATTATCTTTTTAAAAAAACTCAGGGAGTTTTCTCTGCATCATCTGTCATTCAACTGTCATGTTTTATCAGTAACCAAAAACTTATACTGTGTATCATCCCCACAGCTGATTCACATTACATTTCAGAAATCGTCTACGTGTTCCAATTTTAGAGAACTAATGTATTTCATAAAACATATATTATGTCACTGAAATTACCAGAAAAAGCAGATGTACCAATTTTGGCAGTATGTGATACTCCTTGTTTTAAATTAATTGCAAGATCAAAGAACATGTAAAAACAACTGAACAGACAGTCTGTTGCCTTTCCAACAAGAATTCACACTGGAGGTTTTACTGCAGAGCAAACTTTCACCACTAAAGCTTCAGACCTCTTTCGTCAGAAAATGCTCTGTGATGTCACAACAATGACCGTCAGGACTTAGACACACATGCACACACACACATACACACACGCACACACACACACACACACACACACACACACACACACATGTCGACAATCTTTTATTAGCATGCACCAATTAATGTTTACATTCTGTCTTAAGTGTTTTTTATTCTTTTTTGCTGTGCTCTGACTGACGAAAATGATGTTGCTGCATGTTTCATGTTTACAATTTGGCATGTCATATGTAACTGAACACTGTTTTTCTTTTCAGTGCATGGTTATTGCTACTGTTGCAGTGTGCACATCCTACCATAACTTTAAAAAGTTCAGTGATTTAGTCTTACAGAGTGACCATGAAACCTATAGTAAATGTGGACAAGCTGGGTGGATTACACGGAATTCAGTAAACTGTGCCTGACTCATTATTATGTATCCTACATTGGCATCTCATCATTATGCAACACACACAGCCACCCCCTAATGTGCTGTACTTCTTTTCAGCTCAGGGGCTGTATGAGCAAGTATGTTCTGGGTGCAGGTTTTCTTTTCAGCTCAGACGAGTGTTCTTCATTTATGATACATTCATATATCATTGAAACTTGCCTCGGAGAAGGAAAGAGCTCTGGTCATGAGGACCATTGCTGTTCCTGTTCCTATGGCATCCCCAGCTGCTGTGTATGGTGCGACACAGGCTCCCTCAGTCGATCAGAGGCTCCCAGCCCATACATGTGCTCTGCAGTTGCATTGGACACTTCCTGCTTCTGTGAATATGATGCTGCCCATTCCAGTGTAGTTGGTTAAATAATAATAATAATAATAATAAACCCCGTGGAGGCCCAGGAAAAGAATAGGCCTCCGGTATGTTCTGCCAGTCGTAAAAGGCGACGAAAAGGACAAACCACTAACAGCGCTAACCCTCCTTTTAGTGTGATTAGTTGGTTCAGGACAGAACTAAAGAAGCCTCGCACAAGTGTCGTCATGGTCGGGGACGATGCTTGAACCCTATGCCCGCCCACAATGGTATCGACACTGCTAGCCAACTGGAAAATGATTTAAATCCAAATAGAGGTGTTTTGCCGGATATGCTTTCTGCAACTACCCTAGAAGGAAAACAAAGACAGAGGATGAGATGGTCAGATGAAGTTAATCGACACCTCATGTTCTGTTATTACCAAGCAACAAACCTAGGAACCAACACAACTGGATACAGATCACAAGTATACACAACATTTATTACCAGATACCCAGAATTAAAATTTTTAACGGAACAACGACTAGCTGATCAGATCCGTGTAATAATAAAAAATAACAGGATACCCCAGTCAGAATTAGAAAACATCAAACAACAAGTACTACAAATACTGGAACAAAATAATGTGCAATCAGAAGAAGAAGAAAATACAGTAATGGACTCAAACATCTCAGAGCAAACAAACAAAGAACAACATGCATCAATTAAACAATCAGAGGGAAACGAAATGTTAAGACAGCCACCACAACAAGCACAAATACAACACGAAGTGACACAGATGTTAGATATAGAAGAAAAATTTCAGCTGACATATGTAGAATACAAAGACACAAATACAGACATTAGACCATTCTTGCATAGACCGCCAAATAACCCACAAGTCGAAACAACAATAAAAACTACCAACAAAATCATACACAATAAAATAAATGAAAACAAAACTATGGAAAAGTTACAACTACTGGTTTATATAGGAGCACTCACTACACTAAATATACACACTAGGCAGAGATCAGAACCAACCAACACACAGAAGAAACCCACAAAACCAACAAGGCAACACAGGCTACAGATCAGAATAGAAAAACTGAGAAAAGACATTGGACAGCTAACACAATTTATAAGAAATGAAATGTCAGAAAAAAAACGAAAAAGGTTAGGTAAAATCTCACAACAAGAAGCGATAGAGCAATTAGATGAAAAGAAGCAGAAATTACAAGCATTGGCCAAACGACTTAGAAGATACAAAAAAAGTGAAAATAGAAGGAAACAAAACCAAACATTCAACACAAACCAAAAGAAATTTTACCAGACAATAGATAACACACACATTAAAATAGACAAGCCACCAAACATAACAGACATGGAACAATTCTGGAGCAACATATCGTCAAACCCGGTACAACATAACAGGCATGCACGGTGGATACAAGCAGAAACAGACACATACAAGATGATACCACAAATGCCTGAAGTGATAATTTTGCAACATGAAGTCACCCGAGCAATTAATTCCACTCACAATTGGAAAGCCCCTGGAAAAGATCAAATAGCAAATTTCTGGCTAAAGAAGCTCACCTCAGCACATTCACATCTAACTAAATTATTTAACAGTTACATAGCAGACCCATACACATTCCCTGATACACTTACTCATGGAATAACTTATCTGAAACCTAAAGATCAATCAGACACAGCAAACCCAGCTAAATATCGCCCCATAACCTGCCTACCAACAATATACAAAATATTAACTTCAGTCATTACACAGAAATTAATGACACATACAACACAGAACAAAATCATAAATGAAGAACAAAAAGGCTGTTGCAAAGGAGCACGAGGATGTAAAGAGCAACTGATAATAGATGCAGAGGTGACATATCAAGCTAAAACTAAAAAAAAGGTCACTACACTACGCATACATTGATTACCAAAAAGCTTTTGATAGTGTACCTCATTCATGGTTACTACAAATATTGGAAATATACAAAGTAGATCCTAAATTGATACAGTTCCTAAACATAGTAATGAAAAATTGGAAAACCACACTTAATATCCAAACAAATTCAAATAATATCACATCACAGCCAATACAGATTCAGCGTGGAATATACCAAGGAGACTCGTTAAGTCCTGTCTGGTTCTGCCTTGCTCTGAACCCACTATCCAACATGCTAAATAATACAAATTATGGATACAATATTACTGGAACATACCCACACAAAATCACACATTTGCTATACATAGATGATCTAAAACTACTGGCAGCAACAAATCAACAACTCAGCCAATTATTAAAGATAACAGAAGTATTCAGCAATGATATAAATATGGCTTTTGGAACAGACAAATGTAAGAAAAATAGCATAGTCAAGGGGAAACACACTAAACAAGAAGATTACATATTGGATAACCACAGCGACTGCATAGAAGCGATGGAAAAAACAGATGCCTATAAATATCTAGGATACAGACAAAAAATAGGAATAGATAATACAAATATTAAAGAAGAACTAAAAGAAAAATATAGACAAAGACTAACAAAAATACTGGAAACAGAATTGACAGCAAGAAACAAGACAAAAGCTATAAATATTTTTGCTATACCATTATTGAACTACTCATTTGGAGTAGTGAAATGGAGTAACACAGACCTAGAAGCACTCAATACACTTACACGATCACAATGCCACAAATATAGAATACATCACATACATTCAGCAACAGAAAGATTCACATTAAGCAGAAAGGAAGGAGGAAGGAGATTTATCGAAATAAAAAAACCTACATTATGGACAGGTAGACAATTTATGAAAATTCTTTCTAGAATGAGCAGAAGCTAGCAAAATACACAAAGCAATCACTCATATAAATACATCGGCTACACCACTGCAATTTCATAACCACTTCTACAACCCGTTAGATCACATAATATCAACAGATACGAAGAAAGTAAATTGGAAAAAGAAAACACTACATGCCAAGCACCCGTATCATCTAACACAGCCACACATCGATGAAGACGCATCCAACACATGGCTAAGAAAAGGCAATATATACAGTGAGATGGAAGGATTCATGATTGCAATACAGAATCGAACAATAAACACCAGATATTACAGCAAGCATATTATTAAAGATCCCAATACCACAACAGATAAATGCAGACTTTGCAAACAACAAATGGAAACAGTAGATCACATCACAAGCGGATGTACAATACTAGCAAATACAGAATACCCCAGAAGACATGACAATGTAGCAAAAATAATACATCAACAGCTTGCCTTACAACATAAACTTATAAAACAACACGTTCCCACATACAAGTATGCACCACAAAATGTACTGGAGAATGATGAATACAAATTATACTGGAACAGAACCATTATAACAGATAAAACAACGCCACATAACAATCCTGACATCATACTCACCAATAAAAAGAAGAAATTAACACAACTAATCGAAATATCCATACCCAATACAACAAATTTACAAAAGAAAACAGGAGAAAAAATTGAAAAATACATCCAACTGGCTGAGGAAGTCAAGGACATGTGGCATCAGGATAAAGTTGACATTATACCAATTATACTATCAACTAAAGGAGTCATACCACACAATATCCATCAGTACATCAACGCAATCAGCTACATCCAAACTTATATATACAACTACAGAAATCCCTAATTATTGATACATGTTCAATTACCCAAAAGTTCCTAAATGCAATATAACATATACCGTACAGTTAAAAGGAAGTCACGCTTGATCAAGGTCCGCGTCACTTTCCATTTTTGACCAGACATAACGTCTGAGAAAGAAAGAATAATAATAATAGAAGATGTGGCGGAAAGGAGCAGTAATACTCATATTATTTAATAAAACTTCTGAGCACATGCAGATAGGAGAGGCAGAATGAATGGGTTGGTGGAATGGAGGGGTTAGGTTGGTAGGAGAATGGGTAAGGGGAGAGGGTGACCTTGAAGGGTGAACTTCAAGGAGAGTGGAAGTGGTGACCTTGAATGGTGACCTTCATGGGGAAAGGGAGTCACCTTGAGTGCTGACATTGAAGGGAAGGGGTGACCTTGAAGTGCTCTGAAACCCACTTAGATATACTACTCACTTTCAATATGTTGCTGACATTTCTTGCACCTAATCTCAGCTGCTCCAGTATTCCGCCCCACAAACGACATTTCACATCGTCACCCTTAATATCATGAAGTAACAATGTTTATGTACTGCAAACTAATGTTAATAATTAATTTCTTCAAAAATACTTCCACCGCCCTAAGGCCATCCGTAATTTATATTTTAATTTTTTTTCTTTTTAGGATCTGTGCTTCAGTCAGTAGAAATGGAACTCCTATTGGATGGCTTTTTTGTATGTCTATCTATCTACCTGTCCGCCTGAGTGTAAAGATCTCTTTTGCTCAGGAACAGTTGGAGGTATCAGTTTGAAATTTATGTTACATACTGAGGTTTAAAATCCCTTGACGACGTGAAAAACTTAAACTTATAAGTCAATGCACTCAAAATCTGCTGCCATTTATGTCACATTTTCGATGTGAGGAGTCGGCAGAAAAAGCATGTGGTTCAGAGTTCACTTTAAACTGTAGGTCTCCTTTGCGCTGTTGGATAACAGCCGTACGTTAGCGATACACAAGTCATCTATGTGACTTCCAATAGAGCTACACGAAATTTTTTTTATCATCTATATAGATATTAAGTTTGTATGTAAGCCTCAGAGCGAGAATCCTGCTCTCACTTGTCAGTTTCTTTTTTTTTTTTCCTTTGGAAATCTCTTACTCAGAACTCTCGACACGTACAGCCACCTGAGCAATGGAGCTGGAAAATAGTTAGTTAGTTAGCTAGTTAGGTAGTTAGTTAAAAGTTGCATACATAATCTGAATGATCTTTTATCGAAATGATGTGGAACAATTCGGTTTACAGGATATTTATACATGATTAGTGTTATCATTAATAAACACATTAGTTTTTCGTCCTACTAATGCAATTACACTTGAAAACAAGTTTCCTATTTCGTCAACAGGCCACCTGTTTTTAAATGGAACAGACAGAGGTAAATCAGCATTCTTGGTGAAGTTCGGTTGACAGCGCTATATCCCAATAAAGAACAGGACCACATGGCTTACACACATTGTTCAATCTGTCAACGTACTCAGTGGGTAATTTCTATCTTAGGCTGTGAGCATGTTGGTCAGTTTGTGGCAAGAAGAGTTATTAGCACAGGAAGTTGCCCATTGAAAAGGCTTACGCAATAGCGACGTCAATCAAACCTATATCCATTATTTGGAAGCAAAAAATATTGAATATCTGCTTCGTAGTGTTCGTTCATGGCTGATGACTGCTAACTACAAATTATGGCTCATAGGTACTCCGAAGAGTTTGAGACAGTACCTCACATTGTCGGTTTGGCGGCAACTGTAAGAACTTCGTCAGTTCATACCAGGGGTGATCAACAAATTTCTGATCCATGCCGGCAAAATCGTAGTGAGTACTGAGGCAATTATCTCACCGATGCACCATGTTGAAGATACCTCTTTGGTAAAATACCGTGTCCTGCTACGCGAAGAAGTTCGTTAACTGCCTGCTACACATACACGTCCGACAGGAATCGCCGAAGCTTCAAGACCTGTTCTGAGGGACTGAAGACGTAATAATCACATGGGGAGAGATCAGGACTATAGTCCGGTGTTAGGGTGTCTCTCACGTGAGTAATGGATGAAGCTGGCCTCCTAGACCGACTGGCATCTTGTGGCGAACCACGACGAGCACAGAACTTGGTGCACCATTCCACAACGGTAGTTTTCGGTAGACATGCTGCCCCATACACATTCTTCATTCTCCGATGAGTGTCTACAGGTATTTGTCATTCGGCTGCCAAGAAAAGAGCAGCAGCACGTTGGTCCTGTTTGGACTTATTTGGCAAAAAAAAAAAAAAATGAACGTGAGCGTATGGCATCGTTGGCCGGGAGGCCCCTAGTCGGGGAAATTCGGCCGCCAAGTGCAGGTATTATTTCATTCGACGCCACATTGGGCGACTTGCGCGCTGGTGATGAGGATGAAATGATGATGATGACAACACAGCACCCAGTCCCCGAGCGGAGCAAATCTCCAACCCAGCCGGGAATCGAACCCAGGCCCACTTGCATGGGAGGCGAACTTATTTGGTAATAACGTCGCCATAGTTCATGCTACCACATTTACCACATGCACATCGGAAAAACACAAATGCTATGCTAATCCCTTGGCTACACATCGGTCTTTATACATCCGCATCGGGGTCGCACTACGTCGCTACAGCAACGTCCTCAAACGGAATGTTTATGATCGTCTCTTATACTATATGCAACCATCTTCATACGATCATTACGAAAAACAGTAAAACACCGTGGTGCTTGAAGAAGGTCCAAAAGGAAACACGTGAAATGGAAACTGACTCAGCGGCGTCTAGTTCTCTTCACTGACGAGTACGGGATTTGTGTGACGCCTATGATCGTTGTAGAAAAGTGTCTAAGTTAGCAGGTACAAATGCACATCTCAGGCATCAAATCCCACGTTTCAACGGAAGGGGGATCAGTCATGTTTTGACTCAGTATCGTATACGAATGTCGGACGCCTCTCATCACTGTCGACAGTAAAGTAACGGCTGTGCGTTGTCGGTGGAGAACTTTTGAATCTTTTATACAGCCCTACAGTCAACATTTCGTTGATGGGTTTTGTCTTTGAAGATGCGCACACCGCACTCACCTTGTAGACAACTCCTTTCAAGAGGCGGGAATCACCTGAAAGGAATGACATGCAGAATCTGCTGACGAGAACCAGACGCAGCATGCTTTGGGTGAGCTAAAACATCATTGCGTCGTCGTAGGAATCTTACTCACTCACTAGATGGCCTCCGATGGTCCGCCGTGGAGAAGTGGGACAGGACTGAACAGCAACGTCTAGACACGTTGTTGGCAGCATGCTACAGAAGATTCAAACGTGTCGCAATGCATAGGATGGAGCAACACGATGTTGAAAATTAACCAGAAACAGATTTTGATTCCGCAGATGTGGAAAGATGTACACACTCGAACAGACTGTCTTTATTTTTGTTATTGTTTTGTTTGGATTTCACAGTGAAGATATACTTTTTGGTTTCATTAGGATTATCCTTTCATTCCCTTCCTCCCTTGACTCTAAGCCCAAACACGTTCGCAGACATGCTTGTCGTACAACCCCTTCTCGAGCAGTTTATAAGCAAAATAACTCCGTCTGTGGAAAGCTTTATATACTAGGCTTTTATGTGCGCATTTTTGTATCTTCTTAATTATTAGTTTTTTATGGAAAAAAATTTCATATTCCATATAGTCATCATATCATATTTAATATAATCTTTCTAACAATTAATAAATTTAATTTAGAAGTAACAAAAACAAGAATAACTGGAAAATCATGGATCTGGATACTCATTTTCATCTTTTTATTGGGATAGCTACAAATTTATAGATAAAATACAAGTATTTAGCAGTGCTTCGTTGGTGCCATTTGACAGGAGTTGACTGTGTGGCGAGTAGAGATTTCGGCCTCTTTATTTCTTTCTACTCACTATGGCTTTGCACAGAAAAATTCGCATAAACATTTGACGCTTTATAAAGGGGTGTAAGAAAGCAACAGCAAGCAACAGGCACTAGTATCATACCAGTGGCATCAGTTCTGGATGTCTGAATCATCCTCAACTGTCATTGGTGAGTAAGGGATTAAGTTCAGCGTTGATTAGTGCTAGCTAGTACTTAAATATTACATATTTAGATGCAACGTACTGAAATATTGGATATTCTCAACCATTTGTAGTTCATTGAATTTGGAAGTCTTCGAGCCGTAATAAATTCGTTCAGCGTTACTACAAATTTGTATAATCTTATCCTTTTTGTTATTGTATGCAGTAACGGAGACAGAAATTCATCGTCATCCGAATCCTATTCCATTCTTTTCTGTCAAAATATGAATTGACCTTCCTCCTGCAACGATGTTTATTCCCATTATATTTAGTCTAAGAGGACTTCTCACATTCTTTTCCAATTTTCTCCAAGGTATTGTTCCCAGAGATAATGCTAGGTATTTCGGTATTCTCATTTTTCTTCGAATTTTGCTTAATTTAACATAGTTTGTGCTTGGTGATACTTAACTACAATCAATGATGTACGTATCTTATACTTCTTAATAGCCCTCATTATCTTCTTTTTACATTTGAAAAAATATTTAGTTTCTTGAACTTCTTCCCTTGCAAAATTCTGTTTGTTCAAGGCTATGTTCTAGTCGTATACGAATTCAGCAAGTCCATTATCTTTGGTGAGAGGTTCATGTTGAACTGAAAAGAGTTCTACAGCTACTATCATAGAATTCCTTTGCCTGCGATAGTGATTATTTAGTTTCGTGGTTCACTAATACTTTCACTCGCCAGTACCGTCGGTAAGTGGACATGAGCGCATCTGTTTCTGTGAGTGATCTCTGACGGAATGTTGTCAGTTTACTGTGCGTACCTTACAAAAGGTGTATGAGTATTCTGAGTTTGATAAAGGACATTTCGATTCACATCAGGAGCTGCACTTCAAAATTATTTATTTGCCAGACCGGTATTCGGGCATATAGCCCATCATCAGTGGCATGTACTGTGCAACCAACTGTTTGTCAGGTATAAAACCTTTATGGTGGTTAAAACTTAGGTGGGACTTTTTCGGTACACAGATCGTCCGGTGCACATTTTGTTACGGTTAACCGGTAAACGGTCACACCTACTGGTCGTATCGAGCATAAATATTTTATACATGACAAACATGTCAGTTGATGTAAAAGTGCGCGGTATATCACACTGATGATCGGTTGTATGCCCGAATATCGATCTACCAAAGAAATACTTTTGAAGTGCAGCTCATGGTGTACATCAAAATGTCTTTTATAAAATACATACAAGCTGCGGAACACCAAACATACAAGATTTTCAAGTCTGCTCATTTCTTACAGTTGATCTTTCTTTTGTTCTTAACACTGACAGTAAATTGTTCACTGCAGCTCTAACGCGTCCCTGTGACATATTTCTGGCTTGATTGTGAGAGGCTAGTATCACCCCCCCCCCCTTCGTACTGTCGTTGACTTATTCACTCAGGTAACGTTTATATGGTATCGACACATTGTTCTTTTATTTACATAACCTCGGATGTATAGCTTAACGTCATACATAACGCAATCAGTGAGTCTGGAGAGCTTTTTAGTTGCTTAATTTATAGCTCTGCAATGTCCAGAGCGAATTTTCACTCTACAGCGAAATGTGCACTGATTTGAAACTTTCTTGTAGATTAAAACTGTGCGCCGGACTGAGTCTCGCACACGGTAGTTTTGCCTTTCGCGGGTAACTGCTTTACCGACCGAACTCCCCAGGCGCGACTCACGATTCGCCCTCACAGAGAGCTATTGGCGTTGCTGTGAGGGAATGTCGTGTGTCCTGAATGGATAGCTGATTCGATGAAACATTCTGGTGCACAATTTTAATCGGTCAGGAAGTTTCAAGGCTGCTCTTGCCTTTCAAGGCAGGTATGTACACTAGCCCCATAACAGCAAGTGTTACGTAGCGAGCTTGATATTTCTCAGGTAGTATTCTGTGGACGGTAGATGTACATAGGAGAAGATGGAGACATCAGTATTGACCGAAGTCAGATCAGTCGTGCTGTGCGAGAGAGTATATGATGAGTCATAAAGTATGGACGATGTAAATAGCTTTTTTGCAAACGAATATGCTCCTCTAGAGCATAAACACTTTTATAGCAACATACATAAATGACTTTTATGCACGTCAATGTGTACGGATTCTCTTTAAGTTCTTTCAACACGCAGTAAATTTATGGATTGAATATGTAGTTTCTTCTACAGGATATCGGCTTTCCTTTGGCAATGTATGTTCAATATGCCAGTGTGGCAGTTGATTGTTGGAGTTTTTGGTTTCAGGTTACTGTGTGTACCTTACACATGGTATGTCAGGCTGCAGAATTTTTGCGTTTGTTAGCCTTTTACCATTCGTGATTACTATCAGCAAAGTTGCTACCTGAAGCTGTAACGCGTCCAATGTGTACATCTTTCTGGCATGATTCTGTGGATCTAATTTTCATGTCTTTGATATTATTTCATTTATTTTTTTTCGCATTCAGATGAATTTTCAGCCATGATCTCTGGTCCTTGTTATCTCTTCAAAATATTAGGTCCATAAATGAAGGATGGAGGTGACGTCATAGATCTCCGAAAGTGCACTTATAAGGACTTATAGGACAGTCTAAAATGTGTGCCATATCCTGCACCTCATCACAATCGCAGAAAATGTCACGGTCATGTTATAATAACCTCCACCACTATAGGTTTGTTTTTGCTGGTGCTTCTCCTGTTCGTAATCTGTTCCCACTCCAGTTGGTACCTGTTGGCTCAGTGGAGCAGCAGGAATGTGTCTGCTCAGTTGAGGTGTTCTTGATATCTTAGCTCTCGGCAAGTTTTGTTTAATCTTTCGCTTCAGAAGTTAATGACAAATTTTGCTTGTAGATGTTTCACTGTTAATTATGGTAGGTTTCTTTAATCCTCTTAATTTCTTAAGCAGGTTCAATGGAAGTTCGTGCAGTGTGGGGACTGACGAAATACGTTCTGCCATATGCCACTGTTAAAGGCGTATCGCTGCTTAGTATCATGAATCAGTGTTGAGTTACTCCTTTCAGTCTATTGTTTAACGTACCTTCCATTAGAGTCAGTAGTTTCGTAGTCTAAGGTTTTGCTGTGATTACAAAAACTCTCCGATTACAAATTTAATTTTCTTGGAGTTGAACTTTTTTAGAGGAGTGAACTCAAAATCTCTTCTTAATAAATATTATATGGATATAATTGATCAACTTTCAAGTTCTATGGTTATTATCTCAGCATCCTGTTTCCGTGTAACATCATCTGTGATAACGTTAGTCCCAATTGTCACATACACTACAACTCCATACTTGGGGCAGGGTAGGCCTTTCAGCAAATCCATACCAGGTATTAGTGGTGTAATAAAGTTCCTAACTTTGTGCTTCCTGAGGCTGTAGCACATCGGAAAAGTTCTTTGGCATATGCCTGACAAACAATCTTCCTTATATGAAACTTCCTGGCAGATTAAAATTGTGTGCCCGACCAAGACTCGAACTCGGGATCTTTGCCAGGAAGTTTCATATCAGCGCACACTCCGCTGCAGAGTGAAAATCTCATTCTGGAAACATCCCCCAGGCTGTGGCTAAGCCGTGTCTCCGCAATATCCTTTCTTTCAGGAGTGCTAGTTCTGCTAGGTTCGCAGGAGAGCTTCTGTAAAGTTTGGAAGGTAGGAGACGAGATACTGGCAGAAGTAAATCTGTGAGACCGAGCGTGAGTCGTGCTTCGGTCGCTCAGATGGTGGAGCACATGCCCGCGAAAGGCTAAGGTCCCGAGTTCGAGTCTCGGTCGGGCACACAGTTTTAATCTGCCAGGAAGTTTCATATCAGCGCACACTCCGCTGCAGAGTGAAAATCTCATTCTGGAATCTTCCTTTGTTCTCGTCTTACGCACAATACTTGTGCTGAGAATAGCTAGTGATGGTTCTGACAATGATCGTTTGTTCTGTTTTTGGTTGTTCATGTTTCTCTTCTTTTATTCTGATAGTGGTGGAAGTATCTGCTGACAAATTCGAGCGTTGTCCAGATTATGCCTACTTCACAGCAATTTTCGGAGAGGTTCCTACATTCACCATAAATATATGTACGTGCAGCATTTACGTGGAAGCCGACGAATTTACGTTTACTTATCTTTTATCTCCTGCTATTCGGGCAAACGAGCGGTGGATGCATACCCCTCAAAGTATCTGTGATGCCAACCGTAATTTTAAACAGCCACGGACATACACTCCTGGAAATTGAAATAAGAACACCGTGAATTCATTGTTCCAGGAAGGGGAAACTTTATTGACACATTCCTGGGGTCAGATACATCACATGATCACACTGACAGAAGCACAGGCACATAGACACAGGCAACAGAGCATGCACATTGTCGGCACTAGTACAGTGTATATCCACCTTTCGCAGCAATGCAGGCTGCTAGTCTCCCATGGAGACGATCATAGAGATGCTGGATGTAGTCCTGTGGAACGGCTTGCCATGCCATTTCCACCTGGCGCCTCAGTTGGACCAGCGTTCGTGCTGGACGTGCAGACCGCGTGAGACGACGCTTCATCCAGTCCCAAACATGCTCAATGGGGGACAGATCCGGAGATCTTGCTGGCCAGGGTAGTTGACTTACACCTTCTAGAGCACGTTGGGTGGCACGGGATACATGCGGACGTGCATTGTCATGTTGGAACAGCAAGTTCCCTTGCCGGTCTAGGAATGGTAGAACGATGGGTTCGATGACGGTTTGGATGTACCGTGCACTATTCAGTGTCCCCTCGACGATCACCAGTGGTGTACGGCCAGTGTAGGAGATCGCTCCCCACACCATGATGCCGGGTGTTGGCCCTGTGTGCCTCGGTCGTATGCAGTCTTGATTGTGGCGCTCACCTGCACGGCGCCAAACACGCATACGACCATCATTGGCACCAAGGCAGAAGCGACTCTCATCGCTGAAGTCGACACGTCTCCATTCGTCCCTCCATTCACGCCTGTCGCGACACCACTGGAGGCGGGCTGCACGATGTTGGGGCGTGAGCGGAAGACGGCCTAACGGTGTGCGGGACCGTAGCCCAGCTTCATGGAGACTGTTGCGAATGGTCCTCGCCGATACCCCAGGAGCAACAGTGTCCCTAATTTGCTGGGAAGTGGCGGTGCGGTCCCCTACGGCACTGCGTAGGATCCTACGGTCTTGGCGTGCATCCGTGCGTCGCTGCGGTCCGGTCCCAGGTCGACGGGCACGTGCACCTTCCGCCAACCACTGGCGACAACATCGATGTACTGTGGAGACCTCACGCCCCACGTGTTGAGCAATTCGGCGGTACGTCCACCCGGCCTCCCGCATGCCCACTATACGCCCTCGCTCTAAGTCCGTCAACTGCACATACGGTTCATGTCCACGCTGTCGCGGCATGCTACCAGTGTTAAAGACTGCGATGGAGCTCCGTATGCCACGGCAAACTGGCTGACACTGACGGCGGCGGTGCACAAATGCTGCGCACCTAGCGCCATTCGACGGCCAACACCGCGGTTCCTGGTGTGTCCGCTGTGCCGTGCGTGTGATCATTGCTTGTACAGCCCTCTCGCAGTGTCCGGAGCAAGTATGGTGGGTCTGACACACCGGTGTCAATGTGTTTTTTATTCCATTTCCAGGAGTGTATATTCAAGTAGTTAATATCAGGACTTTGTTTAAACCTACACCAAATCACATCAATCGATGTGCGACCGGGAGACCCGCTGCGGAGTACGAAGTCGCCGGCTGTTTAACGATCAATCCAAGGGCTCGGTTGTTTCATTCAGATATTGACGCACTTGGCAACTCCAGTGAAGACGTGCACCTTCTTGTTGAAAAATGAAGGCGTCCTCTTTCAGCCCCGGAAACAACCAGTTTTGTAACATAGCAAGATACTGCTGATCATTAACCGAATTGGTTGTAAACACATGAGTGGGATATCACGCAAAACACACTGATTTCGGGCAAATCTCGTGTACACATGGATTCTGTAGGCCCCAAATGTTGAATTCTGTGTTTGTTTACTTTCCCACTAAGGTGGAAAGTCGCTTCGTCATTGAACGTGACGCGTTGTGCGAAAGTGTTATCGTTGTCCATAGCATTCAGAAGCTCGTCAGAAAATGCTACACGTTTGCGTTTGTCGTCATGGCGTAGAGCTAATAACAGCTGTAACTTGTAGGGCTCTATAGCCAACCAGCGTCTCAAGTCAAGCCAAATTATTGTTTAGGCAGTTGTAACTCCCGACTGGCACGACGAGTTGCAGGACTACATTCGTAAACGGTCTGAATTCGTACGATATTTTCCTCGGAAACAAGAGAGCGGCCAGGACTTTTTCCTTTACATATACATCCTGTGTCTACAAACTGTCAATACCATTTGCGAATGTTCCATCCATTCGGAGAATCAGTTTGGTACCTCAGCCTGAAACGTATTTCCACAGGAGTACACTTCGCAAACTAGAGAAAACAGAATTATTTCTGCTGCGGCGTAACCGGTTTGCAACATTTGACTGTAACCAAGAACCGAAGACAACCGATATCTAGCGGTAATGAATATAAACTAGACAATGTATTCGTTCCTCCAATAACCGAGCCGCGGCGCAGCGATCGGTAGTTTTGATAACATAATACTTTCGTTGATTGGCGACTCCATGTTGTCTTGTGCACTAGGACCAGGTAACAGGTATACTTGAAAAAAGAGACAGCATTGGTCGTATATTTTTTCTATTGCAAAATAGACTATGTGATTGCCGTAAACTTAGTGACAACAGTGCATCCCAATTTGTTATACAATATAGCACTGAAGATGGTCACTCAGTGACAGAAAATCGATTTTGCAATAGAAAAAATATACGACCAATGCTGTCTCTTTTTTCAAGTATAATACTTTCGAATTCGTACATCCTTTTTGAAACGCGTTGTACAACCAAAAAGTGAATGAATGATGCAGCAGCTTTGAAAACATATTTCAATCTATTAAACAGATGCGACACTGGTCATGACACAAGACTCTTCGAGAGGAGTTAGTTAAAATCTCTGTCACGGCAGCCTAATTTACAGTGATAAGCCAAAACGTTACGATCACTGCTTAATGGCGTGTTGGTCCAGCTTTAAAATGCAATATGCAAGTAATTCTACGTGGCATGGTTTCAAAAAGTCCGTAGTTGGTCTTCAGAGTTAGTTTTGTATCCCGCCTGGGAGGCGGAGCGTGGGTAGGAACAGGAGCAGGAAAATTACGTCGGTACTGCAGTTGTAACGTCCCCTTAGAAAAATTATTGAATTACTGTGCTGATAAACATCTTATGTTATTTGACTTTCAAACAGCTGAGCAAAACTGAACGTACTCAGACATTCACTAAAGTGACACACAATATTTTTAGCGTCCGCAGCTCGTGGTCGTGTGGTGGCGTTCTCGCTTCCCGCGCCCGGGTTCCCGGGTTCGATTCCCGGCGGGGTCAGGGATTTTCTCTGCCTCGTGATGACTGGGTGTTGTGTGCTGTCCTTAGGTTAGTTAGGTTTAAGTAGTTCTAAGTTCTAGGGGACTGATGACCATAGATATTAAGTCCCATAGTGCTCAGAGCCATTTGAATTTGAATATTTTTAGCGCAACGCAATCTGACTTTCAGTAATCCCTACAAAAGAATGGCCCTGACTAACAATAACCTGTACCTTTCATGAATTCTTACCTCACAAAAATCTTCGTTACTCGAACTACTGCAATACAGCGAGCGCCAATACTGCCAGCTAAATAAAAGATTCTAACTACTGAAGGCACTAACTACTGATAGGCATAGTTAGCAAATGAAAGATTTTGATAGAGAACAAACAATGTATTTACCTTAATAGTGTTCAAAAGTCATTATATATATATATATATATATATATATATATATATATATATATATATATATATATATATATATCAGTTCATGACATCCAGTCTTTCAAATTTACTGTCTCTGTCCAGATCATCCGCTTTCAAAACTCCGCCATCTCACTCCCCACATCCACCACTGCTGGCGGCTCACCTCCAACTGCGCAACGCTACGCGCTGTTAACATCCAGCTGCCCAACACTACAATAGCAAACAACAATGCAAACCAGCCACAGACTGCACACAGCAGAGCCAGTGATTTTCATACAGAACGCTACGTGGCGTTACCACTAAAAAAAAACGTAAACAGCCTACTTACACAGTGAGTTTAAAACTGGTTTACTGGTGCGAGAAAGAATACATAACTTTGTACAGATGCGAAGTCTTCGACCCGTCGTATGGAGAGCAAACTGAAGCGAAGTTTCCTGGCTGGCTGCACCTGAAGAAAATGGGCGAAGCACTCGCGGAGCTCGTAGAACTCGACAGCACCGGCTAGAGGGCGCTATCGTCTGTGTCTCGTGGCAGTGCCAACCTTTGAAACTATGCGTTGCTATCGATACCACAGTTAGGTGATACCAGATGTCGATGCATAGGTCACGAAATTCCAGTGGTTTCCTTGGCCGTAGCTGGCACTCCACAGCGTCGCAGATGTGTGCCTCTGGGTTGAGATAAGGCGAATTTGGCGGCCGTCAACATAAGTTCGTAATCATGTTCCTCAACCCAGTATATCACGGGCCTGGCATTGTGACACGGTCAATTACTCTGCTGCAAGACGCCATCGCCGTCGCGGGAGACATCAAGTATAAACTGGTGCAGGACTTCCGCAATAATATTCGCGCAGTCCGCAGCTGAGATGGGTCCTTTGATTACTAAAACGAGACCCATAGAAGCCAAAACTAATGTCCCTCATAGCGTAATACTGCTCACAACGGCCTGCGTGTTTCGAGAAGCCGTTCGCCTAGATGACAGGGTGTCAGCAAATGACAAGAAACGTGATTCGACCGACCAAGCAACACGTTTCTAATGATGCACGGAACAATCTCAATAATCCCGTGCCCACTGCAGTCGTAACTGACGATGACGTTGGGTCAACAGAGGAACACGTAGGGGTCGTCTGCTGTGGAACCACATATTCAACAATGTGCACCGAACGTTATGTTCCAAAACACTTGTGCCTCCGCGAGCATTTTACTCTGTCATCAGATCTGTCACAGATCTCCGTCTTTACAGAGCACAGAACGCTCCGGCATTCACATTCTGATGTAAGGAGTGGACGACCAGCATCTTGTCGCCTACACGTGCTTTCATCATCCATCAATCACTTTGCATACTACTCATCACTGAAGCGCACGAACAGCACACTAGCTTCGCCTTATGCGAGATGCTCGTACCCAAGCACCGCTTCATAACAATCTGCCATTCGTCAGAGCCACTGACGTCAGCGGATTTCATCATTTGGGGCCAGTATCGGCGGTAGGACGATCCCCACTTCGTCTCTGGGTCAAGTCCCCGTTCGTCCAGCTAGATTTTGGTTTTCGGTGATTTCCCTAAATCTCTTCATGAAAATACCGGTATAGTTCTTTTGAAAGGGCACGGCCGCTTTCGCTCTTCATCCTTCCCCAGCCCGAGCTTGCGCTCCGTCTCTAACGATCTCGATCTCGATGGGATCTTAACACTAGCTTTCCTTCCTTCCCTTCGTCTCTGCTCCGCTGATAGGCTTTCCTTACTGTCTCACGTGGCCACGTCACCAGGTGGCATTTAATCTGATGGTAGGCGGTCATAATGTTTTAGCTCATTATTGTATATGTCTGTCCGCCCCGATAGTTGAGTGGTCAGCGTGACGGATTGCCGTCCTACGGGCCCGGGTTCGATGCCCTTCTGGGTCGGAGATTCTCTCAGCTCAGGGACTGGGTTTTGTGTTTTCATCATCATTTCATCTCCATCCGTCGCGCAGGTCGCCCAGTGTACGGTCGAATGTAATAAGACCTGCACCTGCAAGGGGCCTCCCGACCAATGGCGCCAAACGCTCATTTCCATTTTCATTGTATATTTCTGTAATTTCCCTAAATTACTTCTGGCGAACATCAAAATAATTCCTTCGATATATGAGCTAGGTGGCGCACTGATATCACACTAGACTCGTATTCGGGAGGACGACGGCTCAAATCCCTGTCAGGCGATTCAGATTGGGTTTTGCGCGATTTCCCTAAATCGCTCCAGGCAAATGCCAGGACGGTTCCTTTGAAAATGGCACGTCAGATTTTCATCCCCATTCTTTCGCAATCCTAACTTGTGCTGCGTCTCTAAAGACCGCTCTGTCGACGAGTTGTCAAACTCTAAATCTACTTTCTTCAATATATCATCAGCCGATTGAAACCACTACCCTTTAATGATTTGTATGTTAAATCCTTCAGTGACCTTGGCGTCAAGATATAAAAATACTTCCTTCACATTAAAGTCTCCTCCGTAACTGTTTATTAAGGCCATCAGACATTTAACGAGGAAGTAAAACTCGTCACACAATATCTCGGCGTTTCTTAAAATAGAGACCATGTCGAGGAACGAAATTTGCCAACAATTGTGTTTCTCCTTCATTTCCAGACATGCAGTCATGGCCATCTATAACGAAGAATTTGTAGCATTAGTGAATCTGAGCCTCCTCGTTCTTCATAGACTATTGCTAAATAGTGTGTTTTTGCAGAATTGGTGCTGATACACTGATGGAAATGGAAGGTGTTACACCAGGAACACTTTCACTAAACCCTACCAAAATGATACTCCAGTATTGCCATGCGTTGATTAAGATTTCATCTCTATGCGACCTTATTCTTAATACTTTCAGTATATAAAAAAGTCATTCCTACAGATGAAGCGTAATGTCAGTACATATTGAGTATAGGGTGTGTCCAACGTTACTGTAACTCGAGGTTGAGATCGCAACACAGCACACCCCTACACGCGCAGGTTATCGGTATCTCTCGCACTCTGAGAAAGGTCGAATCATTGGGATGAGGAACATGGGAGCATCATTCCAACGAAGATAGTAGGTAGTTGGCTGCCGAACGAACGGTCAGGAGATGGACTCTTGACAGCAGTGTAACAAGAGGAGCATCGAGGTTACTTCCAGAAGGACTACATCACGACGAGATAGCAGGGTTGTCGAATGGCTCTAACGAATACACAGCTGAAAACAGCCGAAATCCGGGCTGAGGTTATAGGTAGAATGTCACCAATAACGCGCGGAACCCTCATGACCAGGCTACCATATAGCATATTCCAGTAGGATAATGCAGTACCCGAGACTGCAGTTCACACGACAAACGCCTTGAGGAATGTACGGATCCTTTCCTGCCGTGCCTTGTACACTGATTAGACAAAGATAGACCACGTCTGGTATGCTTCATGAATTATCTTCATGAACTGACAAAGTATATATTTCAGAAACGTCAAGAAATTCTTTAAAATAGCATTCGGAACATACCTTGGTTCTATGACACAACAAATACAAAAGTGTATTCATGTCCACGAGGGTCGTATCTTATACTGTGTTGATGACGGACATCTGTTTCCAATGGAATGCAAGTGAAATCATTTGATATCCGGTATATTATGAACATCTCCACAAAGTTTGATTAACATCGGACTGATATTTTATGTTGTAACACTTTCCACGTCTGCCAGGGTTTTTGATACTCGTTACTAGGCACAGAATGACCATCGCAATAAAACGCATAGAGCGGTCTAGCACAGTAGGTAAGACATTTAAGTGGTGTTCACCAGTGAATACCGGAGTAAATACTTCAAGGGATTCACGGCTGATTTCCTCTTTCATCTTTCTGCAATGGAGCTGGTGCTCTGTTTCTCCTGTAATAACTACTATCTCACCAGAGGTATTATACGTTTTAAAGAGCATTTTACTGCATGTAGCATGCAGTACTTATTCAAAAATGAAATATAATTTCCTAAATCGGGATAATTAAAGCACTTCTGTGACGTATCAAACGTTAAAAATCCTCTCCAACATGTAACTTTTGCACTATTCCAAAATACTGATATTCAAAGAAACACCTACAGGAAATCTCCCAACATACCACTGCCATAAGCAAACTTTTTCCCAGCGAACCACTATGAACACGAAACAATTCATCATGTAGGTTCGAACTATCTATCAAGTCAGCATCTGCACTGCTTTGCGAACTAAGTGATCTATAATTGAGCGTTATACTCATTGAAAGAAATTAAGCAGAAAGACGATATTGTCGTGAATGTTGCAGACGCTTTTCGAGATATCTATCGTGTTACCTCCACGCTGCGCTGATGAGCAGCAGACATCCGTAGTTTCAGGCGCGGTGCACGTTACCAACTGCGTCGGCCACCCTGTTGCGTGATTCATTCTCACTTTCCTCCGCACCTCTAGTGTAATGTCGTCTGAGGCGGAAACAATGTCGCTTGACAACAATCACGTTGCATAAATTGCCATAGAAAGCCCGGCACGCAAAGGCAGACGTCACGCACGCAAGGAGGATGCAGGGAGAGGATGGCCCCAGAGGACGTCGTAAGCTCAGGACAGGGGAGAGCGAGACGTCTTCCTCGCCTAAAACATTGAGAGGGGGTCTCACTCGCTTTATTTCTTGTCAAGTAGTCTGAATAACTTAACGTATTACGAAACTTGCTTTATGTCTTGGATGCCTGCCCTGCCATTAATGATCGCAACCTCGATTTATCGCTATGCCATGGTCATCTCGCTCTCTTTTGGATTCTTCTCGAACTGTTTCTCTTGACGGCAGTTCTTCACTGAAAGGGAAAAGATATTTTTTATTTTCACATTAAACCCAAAAATTCCGTGTCCAGTTAACTAACCATTTTGGCGAGGTAAAATCCAAGTGGTGTAAGAAATTTGCATTAGCCTAAGACAACGAGCAAAGGGGCGTCACATTGTAATCTACCGTTCCTGACTTTATGAATATGCGCCAGTGCCCTTGACTAAAGCACCAGCTTTTCCGTAGTGGCAGTTAGAGCATGTTCATCCGTCTATCATCTACAAATATATCTGTATAAATACTCTGCAAATCAGAGTGAAGTGCATGGCAGAGGGTACTTCCCATTCTACTACTTGTCAGGAATTTTTCCAATTCCATTCGCGAATGGAGTGTGGGAAGAATGTTTGTCTAAATGCCTCTGTGTATTCTGTAATTAGCCTAATGTTGTTATTGCGGTCTCTGCAGGCGCAATACGTAGAACGTTGTAGTCATTCCTTGATCCCACACTCACTACTAGTTTTTGGAAATTTCAGTAGACTTTCATGGGATAGTTGGAGTCTTACTTCAAGCGTCTACCAGTCCAGGTTTTTCAGCATCTCCCATGGGTCAAAAAATTCTGTGGCCATACGTGCTGCCCTTCGCCGTATAATTCATTATCTGTTAGATGGGAACGACCATGACTGTGCTTTTCGAATATGACTGACCGTGTAGGGGTACTTGCTTTCTCTTCGACTGTCTTTGTCTTTTCGTATGTGACTCCCCATCATAGCTTATGTGATACATCACACACCAGTAAGAGCAAAAGCGTGGGAAATCACTAAATCTGCAAGCACGTCGTTATCGGGAAACCAGCGTACGTAATGTGACAGAGGGTAATCGCGTCCCAGGTAAATTTCTTTCTTTCCCTTCGCATATGGTGAATGGTAAAAAAGGCTGTCGGCATGCCCGTGTAAAGTCGTGAATTTCTCCATTTTCACGGTCAGGATTATTATTTTTGATGCTCGTAGCTAGATATAAGATACTGTGCTTCTCGCGCGACTTGAAATTCATGCTTTTGGATTTTCAAAAGTATCTGTTGACTTACATTTCTGTGACGCTCTGGAGTTAACCAACGAAGAAATCCCATTGAAGGATCGTGCGGTTCTTCTTTGAATCTTTCTCATCTACCTCTTTAATCCACTGTAACGAAAAGTATTTACAATTCGTCTGAATGAGGGGCTTGTATGCGACCTTATTAGTGGATAAGTTACACACCCTTAGGAGGCTCAAGTCTTAATCAGGGCCAGCGGCAGTCATGGCGGTGCGTATCTACCACTCATAGGTTGGCAACGCGTAGCCAATGGGATGATTCTTGGACATAACCAATGAGAGGCGAGAAGGCAGGCAATGTATTTCTGACGCCGAAATTGAAACCATTGTCTTGTTTGCTGTTTTTCAGTGTATTAATGATTTTCGAGAGAAATAATTTATGATTATAGTAGCGAGTGCTATGAAATTGATTGATTTAAGTGATTTAGTTGTGCACGGCGATGTCGTCTATTGGTGCATGTCTCATGCATTAATTACAGAGTCACGAAAATTTATCAAATGTGGTGGTGAAATGACTAAGCAATCGATCTATGCGAGCACATTGACTAAGTGAATCAAAGCTTTTTAGTTAAATCATGGGAGAAGGTAGGTGGATCAATGTTTACTCATAATAGAGTAGCACATTCGATACAGCAATCAAAATTGATCTACCTACCGTCTCCCATGATCTAATTTTAAAAAATTGATCCACCTACCTCCTAGCATGATTTAATTAAAAACATTGATCCACTTCCTCAGTGTGCTCTCGCAGATCGATTGCGTAGCAACACAGAGCAGAGAAATAAAATGTCCAAATGTGTGTTAATTCCTAAGGCACCAAACTGCTGAGGCCATCAGTCCCTAGACTTACACACTACTTACACTAACTTAAACTAAGAACAACACACACACACACACCCATGCCCGAGGGAGGACTCAAACCTCCTGTGGGAGGGGCCGCGAACAGCGCGTCCACTCCGCTCGGGGCAGAGAAATATTTCTCTGCTTTTTTGAATATGTTATGGGTTACGACGCTTTTTTGGTTTATATATATAGCACAGTTTAAATAGCTGCGTCTTAAACAAGGAGCAATTAAATTTATAATACTCGTTTACAGCAATGTTCACTATTTCTTCCGTACTTCGAAACATGTCGTCTGGCTGCTGCTCTCTCATTTCCTGTGTAACAGTTGACACACTTTCTTTTGTTCACATCATACTTCACGGCAAGCGCTGACAACATTCCTACATAAAACACGTAAGTACGCCGCTGGCCATATTCCACCCTTTTACCCCCTTAGTAATCCTCTGGACTATTCCTTAGAGCAACGGTTAGAGTTCCATATTGCCTCCAAAGTTTATTGAAGTGTGTGGCTTTTTCTTAGCTTAACATACAAAGAACTATTGGATAGTAAGAACAACGTATTAAATTTCCGTTTTGACTATTTTTTCATGACAGTTTAGTGGCTGTAAACTGTGAACAAAATCTGCATAAGAAATCCACTGCCCTCAATGACATTACATTAATCCAGACTCATTCTAGTGTCAGTCAGTTCTCTGTCTAATTTCACTCCAGTCTCACTGCGATCTCATTCCAGTCTCCCTCTAGTCTCACCCAAGCCTCAGTCAAGTCTCAGTCCAATCTCATTCAAGTATCAGTCCAGTCTGACTCCAGTCTCGCTCCAGTCTCCGTGCAGTCTCTGTTCGGTCTCACTCCAGCCTCACTTCAACCTCACTATAATCTCAGTTCAGTTTCACTCCAGTCTCAGTCCAGTCTCAATCAAATCTCAGCTCAGTTTCAGTCCAGTCTCACTCCAGTCACACTACAGAACCACTCATGTCTCAGTCCAGTCTCACTACAGTCTCATCACAGTTTCACTTTCGTCTCACTCTGGTCTCACTCCATTCCTGTAGAAACAAACTTCTGACATATTGAAGGCGCTCTAAGATGTACAGCTTGTTTAAGGACTTAAAAGTATAAAATGTTATAGCGGTGAATAATAATATGACATTTTACTCCACACTGTGACTGACTACGGTGAAAAAACTGGACTAATACTGTGCATATTTCTTTATTTATTTAGCGGACGTTTATGTAAGAATATTGTTGAGTTCCTACTGCCTACATTATTGATAATTTCTTAACAAAATGTATTTTTTAAGGAAGAGACAGCAAAATATGTCTCAAGGGAGGTGGTCCCATCTTGAATGAGTGTTATATTGAAACGTCACAGTCACGCATATGTACTCTCCTTTGTCTAACATATGTAGTCAGAAGTTTTTTCGATTGTGGGTTAGGTCCTATTCCAGGGACGACATATACACACATCCAAAAAAGTTTTGCATCTCTCGTGTTCCCAGGACTCCTGAAGATACACGTTGACTGTGGATATTGCATCATAGACACAGTCTCTTTGACTGTTCAGAGATGTTACTAAACCCGCCCAAAGATGTAAACAACCATACATGAGCTGCCCTATTAGACGGAGGGGGTCCGACAGCCGATTATTTTCAGTCATCCCACCAGAAAGGAAGAACACGGCTCGTGTCGTCTGTAGTTCAACCATACCTAGAGGGTAAATACCGCGGTTCAATCGCGTCCGCATTGTTTGTTACTTTGTGCCAGCAAGGTCTCTCAACAAGGGAAGTGTCCAGACGTCTCGAAGTGAACCAAAGCGATGTTGTTCGGATATGGAGAAGATACAGAGATACAGGAACTGTCGATGACATGCCTCGCTCAGGTCGCTCAATGGCTACTACTGCAGTGAATGGCCGCTACCTACGGATTATGGCTCGGAGGAACCCTGACAACAACGCTACCATCTTGAACGTTGCTTTTCGTGCAGCCACAGGACATCGTATTACGACACAAACTGGGCACAATAGGCTGCATGATGCGCAACTTCACTCCCGACGTCCACGGCGATGTCCATCTTTGCAACCACGACACCATGCAGCGCGGTACAGATGGGCCCACCAACATGCCAAATGGGCAGCTGAGGATTGGTATCACGTTCTCTTCACCGATGAGTGTCGCATACGCCTTCAACCAGACAATTGTCGGAGACGTATTTGGAGGCTACCCGGTCAGGTTGAACGCCTTAGACACACTGTCCAGCGAGTGCAGCAAGGTGGAGGTTACCTGCTGTTTTGGGGTGGCATTATGTGGGGCCGACGTACGCCGCTGGTGTTCATGGAAGGCGCCGTAATGGCTGTATGATACGTAAATGCCATTCTACGACCGATAGTGCAACCATATCGGCAGAATATTGGCGAAGCATTCGTTTTCATGGACGACAATTCGTGCGCCCATCGTGCACATCTTGTGAATGACTTCTTTCAGGATAACGAAATCGCTTGACTAGAGTGACCAACATGTTCTCCAGACATTAACCTTATCGAACATGCCTGGGATAGATTGAAAAGGGCTGTTTATAGACGACGTGACCCACCAACCGCTCTGAGGGATCCACACCGAATCGCCGTTGAGGAGTGGGTTCAATTTGGACCAACAGTGCCTTGATAAACTTGTGGATAGTATGCCACGACGAATACAGGTATGCATCGATGCAAGAGGACGTGCTACTGGGTATTAGAGGTACCGGTGTGTACAGCAATCTGGACCACCACCTCTGAAGGACTCGCTGTGTGGTGGTACAACATGCAATGTGAGGTTTTCATTAGCAATAAAAAGGACGGAAATGATGTTTATGTTGTGAAACGTCCCCTTAGAACAATTTATACAAGACTGTGCTTAACCTGGCACACAATAATTTTAGCGCAACGCAATCTGACTATCAAAAATCCCTGCGAAAGAATGGCCCTGAGTAACATTAAACTATACCTTTCAGAAATCACTTACCTCACAAAAATCTTCGTTGCTCGAACTACTGCAATACAGCGAGCGCCACTACTGCCAGCTAAATAAAAGATTCAAACTACTGAAGGCACTAACTACTGATAGGGATAGTTAGCAAATGAAAGATATTAATAGAGAACAAACAATGTATTTACCTTAATATTCATAATGGACATCCAGTATTACAAAACTCCGCCATCTCTCTCCACACATCCACCACTGCTGGCGGCTCACCTCCAACTGCGCAACGCTACGCGCTGCTCACATCCAGCTGCCGCTCTACAATGGCAGACAACAATGCAAACTAGCCACAGACTGCACACAGCACAGCCAGTGATTTTCATACAGAGCGCTACGTGGCATTACCAATATAAAAATCTAAACAGCCTACTTACATAGCCCCCATGCTCCCCACAAAAAAATTTTACAAATGGTGTTGGGCACTGGTCAATACATATTTGAAAAAATTTTTCACAATTACAGTAACAATGATATAAAATGCACACACTTATTGATACAATGTTGGTCAAAAGCTAAAATTTTCTCACAGTCCATAAAGATAGTCCTGATCATTCATCATAATAGTAATTACAGTTTTTTTCACAAAGTCTCATTAGTAAAAGAAATTGCACACAGAAGTAGTGGATTTCCATGCAGTCTTGAAGAAGTAGTGGTGTTTTTCCAACGGAAAGACAGTGCTGACTCTTGACATGCTGACAGGTAATGGGCCACAATGGAGCAAACCCACAGCAGAGTCATTCCAAGTTCTGACGAATATTGGTAGGTAGGTCATCACAGAGCAGACCCACTGTAGTCCTGGTAGAGATTACGGTATTGGTGGGCCACCAGAGGTGCAGACCCACTGCAGTCCTTGTAGAAATAATGATATTGGTGAGTCAGCAAAGGTGTAGACCCACTGTAGTCCTTGTAGAGATGGCCAGCAGCCATCTGCTGCGACTGTGCAGGTGCACAATCACCATCGAAGAGCCTTGCAGAGAATATAGCAAGTCCATAACCACCACTTGGGCACTCACAAAGTTTTTTTTTTCTAATTGTCCTTAGAACCAGCAATGCTGTTATCCAGTCCATTGCAGAATTATTAACACACGTGCAAACACTATCAAGTCCCTACTTCTCAGATATTGTCCATATACTATGACCAACAGAAATGTGTGCAGTGAAATGGAACTTACAAGTTACTTGATGAACTGCTGTCAATTACAATTTTATAACATAAGAATACGATTACAAAGGTACAAAATACATCATTAAAAACATAACAATACAGATAACATTTGTAGTAATACAGGCTTTACAAAAGAATAGAAATAAACATATACATCAGTGTTACAGGAATGATGACATGAGTACAAAAATAAAAGATCAGAATCACTTTTGAAACGTCAACTTCACACATGAGCATTAAAACAAAACAGAATAAATAATGTCTAAGCATCTTTACAAAGAAAATACCATATTATTAATGCATAGTATATTTGAGGATAACAGTATTCCTCATCATAGTGAATGTAGCTGAGTATTAGAAAAATTCTACAACATGTCTTATCAGATAAACATATAAAGACAGGAAAAACACAAATACACAAGGGTACACAAACATATAGAGGGATGGCACAAAAGGAAAGGACAGGGTTTGTTTTACTGCAGTATTTTGCATGGAGATCTCCCTTCGTTCATCATTATTCTCAAAAAGTCCTATCTAAGCCTGCTTTCTGTATTCTGTTCACATCCTCTGTCAAAAATAGTTTTTCTCCACTGTACGCTACCCTTTTTTTTTTTTTGCCAAACCTTTTTCGTATAGCTTCTCAATACATTTATGCCAAGTCATCATAGTTAGTTTCTTATATAGTCTACCCCTCTTAAGCTAACTTAAATCTACTGAGCTCAGAGATATATATACCAAGGGACGAGGCAATGCAGCATCACATAACAAATTAACACAAACAGCAATGACAAAAAATGCAAATTGGCAAAGCTAGCAGCATAAATTAGCAAAAGTCAAATTCAATAACACTATGCCTGGCAAACAGCAGCAACTTATACCTAAACATTACATAGCGCAAGCAGAAAAAATATTACACTAAAGACGATAATGCAAACAAGGGAAATGTATATTCACATCTTAATGTCTATGTAATTAAAGTGGTGCACCATAACAACTTATTGTAAAAAAAATATTACCATGTACTTGAAAAGAAAATTATGTGTTACTGTTACTAGTTCCTTCTTATTGTTCTTTCCTTTCCAAGTGCTCCTTTTTTTTAAAGAATATGGATCATAAAATAATTATTTAATATATCTGTTGACAGAAAGTGTTCACATTAGTAAATGCATTTCATTTTATAAAAGCAATACTGCAACACAGCTGGAAACCAGACATCAAATGAAATAAGCAACTATGAAAAGCAAAGCATAAAAATATCATTCAATAGTCATGTGGCATTTCGTAAGTCAGTAGCACTCAACTCTCGGAGAAAGACACTTGTCATAATCAGGTGTGCAGATGTACGAATATTTCCCATCAATTCATAAGCATTTCAGTAATTAGCACAAAGTGCGAGTAATCATATGTTTTCAAGCAACGAGGGTGTCGCATTAGCGATGAAAGGCACACCCTAATGGCTTGTTCTCCAGGTGTTTGACACAGCTGTGTGCCCACAATGCATTACAAAAATCATATGTTTTCAAGTAACGAGCATGTCGCATTAGTGATGCCCTCTACAAAGGAATGTCAACAGCGAGTTTAATGGCCTCCCTTTTTCCTTCTCTTCCACCTGTGCCTCTGGAAAGGCACGCCCTAATGGCTTGTTCTCCAGGTGTCTGACACAGCTGTGTGCCAACGACGCACGTGCAGGTAGTCACTTAACTTTCTTACGGAAATATTTACGACAGCAGTTTCCGCTACAGTGACAGTCTCATATAAAAATTTCACAGGTCGAGAATTTACGTTGCAAATGTGTAGAAACAAAATCCTATGAATATAACATTGTCCAAAAAAATTTTCGCCGCCATTGTGATACATTCACGCATTTACACGCACATTTCATAACTCTTAAAGTACGATTCTCGGTTTCCAACATCCTTTTTCACAAGTCAAGAGTTCTTAACTTCTTTCATTATTCATATACATATAAACACGTAATCACATTCCTCATATATGGTAGCATCATCTTATTGACATAAACATACCTCACCAGCATAATACACATCGTCGTCGTAATAATAACATCATAACACCTCAGTCAAATCTCAAAAAAGTCGTAGCTTTCTGCAATAATTTCAAACCATAAAAAATATTCTCTGCTCATTTCAATAGTGTCATCTGCCTCAAACGTACTTTAAAAATCATGGTCTCATACCAAATACATCATTCAAAGCTCTCATAGTATCACAATGGTTCCGAAAAAATTAAACAGTTCACAAAGTACAGACAAAATACAATTTCATAAGTGTGAAGTTACCCAACGGTGTAATTACGTAAACATGTGTCACTGACGTAGTAAAAAGGTTTGTCTCTCTCAGTTAAATGATCAGATAGCTGTGTAATTTATGTGTTAGAGAAATATGGTACCGATGTATAAAGTTGTATAAGCAAATACCATATTAGCTAGGGCTCCTTGTGCTTGCCAGACACATGGTACACAAAGTAAGCGTGTACCCCCCTGAGGATTAATGTAATTATACCCTCAGTTGTTACAGATTACAGCAATGGAATGAAATGTATTACAGAAAACTTTCTTTGTATTTCAAAAATCTTGAAAAATAAATGGTTTAAATACAAAATTAAGCACTCAAATGCGTGTCCTGTAGCGCTAAATGTTCATCTTGTTGTAAGATAATCTCTGTGGAAGTGTCATAGTTATTGTCCTCCAAAAGCTAAGTTCTGCAGAAGTCAATGTACTTACCTCATGATACACAAAAGTGAAATGCTTTGCGTATAGATAACTTAGTTATTACGCTTATTGTTGTGATGAAGAAATTACTGTGCTGTAACGTATTGTTGTGCTACGGAAAAGGCTGTCTCCTTGTAGCTATACCACAGAAGTTACTACTAAAACATGTTTTACTTTACAGAATAATACAGAAAACTGTGCAGATATCAAACAGATACACCGCAAAAGCAACATTGTAAATTGTCGCTCATTAGTAGCGTCGTGATAAAATCGTGTAGCTGTCACATAAACTAAATACTAAGTCATCTTTAATCTCACAGAAAGTGCTTTAAATCCAGAATGTATTTTTAAGTGAACCAAAATGTTGCATTAAAATCTCATTAGCAGTACCAGATATAATGTTATTTTTCTCGGAGCCAGCCGGCGCACGTGTATGCCTGCGGTGCGAGTCATTGTCTGCCTCTTTGTTGCCGCGCGTCGTTACTGGGATTAGGAGGCCTAACTTCCACAAATTCGCCTTGCCGAGAGGGCCCAGCTCTGTTTAAAGATCGCCAGTTCTGATGAAATTCACGTCTGTCGTTTTGTCGGTAGTTTACACAGTTTCTTTCGTGTCGGTCACGTGGTGAAGAATTTCTCCCTGAATCGTAACTGCGCGCTGAACTGTTGCGTCTGAAATTATTCTGTCTCCCTTGATAATAATAGTTCTGATTTCCATATTGTCTGTTTCTATGGTTATCTCTGTCATATTCATTACTACGGAAATGCGATCTTTCTCTGTAACTATTACTCTGCCAGTGGTTGTCATATGGGTGGTGTCTGTTTTGGTCACGATTTGTGTGGTGAGAATAGCCTTGTCGCGTCCAGTTATCGTTTCTGTCGTCACGGAATTGTGACGGATGTGACCTGTGGTGATTGTTTTCCTGTTTTCGCATCCCGCGACTGTCTGTGTCAATTTCTAATTCTTGTAACAGTCCCTGAAAAGCTTCAATGTCGTCTTTGCAACGTCCTGCCAAAATAATATGTCGTAAATGTTCAGGCAGTTTGATTAAGCAAATGCGGATGAGTTCTGAGGGGCTGTATGGGTTTGACAGGTACTGATTCTTGTGCAACATGTCTTCAAAATATTTGACAAGACTGGAAAATTCAGATTGTTCAAAGTGTTTCATCATCATGATGCTATGTTTTACGCGGTCTTGTGTGGCTTGAGACCAATATGCTGAGAGGAAGGCATGGTAAAATTCTCCTTCACTGTGGCAATCGTGAATGACCGATCGCATTCTTACAGCTGGTTCATTCTCTAAGTAGCCACACATAAATTCTAACCTGTGCTCCAATGACCAGTTGGGAGGAAAACAATGAGAGAATTGATGGAGCCATGCTTGTGGATGAATGTCGTTGCCAGAATTCTTAAATGTTTTGAATTTACGTGTAGTAATGAACAGCTTATAGTCAAAATCATCGTGTCGGCGAGTAGCATGTCGGTCATTGTCACGTCGTTTCGGCGGTTCCATCTCAAAATTCGGTGTACCTTGCCAATTTCTTTCATAATTACCGAAATGCCCTGTGCTATTATTTTGTGGCTTTTCCGTATTTCTAAGTTCCTCTTCCCGTGTTGGAGCGCGAGTATCCTCTGAAATATGTAATTCTTGTATTACCTGTGTCAGCTGATCTTGTACTTCCCGGATTTCTCTTTTGTACTGTGTATTGATTTGATTTTGATTTTGTTTGAATTTTCTAATTTGTTCATACTCTTCTGTGTCAGTGAAGGCTACGGGTCTTGTGTCATTCAGATCATCATCTACCTTTGTAGATAAGTTAGTGACCTGATCCGAAAGTTCGGCTACTTTCTCTGATAATGAACTAATTTCCCCCATGTGTCTTTCTACTGTGACCTTTAAGTTTTCCTGAGTTTTTGCAAGTTGCGTAACCGAATTGGTAGATGCAACTGAGTCCATTTTAGCTTGCAAGGTCTCATGATTTTCATGAACAATAGTTTGCAGTTCTTTTATGGCTGCTTCGTGATTCTGTAATGCATTTTCATGCCGCGAAAAAATAGGCTGAAAATGCTCACAAATTTGTGTTTTTACGTCATTACAGACTTTTTGACATTTCGATTCAATGTTATGTAACTCAGTAGTTAAATCTTCACGTGTTTGTTCAAGTGTGGTGTCTAACTTCCGAAGATTTTGTTCCATTGTGTCTAACTTCTGAAGCTTTTGCTGTGTTTGTCTCTGATTTTGTTCCATTGTGTCTAACTTTTGCAGCTTTTGCTGTGTTTGTCTCTGATTTTGTTCCATTTGTTGCATTAGTTGTAATAACAATGCATTAGTGTCTGGAATCTGTTCCTCTACTCTTTTCGGCAGTGCATTTGCACCGGCAACATTCACATTTTGACAAGCTGAAAATGTGTCTTGACTTATTTGAGAAAACGGTGAGGACGCAAAACCTGAATCTACAGTATTTGCAAAATTGTGTCCTATCATTTCGGATTCCTGAGGCGAGCTGTTGCCGACCGATCGATCGATAATGCTTCCCTGTTCACTACCTGTTTCACTGCCTACACCATTGTTTGACGCCCGCTCCATTTCCCTATGCACAGTTACCAAATTACTACTTTGAATATTAGTTAATTCATTACATGGTGGGGCCAACACACTGCTTTCGTCTTCACTGTCATTTCTCATTTTACTTTGGAGCCGAGTGTTACGTTTTTCACACGCCATTATTGTCACAATATTTCACACGATAACACAGAAAAGCACAATTTGAATAGCAAAAATAAGAGAACACATTAACATAGCACTGAAAATAATATGTAGTTAATTACAAGCGCAGCTGCGAAATACTTGGTGCAAATCTACATGCATGCCACAACTGTTTTACAGTACAACAATGAAAGACTGCAACTACAAAGGAGATTCTCTCTACAATTACGCGCTAGCAATAAACAAAAGCTACACTAAATACACAAACTACAAGAAAAAATCAGAAGATTCCTGGCTAAGGGTCGACATATGAAACGTCCCCTTAGAACAATTTAAACAAGACTGTGCTTAACCTGGCACACAATAATTTTAGCGCAACGTAATCTGACTATCAAAAATCCCTGCAAAAGAATGGCCCTGAGTAACATTAAACTATACCTTTCAGAAATCACTTACCTCACAAAAATCTTCGTTACTCGAACTACTGCAATACAGCGAGCGCCACTACTGCCAGCTAAATAAAAGATTCAAACTAAGGAAGGCACTAACTACTGATAGAGATAGTTAGCAAATGAAAGATATTAATAGAGAACAAACAATGTATTTACTTTAATATTCATAATTGACATCCAGTCTTACAGATTATCAAAACTCCGCCATCTCTCTCCCCACATCCACCACTGCTGGCGGCTCACCTCCAACTGCGCAACGCTACGCGCTGCTCACATCCAGCTGCCGCTCTACAATGGCAGACAACAATGCAAACTAGCCACAGACTGCACACAGCACAGCCAGTGATTTTCATACAGAGCGCTACGTGGCATTACCAATATAAAAATCTAAACAGCCTACTTACAGTTGATCTCTATTCCAATTTTCTGTACAGGTTCCGGAACTCTCGGAACCGAGATGATGCAAAACTTTTTTTTTATGTGTGTAGATTCAAGTGCCAAAAGTAATAGAGACGAAAAAGTTCATGACTGAGTGAGATTCTGCCCAGATCGGAAGGGATTTGTAGAGAAAGCGAGATGGTACTCTAAGTACAATTCCGTTGCTACCATACATTCCTTTTTTTATGTGCATAACACTTCTTCCTTTCGGTCAGAACCAAAATTCACCACGGACCGTCATTCTGAAAGGTGACAGCAGTACTGTAATTAATTATTGTTACACTCTCACAAAAGTTAAAGCAAGCATTATCGCAAGAATTCCAAGTATCGTAAAAATAAAGTTGATGTCACATTTCCCATCCTTAAAAATGAATGAACGTTAAACTTTCATCTAATGGAAGATCACTTTTCATACATGAACACTAAAATCAAAATCCTAAAATAAGTTTCTCATCACAATTTTTGAGGTAATTTTATGGTATCTATGTGGTAACTTGTAGTAGCCAAACAACTGTAAAAGAAATGGAGATAATACTGGTGAACGATGAGATGGGTCAGAAATCTAAAGTAGATCTGTTTAATAATGAACTGTGTCCTCACTGTCATTTAAAATCAATCTTATCAGTGGTTAAATGTTCAGTAATACTGTAACAGTTGAAGTAATTGAACATGACGCACCTCTGGGCGTGTTTTTGGTATTTCAGTAATTAACGACTCACATTAGCTAGTGTTCCAATAGTGGATCTCTACGGTCATATCCAAGCGAAATATAAATCAGCTATCAAAAGTGTGTATATATCCCATGCGCTATAGAAAATTGGCAATTGACAATTCACCTGGGCGGACAAAGTAACCTGCTCCGATAACAATGAGTCTTGGAAATTCGTTAAGAATATCTAAGAAACCAGTCATTTTCATCACTTAAGAGATGAAGATCTCATACAAAGTGGTTTAACTAAATGGGAACAAACTGCAGGAAACGATCCATGACAGGATAAGGGGCAACAGATATCGTAAGAACAAATGTCTAGAAACGCGTTCCAAGCGAGGTACATCCACTTGAAGGTGGACATAAAAGATGTTTGCCAGGATATGTTTCAGCTTTTGAAAGTTCTCATGAGAACACACCTAGCAAGTGGGAATGTTCTGTCTGTATAGTGTTTTAGCTCCACACACAAGGAGGCAGCGTGTTGGAGCACCATCATGACGTAGCCACATTACCCTTCATACCACCGAAGGCATGTCTTCCAGCAGGGGAGGCGGGGTCGCCCACAGGAAGTGTAGATACGCGTTGTCTATGAGATGCTGTGGAAGGATGACTAATTGCCTGAGGCGTTCGCCAATAATTCCCACCCACACGCTGAAGCTCAACCAGTGCTGATGGTTTGCTGCCACCATACCACGGGGCATCTCTGCAGTGCTGGACAAAAAGACATTTGAGACATTCCCGTCGGTACTGTAGTGGATCCTGACAAGCGTATATTTAGTTCTGGCGGAGGTCGAGCAGACACTACAACACACACAAAATATTAAATCACTTTATAAAAACTTGAACAATCTGAAAAACTTAATTTGGAATCAATTTATGTTCACAGGAATGTCCATGTTTTTTTTTCCTGTCACTACACACTATAACTTATCACTTGATACAATACAGAATGATGCATCTCAATGTACAAGGGCTATGCGAAAAGTAACGAACGATAATAGCGAACTGAAAATCACAGTAAGAATACGATGAAACCTTGCACAGACGTCTTGGGCAGTGTCTCTAGTATGCCCGTAAATACCGCGATGTATCTCTTCTCAGTTTTGGGGGCACAGTGATCTCGTAAATATAGCTAGAAAGCCTGTAGTATGCAATCGTGAAGCAATTTCTGCTAAGCATCGTCAGTTTGAGGGTGCATTGACTGCAGTAAAGAGACAGCGGTGCATCAGTTACAACGTACTAGAGACATGAGCTCAGTATTAGTCTCTTGGAGATATGTCGGCAGGGAGCCTGTAGTATGCAATCGCAAAGCAATTCCCAGTCGTATTGTCAGTGTGAGGGTGCGGGGACCTCAGTAAAGTGGGACCGGTGCATCAGTTGCAAGCTACTAGAGACCAGAGGGCGGTACTAGTCTTTTGGAGATACGTCTCCCGCCGAGTGTGAGTGGTGGCCGAGAGATTTCGCCTGATTTCATGCAACCCCACGTAACGTAACTGTCATGCGCTTCCTTTCTCATGCGAGTTCTCGGCCACACATTGCGGTGGCAATGAGGACGCCCCTGCAGCGTTTTCGGTGGGAAGTGTTTGATCACCCACCATACAGCCCGCACTTGTCTCAATCAGATTTTCATCTCTGCTCACTTAAACTGCTGGCTATGAACACAACATTTTGCCACAGACAAAGAGCTGCAGTCCAGCTTAAAAATTGTCGGCGAGCACAGGACGCTGCCTTCTATGATGAGGGTATTGTGAAATTCATACAACGCTACAACAGATGTCTAAGTCTGGAGCAAAAACTATGTAGAGAAGTAGCTGGAAGGTGTAGCTAGTTTTTGCAAAATGAAAAAGTTTAGATTTTCAGAGTGGTTTCCATTTTGTGACCAATCGTTCCTCACTTTCCGAACATCCCGCGTAAAATTGACTCTAAACTGCGATGTACAGTTCTGCCTTCTGCTGCAACTTGCGCTGCTGGGTCTGATTAAGACGGTGCTGTCGCCCTCGGGGAGGGGTAGAGTGTGGGGTGAGGCCGGCCGAAGTGGCCGTGCGGTTAAAGGCGCTGCAGTCTGGAACCGCAAGACCGCTACGGTCGCAGGTTCGAATCCTGCCTCGGGCATGGATGTTTGTGATGTCCTTAGGTTAGTTAGGTTTAACTGGTTCTAAGTTCTAGGGGACTAATGACCTCAGCAGTTGAGTCCCATAGTGCTCAGAGCCATTTTTTTTGTGGGGTGAGCGGCGCTGCGCTGTGACGTAAGTAATCTTCTGGCAGCAGTACCATATGGAAACTCTTGGGGGGCGTCTCATTCGTTTCTGTGTCAGGTAGCGACTGTCCAGACTCGTGGTTCCGTCGTGAGGAACCAACTCTGACACGGAACCTCGTTCTTCCGTCGAAACCAGTCTCCTCAAGCGAGTGTTGTGTAGTTGACTTACCATCCCTCTTAGAGATAGCCTCTTCTGTTCAAAAATTTTCAAATGTGTGTGAAATCTTATGGGACTTAACTGCTAAGGTCATCAGTCTCTAAGCTTACACACTACTTAACCTACATAAATTATCCTAAGGAAAAACACACACACCCTTGCCCGAGGGAGGACTCGAACCTCCGCCTCTTCTGTGAATAGGATGAATGACATAAATTACAGCACCGTGGTGGCCTGTGCGACGAATCAGCAACGAAACCGTTGCAACAGAGGCTAATGTGATGGTAGTAAGATTTTCACGCCTTGCAAGTGATCCGGATAGTGGCAATTATCGTTGGTAATGTTCACAATGGCCGTCTGGCTTACTCATGCTGGCGGACCACCTTTCTGGTAGTGATGTAGGAGTGACTGTGAATGGGCATACCTTCCTTAGAACAAATTTCTGGCCTCATGTCCATATGATCCTGTGTGCGCCTGATCCTGTCAGGCATCATTTCCTGCAGTTTGTTCCCCTTTAGCAAAATTACACGGTATAACTGCACAGTACTGGGGCAAAATTGAGATAACTAAAATTATTGGTCTCATTTTTTGCCATACTTACGACCACTACGGTCGTAACTGAGAATCGCCGAGTAGAGAGTTGTATTCTTCACAACAAGTGTAAACGTAAGGTGATACAGTGCAGTTTCTTTCAAGCAAACAGGTCCTGAATAATATCTCTGGCGTTCTGGGTGATTTGGACGGTTTTATCACTCGCTGCAGAAATTCTGCCCCTTGCAGCCATTACTCTCTTGTACTTCTCCGTTTTCTGTCGCAATGAAACTGGCTCGTACACGCAGCTGTGGAGTTCCTGAGTCAGCACCGACCGAGCCACGCTCACTCGCTCGTCGACGACCAGGATACGAGCTCCAACTTCCACACCGGCGGATTCCACGCCTCGCCGCCAAAACGGCGGCCGCACGTCTACTACACTTACCCGACTAACAACCACATCGACTACTGGTCTGCGAGCAAGCCTCACGGGCACGGCTACCAAAGCACTACCGCCAGGCCGGGCACCTCGTACTACAGGCCGCCAGAGCCCGGCAGGCCCCCGTACGAGACGTCCGACCACGGCCCGCTGGACCATCACGTGTCCTATCACGACGCCGGGAAGCCGCCTTACGGAAGTTTCCCCCCGTACACGCGGCCGCACTACAGTTACAGCTACGAGAACCCGCCGGGTTACGCTCACAAGCCGGGTCAGGGGATAGGCATAATCGAGGCCCTGGTGACGCCTCGGCCCGAGATCGTGGTGCGGCCCGCTCCAGACCAGCACAGCCTCAGCCACAGACCGCCGCCGGACCCCGACTCTCGCGGTACGCACCGCCCCTGCTCTTCACTCCGTCTCTTCTGTAGCTGCACTCTTTCCCACACGTAGTTCGTAATTTCACAGTAGAAGCACACCAGGCGTAGAAAGTCTGTTTCAAACTATCGCTTCTCGCATGCTGTAGGCAAATACAGTCGATGGCTTCTCATTGCACGGCGTACTCCTTATCTGCTCTCATGTCACTCCTTCCTAAGTTCACACTATTAGGTTTCCACTTTGGGGGTGACCAACAAAATACGTTTCCATATTCACTTCTGATCTATTACGCATGTGTAGTTCAGCGTATTGTCCCAGCATATGTTTCTGATACCCTTTGTCATGTTTCCAAGTATGTAACTACATCGTCACATTGTTTATAAAGCATACGTTTCGGCTAATGCTGCAGGTGACATTCATCAGGGAGATTTACAGGGTGATCAAAGAGTCAGTATAAATTTGAAAACTTAATAAACCACGGAATAATGTAGATAGAGAGGTAAAAACTGAGATACATGCTTGGAATGACATGGGGTTTTATTAGAACAAAAAAAAAACTAAGTTCACAAAATGTCCGACAGATGGCGCTGGACAGAAAAACGTCAGTGGCTGCGCATGACAATCGTGTATAAAAGGAGTTGTAATGAGAGAGAATCAGATGCGACAGCAGTCGCAGCATGTTGACGTTACCTGAAAAGGCGCTTTTAGTGAAGCTGTATTATCAGAATGGGGAATGTTCTAGTTCAGCGTTACGATCCTATCGCCATAGGAAGGGGATTCGAACGGGTAAAGGTCCGTTGACAAATAGAGCTGTGGCGAGAATGATTTCGAAGTTCGAAGCCACGGGTTGTTTAGACGATAGACCCCGTAGTGGCGTAATGCTGCTGAGACAGCTCAGGAAGAAATGGAGACTATAGCGGGTTCGTCTACGCACGGGAAAGTCAGCGCTCGTGCAGTTGCACGTTGCACCGGCATTCCATACACTACTGTTTGGTTGGCACTGAGGCGTACTCTCCGACGCTATACGTACAAAATCCATCGGCGTTGTGAACTGTTACCTGGCGATTTAGTGAAGCGGAGGGCATTTGCGGTGTGGGCGTTTCAAAAGATGGCGGAAGATGACGATTGGTTGAGTAACGTGTTGTGGACCGACGAAGCTCATTACACGCTCCGAGGGTCTGTCAGCGCCCACAACTGCAGAATTTGAGCTACCGAAAATCCTAGAACTTTCGTGGAAACTCCATCGCACGACGAGAAAGTCACGGTATGGGTTGGATTTACCACATCTACCGTTATCGGGCCTTTTTTCTTCGAGGAAATGCGTGATTCTGGTTTTGTAACTGCTACCGTGACGGGTGACAGGTACGCCGATATGTTACAGAATCGCATCATCCCCAGCCTGGCTCATAAGCACCTGCTGGAACGTACGATGTTTATGCAGGATGGCGCTCCACCCCATATTGCTAGACGCGTGAAAGATCTCTTGCGCGCGTCGTTTGGTGATGATCGTGTGCTCAGCCGACACTTTCGTCATGCTTGGCCTCCCAGGTCCCCAGACCTCAGTCCGTGCGATCATTGGCTTTGGGGTACCTGAAGTCGCAAGGGTATCGTGATTGACCGACATCTCTAGGGATGCTGAAAGACAACATCCGATGCCAATGCCTCACCATAACTCCGGACATGCTTTACAGTGCTGTTCACAACGTTATTCCTCGACTACAGCTATTGTTGAGGAATGATGGTGGACATATTGAACATTTCCTGTAAAGAACATGATCTTTGCTTTGTCTTACTTTGTTATGCTAATTATTGCTATTCTGATCAGATGAAGCGCCATCTGTCGGACATTTTTTGAACTTTTGTATTTTTTTGGTTCTAATAAAACCCCATGTCATTCCAAGCATGTGTGTCAATTTGTACCTCCCTATGTACATTATTCCGAGATTTATTAAGTTTTCAAATTTATACTGACTTTTTGATCACCCGGTATTTACTACCCAACGTTTCAGATACTGTCAAAGTGGCCTTCATGCAGGGTGATTTATTTAATGACCAACGCTTCAGGCACTGTTGAAGAGGCATTCGTCAGAGTGATTTATTTATTGACCAACGTTCCAGATACTTAACTTTTTATACCTGGGATTCACAGTCATGTAGAACTTCATAAAAGACATCATATTTACGCCAGTAACTGTAACACTTTCTTTATTTCACGATTGCAATTTCGGCCTTAGGCCATTATCAAGTGAAGCTGAAAAATACAGAATGTTTTTAAATATATTTCACAAAATCGTTGTGTATCCACACGGAGAAAAACAATATCTGTAATCCCTTTACGCGCCAAAACGGCTACCAGTAGCCTGTAAACAGTAATCTGCTGCTGCAGTTTAGTGCATGAGCATTTTCGTGATGGGCCAACGAACATGAGTGTCCACAGACTATGTTGTTGTATGCCATATGGATGTGCGTGCTCGCACTATGTAACAGCGTCACCAATGTATTTAATAGTAATGACAGCGACATATAAATGTGTCAGCTCATTTTAGGTTGACATGGCTTAATAGCCATAGCATGTAAGTAACATGCTTACTCATTTGCATTTTTATCCTGTATAATCGGCAGAGTATCAAGATAGATAACGATTTTGTCAAATAATTTAAAAACATTCTGTATTTTTCAGCTTCACTTGATAATGGCCTAAGGCCGAAATTTCAATCGTGAAATAAAAAAAGTGTTACAGTCACTGGCGTAAATATGATGTCTTTTATAAAGTACCAGATACTGTTGACGTGACTTTCATCATGATGATTTGTTACTGTCCAACGTCTGAGATACTGTTGAAGTGACATTCGTCAGGGTGAATTATTTACTGACCAACGTTTCAGTTACTATTGGCGTCGCCTTCATCAGAGTCATTTAGTTACTGACCACACTTCAGACACTGTTGAAATGATCTTCACCGAAGTGGTTTATTTACTGACCAACGTTTCAGATACTGTTGAAATAACATACATGAGAGTAATTTATTTACTGAACAAACGTTCAAGACACTCTTGAAGTGGTATTCATCAGGGAGATTTATTTAGTGCAACAAATAAATGACGCTGATAGTGGCCACTTGCAACAGTTTTATAAACAACGTGATGACGCTGTCACATACCTGGAAACATTTTATTTAAGTTTCTTGACATCATTCCCATTAACGACGGAACATTAGCCAGGTGCTCATGGTTTTCTAAAGGAATCGGCCTAGGCCTTATTGAAGAAATCATCTATAATCCTATGAGGTGATTTAGGAACACTACGGAGAACGTAAATCAGGATATCGTGATATAGATTACTCCCCCGAGTATAGATCCAATGCTGCATTTCTTCCTAATCGTTTGACTGAATCAGCTTTCATCGAATCCTTGAAGTCTGGAAACTAGGAATGTAAGCATCAAATTATAGATGTAATGAGGGAGGGGGGGGGGGGGGAGTGTTGCAGTAAACGCCTAAACTTGGAAATTTGTGGTAAGATCTTATGGGACGAAACTGCTGAGGTCATCGATCCCTAAGCTTACATACTACTTAATCTAACGTAAGCTAACTTGCGATAAAGACAACACACACACCCATGCCCAAGGGATGACTCGAACCTTCGACTGGGCGAGCCACGCGGCACGCGGACCATAACAAGGCGCCAGAGACCACACGGCTACCCCGCGTGGCAAATACGTACTCCACACAGTTATAATTTGATTGCTTCCTCATCATTGAAGGGTCCTATTGACGTTTAAGTCATTAGAAAAAAAAACCAAGCTCGTACTGGACAAGGGTAAGTTGACATAATTATCCTTGCCTTCGCCGAACTGATTTAGAAAGCCTATGGAAAACGAACATCAGGGTAGTCAGACGCGTAGTGAATTCCACTACTCCTGAGACGAGTCTTGTATTACTTCGCTTTGCGGGGCATAAATGGAAGAGAACAGGAAGAATTTGATATCGAATACCAGAGCCAGTAACATTAGTTGATTATGCAGCTGTCTATATATTTGGCATTTGTCGTCATCCGCAGCTTTAGTTGGTGTATCCATACCAGAATCGTCGAGTTTGAAAAGTCGAATTTTAATTTCACTTACCGGATGAGGTGGCCCAGTTGTTAACGCAGCGGACTCATATTTGGGAAGAGTGGGTTTCAAAGATCCTTTCAACATTCGGAATTAAGATTTTCCCTGTTTTCCCTAAATGAAAATGACTAAAGACCTACGCCATCGTTCCCTATCCGATTTTCGGCTACACACCTAACAAATCGTAGTCGACGAACATTAAACCCTTAATCTTCTTTACTCTCTTTCCAGTTATCATCATAATTTAACGTACATGAATTTTAGCCCAATAGCTGTGCAGTTGTCAAAAATAAGTCATGGACGCATCGTATTTCCTAGTTACGTTAATATGCTGAGATTTCCTATAGGTATGAAAAATCTGAGTAGTTATCTGTTAAGCGGAATTGACTTGGAGAGTAAGAAATTTATCATTTCAGACGTTCGTACACATATAAAGAGACAAAATACTTCTATCAATAGATTGCATGTTTCTTCCTGAATTATTGCGTGCGTAGCAGGCAAGGAAGGCATTTTCTAAATGAAATCTTCGTAAATGCTTTACAGAGCTCTCAAATTCTTCGCTCCATCTCCCCTCCCTCTCTCATTCTGGATACGAAAGCTAAAAATTATGTTTCATTCCACATAGCATCGGAAAAATGAATCAAATATTCATTCTCTTAAACACTTTTGCTAGTAAAACATGTTTAAGTGTAGTTTTGATACGATTTAATAATGGAGATAAAATATGTACGAAAAACCCACTGCATATTTCTTAAAATTGAATAATTATCTAATTGAAATTTTGGAAATTTGTGGTAAGGACTAGGGGACCAAACTGCTGAGGTCATCGGCCCATAGGCTTACACACTACTTAATCTAACCTAAATTAACTTACGTAAGAAAAACACACACATGCCTGAGGGAGGAGTCGAACCTCCGACGAGGGCAACCGCGCGAACCATGACAAGGCGCAAGAGACCGCACGGCTACCCGTCGCGGCATTATCTAATTGAAAGTTGAAAGGAAAAGAAGTAACAGCTAGCATCTTATGACAGTTCCTAATTTCAAATTTTTTTATCAAAATTTCGTAACAAGGAAAATTATTTACTAGTGGATCAAACAAGAGGAATGACAAAACGAATAGAAAAATTCGTCATATAAATTTTTTTAAAGCATTACATGTTCTAAATAAGCAGTTTAAAAGCAGGTTTTTATCTGCAATACAAAAGAATAAAAATTAACTAGGACGTCTTAGATAACGAACACAAGAACTGGAATATTCGTTTGCTGCATATAAGCGACTGGTTTAGAAGTTTGGTGCAAGGAGTAATAATAATTATATATTACGCGAAGAGCGCATGAAGGAGATTCGTGGAAACTAGAGCATAATGTGCTCTTTATCATAAGGATATGGGTTATAAATGAGATGAAAGCGTCTATGATTGTACTCAGAAAAATTCTGCGGTACAATCCAAATTTGGTGCTTGGAATAGCTCTGCATATCTTATATTATTTGCACGTTGGTGTTGTACACTGTATTTTACCTCTGCTTCTGGTTCATTCCGTCATTAGATGTTGTATGTGCATGGCATCAAGATTTTCTTTCATATCTGCACATCCTGCTGTTTTTAGCTACATTGGCTGTAACTAAAGCAAAAGACGGCACAGCATGCTCCGTCACTTTTCTGCGTTGAATAACGCCTTCAGATTGTCCAAATGAATCGATTCAAGAACAGAAAAAACTGTATTTTACAGGTTGTGGAGAGCTGTACACACGGAGCAACAGGATTGTCGGTGGACACAACACGAACTTTGGAAGCCATCCCTGGCAGGTGTGTTGCCTTTGAATTAATAATTCTTGCACATTTGTGATAATGGATATTTTCAGTGCTATACTGCTCTAATTTCCTTGAAACCATGATCAGAATAATACTCAAAGTTTCCTACCACAAACATTGCTCTATGTAAAAATTTTAATGTACACCTCACTTTGCCTCCGTTGTTCAGTATATGATAGACCTTTTAAAAAAAGTGATTTTCAGAGGCTGTCCGGTAAAACAGAGGCTGAAAAATAGCTTTCTGTATCTAATGTAACTACTGTTGTAGTAATGCAAGCAGTTCAAGATATTAGTGACTTAGCAGAAATCGTCTCCAGTAGTCACATGTGGAGACAGGACAAAAAATGTATCATCGGGGTATTAACAAAGGCCATATAAAAAATTTGTTGATTAAAGTAAGATTATTGTGACTGGAGTCTGAATATATCTGACAATAATCGTAGGAGAGCAACTTTAGCCTTTCCGTTACGAGTAATAAATACACATAAGTACCAATTTTTACACTGGAATTGCTGTTGTTAATTTATACACGTTTCAGTTCCATTTCACCTTGTCAAAATTTTTGAACTCCGTAAGTCTTAACAAAGATATTTACCACTAAAATAAACGAGCTTTGTGTCACAGTTCAAACTGTCGCGAGTGATACAGAAAATAGCTAGGGGTCCAAAAAATAATTATACAACGTCAGTCAGAAAGACAGCATAGGTTTTCTGAATCTTGCTCATTACAAAACATGTCAAAATATACTAATGATGTTGAAATCCGGCACCTGAGGATGTTCAGTGAATCTAACTGGTAATGGAAATTAAAGAATTTCTTAACCGTGATGATCTGATAACACTGACTGGAATATAAACAATGAAGATATTATCCATCCAAAACATGTAAGTGTATTTTGAGGATGGTGAGCTGAATGTCTGAATAATTCTCTATCGTCTTGAACTGAATTTGTATGTGCTTAAAGCCTTCATACTTTCAGCATTTAATTGACTTCGCAATTTTACAAGTACATCGGAAAGTTCTTGTGTCTTCTACGATCTACGATAATAAGAAGAAAAGGAAGAAAAACAACCTGTACGTGGTGTATTAGTGGTGTAGTGTCTTAACCAGTACACTCGTATTCCGAGTAGTTGGGTCCGAATTCTGTTCAGTCCATCGATGATACTTAGAAATGTCTCTTTAATGTGGAGTTTGCACTGAAATTACATCACAGCTTGAATTGTTGAACCATATTGACTCTAAAGACATACATGCTACAATAACCCTCAAGAGTAAAATTATAAAAGTACACGTGAATAAGAAACTTCAGCTATATCTAGAACCATTTGACACATGAATATCTTTAAGAAGTAAAGCAAACATTACAAGATTAACTACTGAATGGACTTGTAGGTAAAATAGCAGGACTTATGTTGCACAACGAGTTACATTTTTTTATGGGTATTAGCACGAATTCGACATTTAGTTCATCAGATTCGGAAGGTATCAAGAATAATCTGCTACGGGTTCTTAGAACATGAACCCCATATAAGACTGAGAGTCCGTTCCTCACCAATGTACAGGGTTATTACAAATGATTGAAGCGATTTCACAGCTCTACAATAACTTTATTATTTGAGATATTTTCAAAATGCTTTTCACACACATACAAAAACTCAAAAAGTTTTTTTAGGCATTCACAAATGTTCGATATGTGCCCCTTTAATGATTCGGCAGACATCAAGCCGATAATCAAGTTCCTCCCGCACTCGGCGCAGCATGTCCGCATCAATGAGTTCGAAAGCATCGTTGATGCGAGCTCGCAGTTCTGGCACGTTTCCTGGTAGAGGAGGTTTAAACACTGAATCTTTCACGTAACCCCACAGAAAGAAATCGCATGGGGTTAAGTCGGGAGAGCGTGGAGGACATGACATGAATTGCTGATCATGATCTCCACCACGACCGATCCATCGGTTTTCCAATCTCCTGTTTAAGAAATGCCGAACATCATGATGGAAGTGCGGTGGAGCACCATCCTGTTGAAAGATGAAGTCGGCGCTGTCGGTCTCCAGTTGTGCCATGAGCCAATTTTCCGCGGGCTACGCGTGAAACTTGCCCGCACGCGTTCAACCGTTTCTTCGCTCACTGCAGGCCGACCCGTTGATTTCCCCTTACAGAGGCATCCAGAATCTTTAAACTGCGCATACCATCGCCGAATGGAGTTAGCAGTTGGTGGATCTTTGTTGAACTTCGTCCTGAAGTGTCGTTGCACTGTTATGACTGACTGATGTGAGTGCATTTCAAGCACGACATACGCTTTCTCGGCTCCTGTCACCATTTTGTCTCACTGCGCTCTCGAGCGCTCTGACGGCAGAAACCTGAAGTGCGGCTTCAGCCGAACAAAACTTTATGAGTTTTTCTACGTATCTGTAGTGTGTCGTGACCATATGTCAATGAATGGAGCTACAGTGAATTTATGAAATCGCTTCAATCATTTGTAATAGCCCTGTAATATAACCTACTGTCGCTCCTCGCAACTATATTCCAAGCGATATTTAATTATGCACTTACGTTACACAGTATGTAGTAAAGTACAAAATATATATAGACTCTACAATTACTTATATTAAAAATTCATGGACCGCTTTTAAGTAAATTTCTTAAATGTATATACATTTTTTTTCTTTTTTAAGAATCACTAAAGTAACAAGTGGGGCAGTCAAGTGAAAAACGAACCCCCGCCACAATGGTACCATGCAATGGTCCAATTCAAAAGTAATGACCACACGCGCTTACATATTTAACCCACTGGGAGACGAGACAATCAATTCCTGTTTCGTTGAACAAGGTAGGTCACTGACGGGTCCACAACCGCTCCCACTCTTCCACTTCCTCGTACGACCGAAACTTGTGCCTACACATGCCTTTCTTCAGGTCCCCATGGATGTGAAAATCACACCGTGAAAGATCCGGTGCTGTGTGGAGCATGTTGCAGTGTTTCCAACTAAATGGCTGAAGTGTGGCCTTCGTCCGATGGGCACTGTGGGGGCGGGCGTTATCGTACAACAGGATGGTTGCGTCCGACAGAATCCCTAGGTGTTCTGAATTTATGGCGTGCCGCAGTTTCTGCAAATTGTCTTCATAACACTGCGCATTGATTACTCGACGAGCAGGGAAAGCATCCTTTTGCACGATATCGCCTCCACACCGTCAGTCGGACGAAGGCTATGCTTCGGCAATTTGATTGGAAAACACAGCCAGGATATTTCACCGTGTGGTTTTCACACCGTTGCCGACCTGAAGAAAGATATGTGTGGGAGTCGGTTGCTGTCGGATTAGGAAGTGCAAGAGTGGATGCTGTTGTGGATCAGTCGGCTGCCAACCGCCAGGAATTGATCCTCTCGTCTCCCAACGGAATAAATGTTTTAAAGCGTGTTGTGATTACTTTTAAGTGGAACCATTTCATGGTCCCATTGTGGTGGATGTTCGGTTTTCATTTGACTGCCCCTTATACATTATTTATGTTTGTAAGGTCTTAAATATCAGTATTTTGGTACAGCCACAGATTATGTGTTTCTAAATTTCTTTACTAGATACAAATAAAAAATGAAATATGATGGGAGACTTTTGTTCTCTTTAAATCTATGACCTACGAAGGAGTCTGAAGACTGTAGCTTAAACCTGTATACAAAGTAAAGTAGGTGTAACTACATGATAAGTTAGTTAATCCTATTGACGAAGTCACTATTGAAATCAAAGTAATTAACAGGGTGAAACATGTGATGAGAGCACTAGTCGTGGTGTGCGTGAGTGACCTCTTTCTCGTCATAAGGAGTTCTGTAAGCTTTTGCCATGAATTTAAAAGAAAGCCACGTACGATGGCTTACGAAACTATGAAGAGTGCAGCTTCCTAAACAATGTATTATGAATTCAGTGTGTTAAAAAGTGAGGTTATTAGTAAACGTCTTAATCATAACAATCACGCAGGTTTTGTCTCCAAGTAGGGTTGCCATAACCCAAGGACGAAAATAAAGGACAAAATTCGGTGATTATAAAGATGATAGGCATTGTTTACTGTTGCGTACCTACAATGCATTGTACTTACCCACACACTTTGCAAATAGCCTCATGTTCGTTTCTTCCAAGTTTAATACTTGGAAACGCATCAATATATTCTTCTCGAAAATGTACTTTTCGTTTCGAGTTTTAAATTTCAAATTCTGTGCAATAACAACACCAGAAGTACACTTCGCACAGCTGAATGTTAACTTTACATGACCAAATAATATCAGATACTGACAGCAGAGATGTTGTAAACCAACAGCGGAAAACTGAAACAATCGCAAAGAATCGATTATTGCACTGCTTCCACAGTCTGTTCTGAAAATAGCCGAGCGATTCTGAAGTGACACTGATTATCAGCACAGGTTTCAACGGCTATCGTCAAGTTTGCAGGAGTTATGAAACACTTGATCGGTGGCCAGTGGCAAAAGTTGCGTAGAATTTTTTTTTACTTACTAGTCACTTTTTTCGCGGAAATTTTCCTCTTCGTCCAGGACACCCGTCTTCGAACATAAAATCGCGGATTGTTTGCGAAATCCGCGACGTATGACAACCCTATCTCCAAGGTCCACTGCAGACAACTAGCGAGTAAGAGCATTCTACTTGACTTATAAACAGTATAAGGGACATTCATATTAAAACAAGTCAGATGAAAAAAAGTAAATAAACTGTTTATTATTTTAAAAGTAATCGCTGTAACTATTAATACATTTATCCCATTTTAGTCAAGACGATCAACGTCTTCATGGAAAAATGTTTGCAGTTGGCTACGCAACCACTATTGAATCCAAGCATATACCTCTACGTCAGAAGCAAACAGAAGGCCAAAAATGTCTTTGTTCACGGCTCCAAAAACATGGAAATTACATGGGGAGTATCGGAACTATAGTGACGATGTGTAAGGGCTTCCATGCGAAACTTCTGCAGCATAATCGAAACAATCTTGGCAACATGTGCCAATGAAGGCAATGACCCTCTTGTCTCGCAGTAAGACAAATGTATCAACAATTATGGCGGTTACTTTTGAAATAATAAACGGTTTACTTACTTTTTCCCATTTGTCCCGATTTCATTTGACTGCCCCTAATAATTACAAACTGATCTTTTCGTCGTTCATCACCCAGTCCTAGGCTGTTTTCTGGCAGTGTGTAGGACTTCCTCGATGAATATGTCAAACATTGTTGAGTGTTTCCATATTGCTCCACTATTTTCGTGGGTTACTAAGTTGTGTTCTTGTATCCACATACACCAGAAATATTGTTATTGTTTCAGGTTGCGCTGATTAAGACTGGATTCCTGTCGAAGAAGTTATCTTGCGGAGGAGCACTGCTGAACAGTCGCTGGGTCGTCACCGCCGCGCACTGCGTCGCTACGTGAGTCTCACGGTCACTGCAGCTCCTAATAACCGCGGAGACACAGCGGGAAATCAATGCACATAGTGAAACCTATCTCCACCGACAACATTTAGGAGGTTGCTCACAGATGTTTTCTGAGTATTTTGGTATAAGAGACCCGTGGTCTTCACTAGATCGCTGCAGAGTAATTCCATTTCGTTTGATTTCTTACCCCAATTTGTCACTGAACCTGTATTGCACTTTGCTCTTCGCTCTAAAGCTTGAACTTAGCGCTGCTCAGTTTTTTCCTCTGATGTGTTTATCGGAAATGTTAGTTGAAAGTTAATAATGATTCACAGCAGTATGGATAGCTCTGCTAATGAGGAGTTGGTCGACGTCTACCTCGTCTGTGGATTTACTGAATGCAGTGGAAGAGCAGCAGAAAGATTCTACGCTGGTCTGTTCACCCAGCGACGGCAACCGTATTACAGTACTTCTGTAACTGTGGATAGGCTTTTATAAGAAACCAGTATTCCGAGTTGGGATGTCCACATATTACAGACTTTTTCAGTGTTTTGAAGGTTTTTCACAGCAACAGTGGTAACATTATAACAAACAGAATAATACATAGTAATTGTATTACTCTCTAACGAGGCACTAGAGACCATGGTATAACCAAAGCAATGAGAAAATGTCGCTGGACAACCTCTTAAATTTTGTCAGTGAAGCTCGAGTCCACCCTCTGTAAGTGTGTGTGTGTGTGTGTGTAACATGAGACATTAGCATAATGACCGTAATAGGGGACATCCGGAAGATATAGCTTTTGTTTCTTATGCTGCTAGACTAGCCCAACAGTATACAATGTATAAAATATTTATAGCTGTCTCACCTCGTCAGTATATCGTTCCCCGAAAGGCCAAAAGTAAATTACGTGAAAAATGCCTAATTAGGCTGAAAGATGGTTTCAGGCTGTTAGATCGTGTATGTGTGTAGTACCAGAGTACAGAACATATTATTAGATAGAAAAAATACCACATTCCGTGATATAAAACGTTTCTGATGTGTTGGATTTCACCTGCCTTATTATTAAACTTTCTACAGCGCCGTTACTTAAGTTGAGGCAAGAGTAGGCATAAATATACCGGAACAGAGTAAATCATACAACTTTTAAAGGAATTCATAAATCGATACTGAAAGATAATTTCCTAATTAGTGAAAGCAGAAGTACAACCGTTTGTTCGTCAACATTCTTGTATTTTTTCGTTACGTAAATAAGGTTCCTTGGCTCCCACGGAGACGAGTCTCTAGGACGTGGAAAGTATTCAAAGATGTAGCTTTGTTTAAATACAGCAGAATATAATGATTTAAAAGAACGATACATTGTAATACTACATTGTTAAAATCAATTATGTTTGTACTTCAGCACGTTATAATTAATACTACCTGTGGATATACTATTTATGGAGAAGGAGTTAATCAATAGAAAATTCCTTTATTCTCTTTTACCGCCTCTCGAGTTTACACCACTTTAGTGGCCTGCCTGTCAACTTTGCTGCTTTCTTATTCAAGGGGATTCTTAAGTTGCACTTATCTTTCACTGTGACAGTCTCAAGAAATTTCATATGCTCTAACAGCATGTGGAATACGTGTGTACTCGATTATACACCCCCTTGACGTATTTATACTAGTATTATAGCGATGATACTATTTCTTATAGGAAAAAGAGAAATATTGTTACGAAAAAGGTTATTAATGAATTTCTTTACTGTGAACAGTTGTCATAACACAAAGTTTTCAAAAATATCGCTGTAGGACAGAAAATCATACCTCCTACAACACACTTCTTTATTCGCGAAAATGGTTTTTTTCTGTGACTGGCGATAGCTCTGGAAATGATTCATCTAAATGACCAGCCGACCATCCCGCTATTTTCATACTGTTAACAAGGTAACGTTAAAACGTGTTTGAGAACCAGCAAACAGTTGGCTCCTGAATGATGCAACAGAATGCTGGTAACTGAAGAGATTCGAATATTCACGTTTTCTCCTACTCAGTATGTTTCGTGGAACCAGGACAGACATAAAGCATCTAACTAACGGTATACCTGAAATGTTTTCACAGTTGCGAATATGGACAACCATCAGATGCATAATGGATGATTACAATGAAAATTTGTGCCGGATCGGGACTCGAACCCGGATTTCCCGCTTATCTCGAGGGGTGGCCTTATCATTTGGCTATCCGAGTACGACTAGCGGTACGACCCAAACTTCCATATGTTGTCAACCATGTGTCTACAAGCTGTACTTGTACATTCAGTATGTATATTCCAGTCCAGGGGAGACATTTTGCTTAAAAGTCGCTTCCCCGGTGTCAGCGGGTAAATACGATATTGCAGTGCCAGTAATATTCCGAATTACGAAGCAATGTTGCTTCTGTCGTGCACGCATGTCCGAAGGAACTTTGTATTGTAATTCGGAATAACACTGGCACTGCAATATCTTAACTAAAGTTATGGTGAATCCATGGAGAAGTTCCTTTGTTCTTTTATTTATCTTCATTGTCGTGCTGTCTCATCTGTACGCAGTTGAAGATAGGATTTGGTAATAGATTTCGCCGTACCCACCAGTGCATTTACTAAGTGATCTAATTCCACAACGTATTTTATATTATTAATTTTTTACTGTTCTGACAGAGAAGGGTAGTTATTACTGTTCTTTTCCTTGTCATATCCTGATAGCATTTCTAGTAATTCAATGCCAGAAATGACTGGGATACTATACATAACGCACGATATAATAAACCTAAATTTTAAGTGAAAAATATAAATTGTTGAAATAAATTAAATGCTGTGCGTGAATAATGTTTGGATATCGACAGGACAACTAACAGCAACCTGAGAGTGCGTCTGGGCGAATGGGACGTTCGGGACCAGTCCGAGAGGCTGCATCACGAGGAATACGGCGTCGAGAGGAAGGAGGTAAGTTACACCCGCATTCTCTATCACACATGCCATCTGGGTCGTCGCTGCACGAAGCATGATAGTGCTGTCATGTCTAAGTGATCACTGAAATAAGCCTCGCTGTCTAAGGCGTCGTCTCACGGTTCTCGCGGCTCCTCCCGACCGAGGTTCGAGTCCTCCCTCGGGCATGGGTGTGTGTGGTGTCCTTAGTTAGTTTCAGCTAGATTCAGTAGTGTATACGCTTAGGGACCGCTGACCTCGGCAGTCTAGTCCAATAAGATCTTACCACAAATTTCCAAATTTCACTGAATTAACGAACTGGGCTGACTTCTCATTTCTGAACCGCGCGAGGACTGACAAGGGGAGGCCACGACGTTTGGAACGCGGATTTACTGCAAACTTCGTACACTCGTACTACTCCACGAGGACAACAAAATGTGGAAGCAGTAGCGCGTACTTCTCAAGAGTTATACAGAAAATCGCAAGACAATTTCGGTCGCCGAATATATATGTCTGCGTGGCCATTTTAAGCATGAAGTGGCTACAGCCGAGTGGTGCCGGCACTGTGGCTCAGCGTGTTCGGTCAGAGCGTTAGCTACCCTTTATAATAAAAAAAACTGAGCGAACGGATCATCGAACAAACTGAAGGGGTGTCATCGGACGTCTGCCCTGAACAAATTCGACGAACAATATAGAACAATAAAAAAAAAAGTGTTTGGCGTTCAAGTCACTGGATCGCTGCATCGAGTTCCGTTCGTCAGTTTTTTTTTATTTTCAACACAGTCAAAAAATGGTTCAAATGGTTCTGAGCACTATGGGACTCAACTGCTGTGGTCATAAGTCCCCTAGAACTTAGAACTACTTAAACCTAACTAATCTAAGGAGAGCACACAACACCCAGCCATCACGAGGCAGAGAAAATCCCTGACCTCGCCGGGAATCGAACCCGGGCGTGGGAAGCGAGAACGCTACCGCACGACCGCGAGATGCGGGCTTCAACACAGTCATTTTCTTTATTATTTATATTACAATTGATATAATGGGGAAAATACGTGTAATCAGATGAATTTTTATAAAATTTTCAATGTTATTTGGCAGTCTAGTAATTGGTTATGCAGTACCGAGTGTATTTTAATAGCGTCTTCCGAGAAGCAATTTCTCGCTCTCTTTCGATTAAATAGGAACAGTTTTGAAGAAACGGACAAACATACATTTTCAGTATCACTTTATGCGTTTAGTCGTTTACTAGTCGATAGTTATAAATATTATATTACTTGTGAAAATAAAAATTAGTAGACTGCCAAATAACATTGTAAATTTAATAAAAGTTCATCCGATTACACGTATTTTTCCCATTATATCAATTGTCATATAAATAGTAAAGAAAATGACTGTATTGAAAATAAAAAAAAAACTGACGAACGGAACTCGATCCAGAGATCCAGCGGCTTGAACGCCAACCACTTTTTTTTTTTTTTAAAGAAAACATTTTCTTCTATATTGTTCGTCGAATTTGTTGAGGGCTGACGTCCGATGACACCCGTTCTGTTTGTTCGTTCATCCGTTCTCTCAGATTTTTATTAGAAAGGGTAACTAAGGCTTTGACCGAACATCCTGAGCTACCGTGCCAGCACCACTCCGCTGCAGCCGCTTCATGGTTAAAATGGCCACTCACACACACACATATATATATATATATATATATATATATATATATATATATATATATATATATATATGACGACCGAAATTATCTTGTGATTTTCTCAGAAACATTTGAGAAGTACGCGCTACTGCTTACACATTTTGTTGTCCTCATGGAAAACTACGAGTGTACGAAGTTTGCAGTAAATCCGCGTTCCAAACGTCGTGGCCTCCCCTTGTGAAATAGTTTGCCGAGAAACTGTTTTATAGGGGAATCAGACTGTGAATAATCTGTGCTCAGAAGAAACTAAGTTTTCATTACATGCAATTTTTCTTAGGAAATATATAGGTGAAGAGCATATACGAGTGCAGGAAAGAAAACAGATAATAGGAAAATAACCTGCAAAGTATATCAAACTGCGAAAATAAAAATTCAGTCCTTTTATATTCACTGATGCCGCTCCCAAATGATATCTGCGAAGACAAGGAAACCTAATAGCTTTAAACCTAAGGTGAAGGAAGGTGTGTATGCAGTTTCGTACGTTTGTTTTATGATCCACATATCCCAGTTCGTGAGTGTTACATTGAGTTTGCAGCTGACCTCTCATTTTACGTCAGGATCCTCTTGAATGACCGTCTGCTACGACCACTCAACACACACTTTCGTCCCCGTTGTGACTTAGCGGATGATGTTCTTCCGCTTTCTATGTATGCCGTATAAAACTTCTATATAGTGCCTCTTGAAACATCAAACACTACGGCTACCCCGGTTACTGAAGCACCCATCATATGAGCACCAACAATTTGCCCACGTTCGAATTCACTTAGCTCTGACGTAATGCACTCACAGTTACAGGGTGGTTATAATTAAACTTTCGCTTCTTGAGCCAGTGTAGACGGAAAACTATTTACCGTACGCGTACCCAACATCATAGGAATGATGTTCAGACTGTGAGTTGCATTATTGGCGTTGTTAGTAGTCTTAGTGTCATGACTCGCCATTAATCACCGGTACTAGTACGCCGACGTAGTTTCCAAATATAAGTACCATTGTGCTTTCCAAATATAAGTACCACTGTGCATTTAGTTGCAGGCCGTCAACGTGGGTCTGGACAAGGTGAGCACGGCATTAGTCGTACAGCTGTTTTATCGAAACAGCAGCAATAGTTCCGCTGCTATTCGCAAGTATTGACGAATTAAATGCTTACGGAGAGGTCCACTTTCCTCACAGAGAATATGATTTGGAAGTTCGAATTAACTGGCGATTAGGAATTGCTCCTAGAGGAAGCCGACGGCCAATTGCGTCACAAATTGTTGGAGAAGTTACTGCTGCCACGGCTGAGAATACTGGACGCAACGTGCTGTCTGCAGCTAGTGCACGAGCTGTGTCTCGAAAATTGAACATTCCATGGTCGACAGTTCGAAACGTGCTGCAAACTATTGTGAAGTGGTAGCTCTAATGTGATTCAGGTTGTCGTGGAAGCAGATGGTCGTCAAACTGAGCAACGTTTGTAACCTGGAACGGAAACATGATACGCAATTAACAATACTTACCCTCTCATGTGGAAATTAAAATGCGTTTCCTTCAGTGGTTTATTCGTTACTTCACTTCTGCACGTCCTTGCAAATGTTTCCACGAATTTTATTAGCCGACCATCACTCGTTTTTCATGGAGACCCCTCTCTAGTAGTGAAAGTTTGATAATAACCACCCTCTACACAGAGAATTGTTGTTACCACCACTGACACGGGCAACGTATTGAGAACAGTGCACACGTGCCGTTCGAAATCAAATACAACACGCAATCTGTCGGTATGTCTAGCATCTGCATTTATATTCAAGCAAGCATTTCTCGCGGTTTTCAATAATTTTGTGCAACACCTTTACATTCCACTGCGGACTGAAGATTCGAGTACTGACTGTGTCCTGTTTGATACTAATTCGGTTCTCAGTGTGGTTTGGGCATTACTGCTGTAATAACCGGACCTTATCCTGAACGCTTCCGATTTTGTCAATATAACATTTAAGTTTTGTCTCTCGCTCGTTCAAGAAACTGTTTTCTCTTTTGCCTTGAATAATGTGTCGTATAAACTTTCCTTTCTAGAGCTGGTTTCAAGTCAATACTCAGAAACTGACAGCGCAGATCGTCTAATGTAAGATACAAAAATGTTGACGCGCACACACAGCTACCAGAACAGCTGTTCCCTGTTTTTTGTGCGCGCTCAGTCCATATAGTTCTCCACCAGACAGGGCAAGTCAAGGAATATGCACCAGACTATCGGAGTACTCATGAGGCTAGACCTCATAATAATTAGGCCTGCATACGGCTCTTAATCAAGTCGGTCTTGGGAATTTCGCTGCAAATCGTGACTTCCACTTCCATCCAATGAACAAGGTTGGTGGTCTTCGCCGTTTTAGCTTAATGTCGCCAGGAACAGAGGATAAATTTTCAACTCCGTAACGCGAATCCCTACGTGCAGTTAGGTGCATTCGATGCACTCAATAGCTACAATTTCTCTTTCCTCGTTCAAGATACTCGTAATACTGTATATTCCTGTAATATACTGAGGCCTCGATGGCTTTTCTAAATTCTGAAACATACTAAAAATGTAAAATATGTTATTTATAGTTATAGTAGTGAATTCTGATGTTGAGTCCACAACTTCTGCATAGATGGGAAGCTCGTTTAAAATTATACTGTCTGGCCATTAATACGTTCTTTAACGCGCAATATTGAGCCAGTGGTGGCATACGTTCTCAGATTGGGATAATAATTAGTATTATAATCGTCTACGGATATCTCATTCAGTCGGTTTTAGTTAATGGACCGTAGACAAGCAGACTCGTAGTACGCGATGTTTAAAGGTAAACGTATATCACTCATAATGCCTCGACAGTGTAGACATTTATGTTTATATAGTTATCTGAAGTAGTAACCGGTCCAAAAATAAAGGATAACAAAGCATTTTCTCAGCAATGATTCACATGTAATATAGCGATTCACACATTTAATTGAGCAGATACGATAGCATGGTGTAATATTTGTGTCAACTTTCAGGAAAGTAGGGTAGCGTAAATACTTCCTCGAAATCACAGGTTGCAGTGTATAATACACTCCTGGAAATTGAAAAAAGAACGCATTGACACCGGTGTGTCAGACCCACAATACTTGCTCCGGACACTGCGAGAGGGCTGTACAAGCAATGATCACACGCACGGTACAGCGGACACACCAGGAACCGCGGTGTTGGCATTTGTGCGCAGCATTTGTGCACCGCCGCCGTCAGTGTCAGCCAGTTTGCCGTGGCATACGGAGCTCCATCGCAGTCTTTAACACTGGTAGCATGCCGCGACAGCGTGGACGTGAACCGTATGTGCAGTTGACGGACTTTGAGCGAGGGCGTATAGTGGGCATGCGGGAGGCCGGGTGGACGTACCGCCGAATTGCTCAACACGTGGGGCGTGAGGTCTTCACAGTACATCGATGTTGTCGCCAGTGGTCGGCGGAAGGTGCACGTGCCCGTCGACCTGGGACCGGACCGCAGCGACGCACGGATGCACGCCAAGACCGTAGGATCCTACGCAGTGCCGTAGGGGACCGCACCGCCACTTCCCAGCAAATTAGGGACACTGTTGCTCCTGGGGTATCGGCGAGGACCATTCGCAACCGTCTCCATGAAGCTGGGCTACGGTCCCGCACACCGTTAGGCCGTCTTCCGCTCACGCCCCAACATCGTGCAGCCCACTTCCAGTGGTGTCGCGACAGGCGTGAATGGAGGGACGAATGGAGACGTGTCGTGTTCAGCGATGAGAGTCGCTTCTGCCTTGGTGCCAATGATGGTCGTATGCGTGTTTGGCGCCGTGCAGGTGAGCGCCACAATCAGGACTGCATACGACCGAGGCACACAGGGCCAACACCCGGCATCATGGTGTGGGGAGCGATCTCCTACACTGGCCGTACACCACTGGTGATCGTCGAGGGGACACTGAATAGTGCACGGTACATCCAAACCGTCATCGAACCCATCGTTCTACCATTCCTAGACCGGCAAGGGAACTTGCTGTTCCAACAGGACAATGCACGTCCGCATGAATCCCGTGCCACCCAACGTGCTCTAGAAGGTGTAAGTCAACTAACCTGGCCAGCAATATCTCCGGATCTGTCCCCCATTGAGCATGTTTGGGACTGGATGAAGCGTCGTCTCACGCGGTCTGCACGTCCAGCACGAACGCTGGTCCAACTGAGGCGCCAGGTGGAAATGGCATGGCAAGCCGTTCCACAGGACTACATCCAGCATCTCTACGATCGTCTCCATGGGAGAATAGCAGCCTGCATTGCTGCGAAAGGTGGATATACACTGTACTAGTGCCGACATTGTGCATGCTCTGTTGCCTGTGTCTATGTGCCTGTGGTTCTGTCAGTGTGATCATGTGATGTATCTGACCCCAGGAATGTGTCAATAAAGTTTCCCCTTCCTGGGACAATGAATTCACGGTGTTCTTATTTCAATTTCCAGGAGTGTACATTCCATTGGTAGACAGAGCAGTTGGTGTTGTGTCCTTAACTACAAGGCCTACATATTACTTTCCCGTCAAGACAAGACGCTGGTTACTCTGGATCGCTGTAGATGATAGTGGTCAGATACCGCCTGAAACGCTTGTGGGAATGTTGCAGGGCAGGCTGTGCTGAGGCATAAATTTTAATTCGATACGTTGCGCCGTTTCTGAGTTATTTAGAATTGCAAAAGCCAATCGGGGCATCGCGCGCTCACATCCAAGCGGTCTGCCATGGGCGATGTTCCCCAACGAGTGCTGTGTTTGTTTAGCTGAAACTTGTGACGAACTGATTGATTAACTTCAGTGTTAATATGTCTCAGTACAACCTGCCCTGCAACATTCCTACAAGAATTTCAGATATGTTCTGTCCACCCTGTAGAACTGCGATTGTGTCACATAGAAATCATGACACTGAAGTGGTGTGTATGTGCAAGTCGGTTGTATGGAATCAACGCTGGAAAATGGATCGACATGGGGACGTGGCAGAATGCTCGAAAGGAGCTACCGTGTTTGGTTGTGCTCGTTTTGTAATTGGAATTGATCGTCTGATGATTTTACTAGACGGTAAATTACACTGTCATCTGCAAACAATCTAAGGGGGCTGCTCAGATTATCACCTAGATCATTTATGTAAATCAGGAACAGCAGAGGGCCTATGACACTACCTTGCGGAACGCCGGAACTCACTTCTGTTCTACTCAATGATTTACGGTCTACCACTACGAACTGTGACCTCTCTGAGAGGAAACCACGAATCCAGTCACACAACTGAGGCGATACTCCATATGCACGCAATTTGATTAATAGTCGCTTGTGAGGATCGGTATGAAGATTGTAGTTCATGGTGGAGGTGGTTTCGTAATGTTTTGAAGGTGACTTGGGCTCACTTATTCAGGCTACAAATGTTGCACTTTCTTCTACATCCTCAAGGTGAACATACTGTGGATAAACCCTTAGTCAAATAAAAAAAAATCTTCTGAGAGTTACATGCAAACGTTCCTGGTTTGGCGAGTACTGTCGCAACTCGTCTGGTCCGCTAAATCAGCCTATATTAAACCCACGGAACATGTCTGGGACTATCTAGCACAGCAAATGAAACCTAGCCTTCAACATCCCCGCAATCTGGGAGCTATGCGAGATTCAATCATCAGTAAGTAACTTCAGCTGGATATGACATTTCAGGAGAAACCTGCGGACTCTCTTTCTCGCCGAACTGAGCGGTATTGAGCGAATAAGGGTTCTGTCGCTTGCTGGTAACTAATTTTGTGTCCTGTGTCTTCAGTTATAAAATTCATTATAGTTTCATTAATTCTCTCATTAAATACAGTGTTAAAATTTCTAAATTACATACCAATTCTAACCATTAGTTAAGCTTGTCGATGATTTAGTTATATGCAGGGAGTGACAATTATTTACTAGCACTAAATAAAATTAGCAGAAGAAAGATATTTTATAGGGATAATGTCTTGGATGCTTGTGTGTTGACGACAGGTGCACCCGCAATATAGCTCGTCTGACTTCCGGAACGACCTGGCGCTGGTGAAGCTGGACAAGCCAGTGGTGTTCAAGCAGCACATAATCCCCGTGTGCCTGCCCCAAGAGAATGTCAAGCTGGTGGGCAAGACCGCCACCGTCGCCGGCTGGGGCCGCACCAGGCACGGTCAGTATACTCCTTCCCCTCCGACATCGTCCCATCTGTTTCAACTGAAGATTCACATTCCGACCCAATGCATAATTTGAGACTGCCCATGTTCTGTAGTCACTTACAAACATTAATGATACTTTTAAGACAAGGAAAAGTATGAAGTACCTCTTTTCAGAAGGTATAAACATCGGTGGTCAGTGAATCGTGAGATATGGGGTAGGTGGCATAGAGCGAGATGGCCAGTAATCCATTCCCGAATCTTAAATTTGGGAATCGTTCCACTCACAACAAGCCGCGTGCCTTTTAGGAGATTGAGACTACTGTTTCCAAGCTCTGATGTGTAGCTGGAAATCTAAACTTGAATGGCCAGACGGATAAATGAACTCCGCTCCTCTCGAACGCGAGTGTGTGCTAGCCACTGGGCTGACCCATTGCCAGCAATCAGATAGTATTCCATTACTTTTTTCAACTAACGCATGGAAACCAGATGAAATGTAACAGGAATAGTTTGTGAGAATCTAAATTGTTCCTTTTAAATACGAACGAAACATCCTAGCATACATCATACGCTATAATTATACCCCAAATGTTATCACAACAAATCACATTGAACTTGCATTACAGCAATAAGACTTCTCCGCCTCTTGGCAGCACGTGGAATATTTGACATGAGAACAGTAACAAGTACTGCAGTAATATACATTCTGTGTATTATCATTGGTGAATCCATGATGCCAGAAGTTAATTAATTGTCATAGGTTTTCATTTATCGAATAGCGAGCGTGTATTAGGAAAGAGAAATAATAATTGAATAGTCCAGCAAGTGTTAAAATGTTTATATCCCTCTAATTCGTCTTGGTTCGCTCTGTTCTCTATCTTTCTCTTTCCCTCTCTCTAGCTGTCTGTCTCTCTCTGTTTCTCTGTTTCGCTCTCTCTCTCTGTCAGTGCTGCAGAGATAATAGTTCCGCCAACGAAAAAAAGGGGAAATAATTCGTGCACTCACAATTTTTTGTACCGTGGTAGGAGGGACTACAATGGACAATATACTAAAAATATTGGCCAGTAGGGAGATGAGTATATCAGTGATGGGGGTCCATTTACACTTGTTTACGCTTTTCTCGAATAAATCGAAAATCGCTGCATCTGGCGGAAACGTGTCCCACTAGAAAATTAAATTCCCTACAAAAAGGTCTTAACCATATTTTCTCTAGGACTAATAGTTTGTGCGATGTGGGAGATAGAAAACTAGCAAACTATTACAAGAGTGAACCCAGACTTTCTCGGCTTATACTGCTGATGAAATCTTCTCGGGCTTACAATAGTGTTTTAATGGTATAAAATAACAGTTTGTTGTGAATCGAAATGGGTTAAGAACATATATTAAATGTACATACCGCATCTATGTGTGCAAGAGCCTTATACAGGAATTACTTGTGTTCTGAGGATGTGATGTGGAGAGGGCTGGAGAGTGCTAGGGTGGGATGGAGGTTAGAAGCACGAGGGATGTGGTCAAGCACTTCGTCCTTTCTGGGTCTGCGAACTGAAGAACGAGTAGGTCAGCCCCTACTCTTTGTACCCCACTACGTTACAGGAAGCAGCTACACGTCATTTCACAGTTGAGATAGTGGGCCTTCTGCAGTGTACCTCATAAATCAGTGGTGATGCTGCGTGCAGACACAGAATGAGAGTGTTCACTTTTCACAGAATGTTTTGGAACTACGAGGAATACAGGTATTAGCTACTAATAATACTAACAGAAGAAACGCATACGCATGAGATCCACGTGAATGTCTGTACACTGCTCTGCACTGCTACTCGGGAAATTAATTCTTAGTTATCTTGTACGGCAGCTATGGCATTTTTCCGGGAAAGACTACCTCCCCCACCACAAGCTCTGCTCGCTTTTCAGTGTACAGACAGACTAAACTTCCCCAGTTCTTAATGTCCAGTTCTCTTGTTATATAAATAGACAACATAACTTCATTTTCATACAGTGAAAGCTTTCACGACCGGGTATTTCAGCTGCCTAGAATTCTTCCGGGTTGTATGGCCGTGGTCCATGGAACTCTTAAATGCCTGACGTTTCGTCCAATGCTACGTTGGACGAAACGTCAGGGATTGAAGAGTTCCATGGACCACGGCCATACAACCTAGAAAAATTCTCGGCAGCTGGTAACTTCATTTTTCTCGTGCTCATAAAGCGGAGTTATTACTGTTCACTGAGTGAGTACTTATTTGTATTTACTAAGTGATTTTTTATGTAAATACGGTCCTACATACCATGGTTGAGACGCGTTTAATTTGCAAGCGTGATGTTGCCAGTGACGTACACAATATTGGTGTGGAAGGAAATGGACTGGTAAACGTGGCACGTTGATGATGATTGTAGTTGATAGGGTATTCTAAAGCCGCGTGGACCGTGTTGCAGTCACTTGGTGGAGAATTAATGAATGACAGGAAACTTACTGCATGTCTCTCACCATTGAATTTGTTGGCGATAGACTCCATAAATCTCTTACATTCAAACTGCTGCATTTCTATAGTGCCGCAGTGAATGCAGCCACTTACCACACTTACACAATATATCTTTCAAGGTAAGTGTCTATAAGTCAGATAGAATACGACTGATGGTGTTCAAGTCTAGAACATTAATTCGCCGTAATGCATGTTCAAATATCTGAAGTTCCGTAACACCTAGATGGAATACTTCGATGTCAGAGGGAGCCGATTTAAGCCTCTGGGCCTCTTCAGATGATGGAAGAGTTGAGTCTGGGGAAATGAGTTTGATGGTCCCCTATGCTATGAAAAGTACTCCAATCATCGATAGTGGAGACAATGAAATCAACAGTGCCGAATACATATTGACAGAATGTTACACTTCAAGCAGGCTCTTCAGTGTGGTAGAAAGGTGATAGCTCCAGCTGTTGAACTACGGCAAGTTCCACAGAGTCCCAAACCAGTAAGTAGATTGATCAAAGTTTTTGATTCAGGCTTCCTGCTAGTGAAGAGAGTGGTAGTAGGTAAGATAGGAAATATGAATGATCTAGGGCGAATGGCAATAATGAGGTCATGATATATACACTCCTGGAAATTGAAATAAGAACACCGTGAATTCATTGTCCCAGGAAGGGGAAACTTTATTGACACATTCCTGGGGTCAGATACATCACATGATCACACTGACAGAACCACAGGCACATAGACACAGGCAACAGAGCATGCACAATGTCGGCACTAGTACAGTGTATATCCACCTTTCGCAGCAATGCAGGCTGCTATTCTCCCATGGAGACGATCGTAGAGATACTGGATGTAGTCCTGTGGAACAGCTTGCCATGCCATTTCCACCTGGCGCCTGGCGCCTCAGTTGGACCAGCGTTCGTGCTGGACGTGCAGACCGCGTGAGACGACGCTTCATCCAGTCCGAAACATGCTCAATGGGGGACAGATCCGGAGATCTTGCTGGCCAGGGTAGTTGACTTACACCTTCTAGAGCACGTTGGGTGGCACGGGATACATGCGGACGTGCATTGTCCTGTTGGAACAGCAAGTTTCCTTGCCGGTCTAGGAATGGTAGAACGATGGGTTCGATGACGGTTTGGATGTACCGTGCACTATTCAGTGACCCTCGACGATCACCAGTGGTGTACGGCCAGTGTAGGAGATCGCTCCCCACACCATGATGCCGGGTGTTGGCCCTGTGTGCCTCGGTCGTATGCAGTCCTGATTGTGGCGCTCACCTGCACGGCGCCAAACACGCATACGACCATCATTGGCACCAAGGCAGAAGCGACTCTCATCGCTGAAGACGACACGTCTCCATTCGTCGCTCCATTCACGCCTGTCGCGACACCACTGGAGGCGGGCTGCACGATGTTGGGGCGTGAGCGGAAGACGGCCTAACGGTGTGCGGGACCGTAGCCCAGCTTCATGGAGACGGTTGCGAATGGTCCTCTCCGATACCCCAGGAGCAACAGTGTCCCCAATTTGCTGGGAAGTGGCGGTGCGGCCCCCTACAGCACTGCGTAGGATCCTACGGTCTTGGCGTGCATCCGTGCGTCGCTGCGGTCCGGTCCCAGGTCGACGGGCACGTGCACCTTCCGCCGACCACTGGCGACAACATCGATGTACTGTGGAGACCTCACGCCTCACGTGTTGAGCAATTCGGCGGTACGTCCACCCGGCCTCCCGCATGCCCACTATACGCCCTCGCTCAAAGTCCGTCAACTGCACATACGGTTCACGTCCACGCTGTCACGGCACGCTACCAGTGTTAAAGACTGCGATGGAGCTCCGTATGCCACTGCAAACTGGCTGACACTGACGGCGGCGGTGCACAAATGCTGCGCAGCTAGCGCCATTCGACGGCCAACACCGCGGTTCCTGGTGTGTCCGCTGTGCCGTGCGTGTGATCATTGCTTGTACAGCCCTCTCGCAGTGTCCGGAGCAAGTATGGTGGGTCTGACACACCGGTGTCAATGTGTTCTTTTTTCCATTTCCAGGAGTGTAGATATAAGGTTATTTTCAATTTCTGTTTTACGCTTTTTTCACTTAAATGCAGCCCCTAAAGTTATGGAATATATGAACTACCATGTTTTCAGGCCTCCTAAAGAATTTCTCACAAAGCAGATAACATAATCGTCATACGCCATTGACTCAGTATCTTTTAAGGATATTGTGGCAGCTGTTTTTTATGATTATCCTTGTTAATCTTTGCACTTTGTAGAATACCATACATCAAATGTTTTTCACCTGAACTATGAAAGCACACAATAGTTTTCACGGTGCGGGTGTCTCGTTCTATTGTGGCGGCGCGGTTCTTTCCGTCCCTTTACCACGAACCTACACCTACCTGTGAACATTGTCTCAGCAGATCATCAGTAGCGAGTCCGGCCCCGTTAGCTGAATGGTCAGCGTGACGGAATGTCAATCCTAAGGTCTCGGGTTCGATTCCCGGCAGGGTCGGAGTTTTTCTCCGCTCAGGGACTGGGTGTTGTGTTGTCCTAATCATCATCATTTCATCCCCATCGACGCGCAGGTCGCCTAAATGGCGTGAACTCGAAAGACCTGCACCGGGCGAACGGTCTACCCGATGGGAGGCCCTAGCCACACGACATTTCATTTCATTTCATCAGTAGGGAGGCCGAGCGAAACCTACTGTACTTTAACGTGAACCAGGCTGCAACTAAAGTCACTAAATTACGTTTCGGGAGAAGGTTCTCACACAAATGAAAGGTTGGAAATTTTGTCCTCAATTAATATATTCTGAAACTTAGGTGAACAAGTATCACTGCCAAGCCCGTGCTAGTCTTAACACAGTCACTCACAATCCCTTTCACTCACGTTAGCAAGTTTATGGTGTTGCATTTTCCGAAAAATAATAGCTACAATAATACTGATTGTTTTTGATTGATAATGCTCGCCAAATATTAAGTCATTCGGTACCAAATGCAGTCACAGTTTTTAGCCACCGACCTGCTCAATATGCCACGCGGAATTTATGTCTTTTCTTGTCACAAAATTCACTTAAAAATTCCGAAATTTCTACACGCCCATCGGAATAATTTTGCCGTCACTTTACCACACTTTTGATGTATGAAACACTGCTATATCCGGCAACTTGTCGTTTCCATCGAAACTACAACTACACACGTCCAAACTGTTTCATGGCTGGGCTCCCACTCTTCTCTAGAATCCTCTAAGTCTTTTCTACCAGCAGAAAAAGGCACGCGAAGAATATTGCTTTACCATTGGTCAGTTTACTCAACAGCCAATAGCAAAACAACACTTTCCCGCGTCAGTCCGCGCTTTTCATCAATAACCAATCGCAAAATAGTAAACCTAACGACTGCACTTTTTACCGACGCAATTATCTAATATGCTGAAGTTTTGCTTATGCATAAAGTTATTTACTATTGTTATTTATTCCTGAATTAACTTTCCCTTTACCATAAACGTACTTTACAAATCTATTCTATAAAAATCCCCTCTGTTCATATGCATACATCTTCGAAATGTTCCCACACTAAATCCTAATACATAACTCGTTAAACAATTATCTTCATATTAACCTTAAACCACACTCACGTATCATTCATACTGCTAAAACACATTTATAACATTTTACATACACAAAAAGACATAATAACACTTTATGAAAATACTAGAACAGTTTATGAAAAACATTCTATTACTTTAGTGCACTCTAGTGGGCACAATCGAAACTAAAATCACAGTCCCCCTATCCAATATTGTCCTCTATCGGCTGATACATAAACTACGTGCGCGTCCAGTCTCGCGTCACCATCTGTCATTATCCAGCTCTGAGACACATCTCCCACTTAACCGCCTCCAAGGCAGGATCGTTATACGGCGCTACGCCTCACTATGTTCAGCTGTCTTTATATGACCTACTGCTTCGCAGCTCATCTACAGTGTTAGTTACATCTTCCTTAGATCACTTCAACGATTGCGAATCAGTCTGCAGGATTTGCATAGGTGATTAGCTTTAAAACTAATTAATATATTGTTTTTTACTCCTGTTCATGCAACTACGCTTAAAACCTAGTTTTTTTTTTACATGTTACCAGTTTTTAAATACATATTCATCCATGGAATTCAAGGAGTTGTCGGAGAGCTTTAAAACCTATTTTGCTATATGTCAGACATTTTATATTATTGGGCAAATCATCAAAATTTTTTGTTGCTGCATGTTGAACTCCTTTCTGAGCAATTTACAGCTTTAGTAATGGGTAATATAGCTATTTTTTTCCTTTAGTGCAGTAGGCATGGACATCACTATTCTTCTCTAATTGTGATGGATTATTTATGACGATTATCTTTAGCGAATATATTTGTTGCGAATGTGCAGCCGAAATGTCTAAAACCTTGAAGAGGTTCATACATGACGACTGTTGGCGAACGTCGTACATTATTCTTATTATTCGCTTTTGTACAATTAATACTTTCTTTCTAACGGATGAGATATCTTAAACATTTATTCCATAAGATATTACTGAGTAGAAATATGCAAAATATGTTAGGGCGCTGATTTATTTATTTCCAAGACTGGCAGTTATACGATGAGCATATATGTAGCTGAACTTAATTATTTGACTAGCTCAGTAATATGTTTCTTCCAATTCAAGTTTTCATCAGTATGTACACCCCAAAATTAGGAGCATTCTATCCTGTTTACTGACTCCTGTTTATGCGCTACGTCAGTTATTGGCATGACTCTATTTGCTGTACAGAACCAATATAGTATGTTTCCTCAAAATTAAGGGAGAGTCCATTATCAGAGAACCATATAATAGTTCTTTGAAAAACAACATTAACAATATGTTCTGTGGGTTTCTCTCCAGTGATATGTGTTGTAATACTAGGATCATCTGCTAAATATACCAATTCTGCTTGATAAATGTTTAGTGGAAGGTCATTCGCAAACATAAGGAACAGGAGTGGAACCAAAATTGAACCTTGTAGGACTCTCTTCGTGATTTCCTCCCGCTCAGTAAAATTTTTCCTGCTTTCAACGTTGTTTCAATTATTCAGCACATTTATAGAGAAACTTTGGAACATGAAACAACAAGTAAGTTGGATACAGGAAATTAGGGAGAATATGAAAGAGCTATAATTAATCCTGGACGATTTTTAAAACAAAGCATATAATTTAAAGAACGTAAAAATAAGATTTAAAACCAAAAGTAGACTAACGACAAACAATGAAAAGGTTATTGACAGATGAGGAATGATAAAAAAGCTCAGAACGAATGAAAAGATAGTAGCCAATTCGGAAAAAAAACCTACTAAAAAAGATGACCAGGAAACGTTTGACTGAAGTTGACGGTTAGTCTATAATCCCTTAGATTTAACTTCTCTAACCGTGTGGTTACGTGGTGTTCTGACAGGCACAGAACGTCTGCCACTTCAGAATTTTCTACATTTCCTAGACACTCAAGAAACCCATCCACCTTGTTTTCCAGCCCCTTAATGTTGTGAAGAAACAAATTATTTTTACTTTTCTGAAAACTATTACATATATTATCGCTCTGTTCTGTTCTAATGTATTTCAAGACTGTCTCTCTACAACCTGATTCTAACCTAAAATATGTATCCCTCTGGCTCCAGTAATCACAGCGATTTTGCCTTCGGTGCTTGCACCCGCCCCCTCCCCTCCTCCGCCCTTACACTTCCTGCAAGATGCTGAGCTAGTCTGTCCTTTCCCCCTCTTATTCAGGCGAAGGCTTATCCTCACCTCTCAACTGCAGAAACAGTTACAGCTCAAATATAAAACTTTGATTCAACTCAAAACAATCCATTCAGCTCTTTGTTAACTCTGCTAACTGCTATGTTAACCGGAGCTGGTCATAGTGCTGCAGAACCGCCACAAACTCCACATGTGTGTGTGCTGCTGCCACTCCAGTTTCCTACTGGTCACCTTAATACTGTACTCTTAGTTGTTAGCCTGGCTTGTTCTTGCTCCTCTTACTGACCTTTTTGATTAAAATCTCTGCACAAAGCCCCTAAATTCTCTGTCACCTGACTAAGCTTGGCACTAGGTTTCACGATTCTTGTGACTCAGTAGTTTTTCCTGTAGCATTTGGCCTACCCCCCTCCCATGACTTCTAACTAGCAGCAGGACTCTTTTCTTTCTGCTTGACTTTTGGCTCAAATGGCTCTGAGCACTATGGGACTCAACATCTTAGGTCATAAGTCCCCTAGAACTTAGAACTACTTAAACCTAACTAACCTAAGGACATCACACACACCCATGCCCTAGGCAGGATTCGAACCTGCGACCGTAGCAGTCCCGCGGTTCCGGACTGCAGCGCCAGAACCGCTAGACCACCGCGGCCGGCGCTTGACTTTTCTACCGACTTAGCTTTAAAGTTGTTCCTACGGGTCTGTTGCACGCTACTTTGCTCAAAAACTGGTTGAGCCTGTTCCTCTGTTTCAGACAACAAATCAAACTTACTGCTAACAAGAATTTGAAATATGATTTCTGAGGTTTTCTCCTTTCGTTTATTACTCATTACTTTGCCCCAGTTCCCATTCTCTCTTTCCCCTTTCAACTTACCTAACCCAAAATACCCCATTTCTAACTATGCCTAAAAGGTACAATCTTTATTCCCTTTTCCACGATTCTCTTGTCCTGACTGCGTTACCTGCAACCCCATGGGAGAACTTCATCTTATACTTTACCGTCCTCCACCCTACAATGTCTCCAATGAAACACCAACTCACAGTCGTGGTATGTTTCTGCCACACTTAACAAACTAAGGCAGCTCCACATTTGTCACACATGATGATATTTTTATAGTAAACTAAAGGAAAACACTGACACGCACTAAAACTGTAATAAAGTATGAACAGACGAAAACTTATCTTCCGATGAATTGCTCAGATAACTTCCACATGGCGTGCAGACATAAGTTTTAGCTCGCAGAAGACGTGAAACGACTGAAAACTAAAATAGCTCGATACTCTTGTCAACAATATTAAGCATACACTATCAGGAAATAACGAGAAAGAACTGAAATCTATACAGAACAACATGTAGCTTTCCGCACTGCCGGTACTGATGTCAGAACGCTTAGAGCATGCGACCAGCCAACACGACTGACAGCTGTCAACTGCCCAACTGACAGTCGTCATTTCCCTCTCCTAAACTGAAGATCATCTACACTGATGCAGAAATTCTTTCATCCTCAGTATGTCCTCTTTTGCTCGGTGTAGGTGCTGAGCGTATGGAGAACTTTTTATAATGATAGTCATGATACTTTGCACCTGCACCGTGTAGATTCTCAGCAAAGCAAATCTGTCTTCGGATGGTGTCTCCTCATTCATCCACTTTCTGCTGTGTATGAACGAACTGTAATTCTACTATCCTAACTAAATGAGCGGACGCTGTGTATTTTTTACTACAGTTGTCGGGAATTTGTCCTCTGCTCATCAAGCTTATGCAAAGGAGACAGTTGGTTTCAAAGCCAAATTTCACTTCAGATGAACGCAAACGTGTGACTTCATGAAGTATTCCTTTGAAAAAACTTCTCTTAGGAATCTATTAACTGAGTGAGATCTTGGAGCCCCACAAGAGGGATGAACGACACTACCTTTCTCATTTGTTAGTGAAATCTTCGACATTCACATATTTCCTCAAATAACTTGCATTTTCCAAACCAATCCCTTTCCCACCAAACTTACACACTCTGTCAGTTTCGAGACTCAATTAATAAAAAAATTTGGGAAAGTTACAATGGTGGTTTTAATGCTACAGGTGTTCTATATTGTTGCAATGTCAGAAGAGTGCTACAGTGGTTTGAGGGGCATGAAAGTGAACTCACATTGAAGTCCCAATTTTTAAAGAATTACACACCCACATACAGGGCGTTACAAAAAGGTACGGCCAAACTTTCAGGAAACATTCCTCACACACAAAGAAAGAAAATATGTTATGTGGACATGTGTCCGGAAACGCTTACTTTCCATGTTAGAGCTCATTTTATTACTTGTCTTCAAATCACATTAATCATGGAATGGAAACACACAGCAACAGAACGTACCGGCGTGACTTCAAACACTTTGTTACAGGAAATGTTGAAAATGTCCTCCGTTAGAGAGGATACATGCATCCAACCTCCGTCGCATGGAATCCCTGATGCGCTGATGCAGCGCTGGAGAATGGCATATTGTATCACGGCCGTCCACAATACGAGCACGAAGAGTCTCAACATTTGATACCGGGGTTGCGTAGAAAAGAGCTTTCAAATGCCCCCATGAATGAAAGTCAAGAGGGTTGAGGTCAGGAGAGCGTGGAGGTCATGGAATTGGTCCGTCTCTACCAATCCATCGGTCACCGAATCTGTTGTTGAGAAGCGTACGAACACTTCGACTGAAATGTGCAAGAGCTCCATCGTGCATGAACCATACGTTGTATGTTGTGTCGTGCTTGTAAAGGCAATTGTTCTAGCAGCACAGGTAGAGTATCCCGTATGAAATCATGATAACGTGCTCCATTGAGCGTAGGTGGAAGAACGTGAGGCCCAACCAAGACATCACCAACAATGCCTGCCCAAACGTTCATAGAAAATCTGTGTTGATGACGTGATTGCACAATTGCGTGCGGATTCTCGTCAGCCCACACATGTTGATTGTGAAAATTTACAATTTGATCGCGTTGGAATGAAGCCTCATCCGTAAAGAGAACATTTGCACTGAAATGAGGATTGACACATTGTTGGATGAACCATTCGCAGAAGTGTACCCGTGGAGGCCAATCACCTGCTAATAGTGCCTGAACACGCTGTACATGGTACGGAAACAACTGGTTCTCCCGTAAGACTCTCCATACAGTGACGTGGTCAACGTTACCTTGTATAGCAGCAACTTCTATGACGCTGACATTAGGGTTATCGTCAACTGCACGAAGAATTGCCTCGTCCATTGCAGGTGTCCTCGTCGTTCTAGGTCTTCCCCAGTCGCGAGTCATAGGCTGGAATGTTCCCTGCTCCCTAAGCCGCCGATCAATTGCTTCGAACGTCTTCCTGTCGGGACACCTTCGTTCTGGAAATCTGTCTCGATACAAACGTACCACGCCACGGCTATTGCCCCGTGCTAATCCATACATCAAATGGGCATCTGCCAACTCCGCATTTGTAAATATTGCACTGACTGCAAAACCACGTTCGTGATGAACACTAACCTGTTGATGCTACGTACTGATGTGCTTGATGCTAGTACTGTAGAGCAATGAGTCGCATGTCAACACAAGCACCGAAGTCAACATTACCTTCCTTCAATTGGGCCAACTGGCGGTGAATCGAGGAAGTACAGTACATACTGACGAAACTAAAATGAGCTCTAACATGGAAATTAAGCGTTTCCGGACACATGTCCACATAACATCTTTTCTTTATTTGTGTGTGAGGAAGGTTTCCTGAAAGTTTGGCCGCACCTTTTTGTAACACACTGTATGTAAGAGAGTCAGACTTCTCGTTATTTTACAAATGAGTTATTATTGACCTTAAGCATATTATTGACCTTAAGCATATAAGTGAGAAAAATTTTAAAAACGTTTTGAAATTGTATGTAAAGTTTGTTAGAAGTCAGTAAGGACTCTCATTCTTAAACACTGGATGAGTATAATCTGAGTATTTGCGTGGGGTTAGTTACGTTGTCTTGAGGCATAAGCTCAGTTTCTATCTGCAATACTTGTCAGATTTTGTGAAACATTTATCAAAAGCTTATACCTCCTAATGTATACAAGATGAAGAAAAAATGCCGCTCTTTGCAGTCGGCATGCGATTCCTCATCCGAATTCAAGACAAAACTTTACCTTAGAAAACCTAGTCCGGCCAATACGTTTAATACAAATGCAACTTAAAGAATGAGGCTTTGGCAAGCTGAGCGTACAGTGTGGTCAAGAACAGATACCATGAACTCTGCACTGTATCGCCGCCGTCTAATTCTTTCAGTGAGACGAGGCAATACCGTGGATATCGGATATGCAGACTCACCTGTGTTCGAGTCGAGCTCACGCCAAACACTGTTTTTCAGTTAAAACATCAATTTGTATCCAATTTACATCTCCACAGTGTGGTAGGTTGTGTGTTTCGTTCTGTTACTGTTACCTTTATTTGAACGCTAAGACGTAATGTGAACTTCTTACAGAACTTAAACGACCACTTTCTTTCGTCCATAACACAAATAAAGGCACTATAGTGGACATTGTAAAATCGTCTATATCAAACTAGGTAAAAAAAAACACAACAGGTAAGCTACACCAGATTGCAAATTATGCTATTCCATTCTGTATATTTGACGTACAGGCTTATCTTCACAGAGCCTATACATACACGTATGAGCAACGTCCACTTTAGAGAAGATGTTCAAAGCGATCAATTTGCATTTGCAAACACTTGGCCATTCGCTGGATTATTCTTTGCTGGACGCTACGCAGCACACCTGCATCCACCATTGGCAAAGCAGCGTGCACACGTGTCGTGTACATCTATGAGCGGAGTGCTATGAACTTATTCCTTTAAGTGTCTGTACAAATAAAAAGTTAGTGGATCAAGGTTCTGCGAATGTGGAAGCCAGACCATTCGACCTCCACGACCAATCCATTTCCCAGAAAACGCTTCATTTAAATAGTTAAACACATTCATTCCAAAGTGTGGCGGTGCACCGCTATGCTGAAACCATAACTGTGGCCGAACACCAAGTGGAAAGTTTTATAGTGCGTCAGGCAAAGTATTGCAAAGAAACGTACGATACAGGGGCACATTCAACTTTTCCAGTAAGAGACACGGGCGAGGAAGCACTCCTCCCTCTATTCCGGACCACAGGTTTATGCCAAAGCGGATATGAAAGCCACGTTCACAGGTGACGTATTGGTTGTGTTCCTATCTATAATGGCTGTCGTGGAGGTTGAAAATATCTACACGAGTGAAGCTAGATTCATCAGTCCGTATCACGTTATTTATAAAATGTTCATTATGTTCCACTTTGTGCAAGAGCCATTTACAAAATCATGCTGGAAGGCGGTATTCTGGTCGCTGGTGTTTAGTTAACGTGTAATGATATGGATGTACTTCTTCATCGCGCAACACATCAGCGCAGAGTCTTTGAGATATCTGGAACAACCTTGCAATATCGCGGTTATTTCACCGAGGTGCTTGGTGAACGGTTTCAAGTATCGCGTCCTCTGTTTGCGGAGTACGTCTAGTTCTTGGAGGACCTCTGCCCATTACTTGTGTACGAAGATTACAGATTTCCAGTGCCTTGCTCCAGACAACGAAATACACTCTTACCAGGATGGCACCTTTGAGGGTAACGTGTAGCATACGCACAAGCAGCAGAAGCAGCTTGGTTATCGGATGTACCCAGCACCCAAAGCATATCGACTTTTTCATCGTTTGTGTACTCCATCGGCAAGCCGCCCCTACATGAACTTAGCAGGTTCAAATGGCTCTGAGCACTATGGGACTTAACTTCTAAGGTCATCAGTCCCCTAGAACTTAGAACTACTTAAACCTAACTAACCTAAGGACATCACACACATCCATGCCCGAGGCAGGATTCGAACCTGCGACCGTAGCGGCCGCGCGGTTCCAGACTGTAGAACTTAGCAGGATCAGTTACGATCGTGCACTGCGCGGTTAGTAGACACGTCCATGCAGTTTAATGTATCCAATTGCCATGTGATAGGCTATTGTCACGTGACAAACTGATGTCCTACTCACAAGGGAAACTCTCCATCTCACCTCCTCAGATTTAATGATAAGAGGGCTCAGTGGACAGCCCGTCAACAACTGAACACAGACCAAGTATGAAAACAGGAAGAAGTTGTACTGATCTGATTTGATCCATTACAAATAGTTCTGAAAGCCTGCGACTGCGAAATCAATAGGTTTCTTTATGAAAAAATACTCATCTGCTACCTGTCACGATTTTCTTTATTTTATTTTTCGCACCTCGCGTTTCGGGAAATGATTCACATTTTCAATTGCGTTTTTTGTGTCATGTCATTCTTATGTGATGTTGTCGATGTGTGAGATTCTGCTTCATTTGGTTAACTTTACTGCCATATATAATAAAACACGCGATTTTTAGTTGGCTACGATTTTTTTTTTAAGTTAGTGGCGAAATTTAGAAGAATTTGTGCTTACAGTTTCCTTATGGTCCATTTGTGCAGAGTCTCATACACACTAAAGAACACACACAACTTGTTGTACACTTTTAAACATCGAAAACATTTTACATAAACAAAACAGTGACACAGATGTTCTTACAAGTAGTCAACAGAGATGACATTATAGGTCTTCCACAGAGTATGATATGCTTTTGTACAGACGTTATTTATCTTAATAATTTGGATCATAATTTACTTATGTCTGTTTTATATTGTGCTTATTTCTATGTGTTACTATTTTTAGTTAAGTATACTATCGAAACACCTGAAGAAATTCACTGATTCACTTTCAAGTATTTCGATTAATATTCTATCTTCATATTTTCTGTAATGTGAATATATCTTCAGTTCTTCTAGCAAATCCATTTCATGTCCTTTATTTAGTAGGTGGAGTACTTTGACATTTTGCTCTATTTTTCCAAATGGGTGTCCTATATTATGTACATGTGTTGCTATGGCTGATGTAGTGTGTCTGTTGTGTGTGTAGGCTTTTATGTGCTCTGTGTACCTGGTGTTGAAATTTCGGCCTGTTTGTCCTAGGTAGAACATGGAGCATTCCTGTTATGTGACCTTGTATATTCCAGAGTCTGAGTATGGATCATGCTTACACGAATCTTTTTTGTTAACATTCACTGTATTCCCAAATTCACGAGCCTTCATCAATTTGAGGACCAATAAAAATTATAGTTTCCACTTTTTCTTGACTGATAAAGGTAAATTTCATAGAAAAATACTTAGAGCAGAATCCATCTTGTGGAACAGTCCTTAAAAACTGCTTCATCAAGCTTAATTCGACATGTATTAGTGGAAGCAAGCGGTTTGTGCTAGATATTTCCAAGTCCCAGGCATAAAATGTGTCTGGGTTTTTACTTTGCTCACATACCCCACTCCCGTAAAAAAGCACGGCATTTTCGTGCATCCAGCTTGCTAGCCTGACAAAATTTCTACAGTTATGATTCATCATATCAGTAGGAAGAAATACAGTCTTTTATAACTGAATACTTTAATTATTTGTATCCACCAAACATGTTTCACTTATTTGTTAGCCGCCTTCGTAAGTAAATAATATGATGAAAGTTATTTATTTCTATGTATCATGATAGTAGACATGTAGTGATTTTTGGCAGCTAAATTACATTCTAGCCCATCAAAAAAAATTTTTTACACTTACACTATGTGATCAAAAGTATCCGGACAGCCCCAGAAACATACGGTTTTCATATTAGGTGCATTGTGCTGCCACCTACTGGCAGATGCTCCATATCAGCGACCTCAGTAGTCATTAGACATCGTGAGAGAGCAGAATGGGGCGCTCAGCGGGTCTCACGGGCTTCGAACGTGGTCAGGTGATTGGATATCACTTGTGACATACGTCTGTACGCTAGATTTCCACACTCCTAAACATCCCTAGGTCCACTGTTTCCGGTGTGATAGTGAAGTGGAAACATGAAGGGACATGTACAGCACAGAAGCGTACTGGCCGACCTCGTCTGTTGACTGACGGTGCCCGCCGACAATTGAAGAGGATCGTAATGTGTAATAGGCAGACATCTACCCAGACTATCACACAGGAATTCCAAACTGCATCAGGATCCACTGCAAGTACTATGACAGTTAGGTGGGAGGTGAGAAATCTTGGATTTAATGGTCCTTTTCGTGGTGCCAAGTGTTCTGTATATGTTAGATGCACATCGTACAGGTCAAAAAATGGTTCAGATGGCTCTGAGCACTATGGGACTAAACATCTGAGGTCATCAGTCCCCTAGAACTTAGAACTACTTAAACCTAACTAACCTAAGGACATCACACACATCCATGCCCGAGGCAGGATTCGAACCTGCGACCGTATCGGTCGCGTGGTTCCAGACTGTAGCGCCTAGAACCGCTCGGCCACACCGGCCGGCCGTACAGGTCAAATGAAGACATTTCATTGAACTTAGATCTGTATTGTAGCACATTGCACATGGGCTTCCTAACACGCTGTAGGGCATTCTGAGGGATCATGGAAGCTGTAGAGGCTGAGAGTGGAATATGGCTGGGATGAACGGAGAGTAGGTGGGAGAGCTGTGTGTGTGTGTGTGTGTGTGTGTGTGTGTGTGTGTGTTTTATGGTTAGTTACAAATTAATGAGAATATTGTCCTTCTGCTATTACTTTGTTGTCATGTAACATGTTTTCACATTTATGTATGGCCTTTTGGATGTAATACTTTTCTTGTAGAGAGAGTATCTCCTTTTTTTCGTTATGGCATAACATTGCCATGTCTGTTTTTATCCAAGTGTGGTGGTGATATGCCAACGGCCTTTGTCGCAGTGGTAACACCGATTCTCGTCAGATCACCGAAGTTAAGCGCTGTCGCACTTGGATGGGTGACCATCCGGTCCGCCGAGCGCTGTTGGCAAGAGGGGTGCACTTGTGAGGCAAACTGAGAAGCTACTTGACTGAGAAGTAGCGGCTCCGGTCTCGTAAACTGACAAACGGCCGGGAGAGCGGTGTACTGACCACATGCCTCCCCATATACGCATCCAGAGACGCCTTCGGGCTAAGCATGACACGGCGGCCGGTCGGTACCATTGAGCCTTCATAGCCTGTTCGGGCGAAGTTTAGTTTTTTTTAGTGGTAGTGATATGTTCTGCACATATAGAGTGGGTACAGTCATTATTCAGTGGTCTTGTATGCTCTTTGTACCTGATATTAAAAATGGCTGCAAATATTAACACAATTTCTATAGTTAAAAATAAATTAAACTTTATTTCATCACGAAAAAACTGTACATGGTAGAAAAAAACTAAGAACGGCTTCTAAATCAGCATAAAAGTTTAGGTAAGACCACATACTTATTTTCAATCGCGTCATATAATGCAGACTGTTGGAACAATATAAGTCCCAAAAAGAATTGCAAATCTATCCGCAGTGTATTGTGAGCTTAGAGCATGTGACAGTGTGGATTGTGAACCGCCTGTCTGAGAGGAATGTCGAATATGACGGCCTTCTTAGTGCCGACATCAGGTTCCACACGCTCTGCTCCTTTCATTTCTATACTGCTAAGACATACAGTCTCAGTTTTTACTATGGCCAACGAACAACCATGAAAATTCCACATCACCCTCCAATTTGGAGTAATGACTAGAAACACCTCTCTTCCCTTCCAGAAACCGGCGTTTCACACTCTGCCACTTCGTTCGTAAAGCACTTGTACTATCTGTGGCGCACGCGTAAAGATCACTGGAGCTCCTATGGTAAAAATCAAAATGTATGTTCCTTTTGAAGTTAGAGTGTATATTTGGAAACAGAGTAGCACGGAAGAATCTCATTCCGCCTGCTGACGCACATCCTGGCCGGTTATAGCCAACGCACACGGAGCTCGCAGTACGGCAGAAGTGGCCTCGCCTGAGTTGTGGTGTGGGCGAAAGCCGCGCCTCAAGTAAGCCAGGTCGTGGCGGTTTCTCTCGTACTGCAGCTGCTGCTGCTGCTGGTGATGGTAGCCGGCACGCCATGGGGATGGCGGCTGTCGCTGAAACAACTGGTTTTCGGGTATATCGTTTTTTTCCAAGCCAGTTTAACCCGACTATTAAAAATACTCAAAATAACCTGTTTCTGAAATAACCGATTTTAAGTTTTTTTCCTATTATTTCCTGTGGCAAACGTCGAAATCGAACAAAGATTGGAAAATTTTGATTCTCTCAACTTCAAGTTACATGGAAGCAACATATTTAATGAAATAGGCAAATAGAAGAAAACTTGCTCTTTCTCTAAAAGAATAGGTGGTTCAATACTACAAAAAATCACCAGTATTCTAAAATTGATTCCAATCTTTTGAAACTCTGCTCAAAAATCATGTAATCGGGGATCATACCACTATTTGGACATTACGAATAGTCAGTACTAAAGCGTGCCAACGGCCTTGCCGCAGTGGTAACACCGGTTCCCGCCAGATCACCGAAGTTAAGCGCTCTCGGGATGGGCTAGCACTTGGATGGGTGACCATCCGGGCCGGCCGAAGTGGCCGAGCGGTTCTAGGCGCTTCAGTCTGGAACCGCGCGACCGCTACGGTCGCAGGTTCGAATCCTGCTTCGGGCACGGATGTGTGTGATGTCCTTAGGTTAGTTAGGTTTAAGTAGTTCTAAGTTCTAGGGGACTGATGACCTAAAGGATTTGTCCCATAGTGCTCAGAGCCATTTGAACCATTTGACCATCCGGTCTGCCGAGCGCTGTTGGCAAGCGGAGTTCACTCAGTCCTTGTGAGGCAAACTGAGGAGCTACCTGATTGAGAAGTAGCAGCCTCGGGTTCGAGAACTGACAATGACATACGGCCGGGAGAGCGGTGTGTTGACCACATGCCCCTCCATATCCGCATCCAGTGACGCCTGTGGGCCGAGGATGACACGGCGGCCGGTCGGTACCTTTGGGGCTTCATGACCTGTTCGGGAGGAGTTTAGTTAGTACTAAAGCGTGAAAACTGTCGTTGAAGAGCTCTGTTATTCATGTTAATTTGTCCGTTTCCAAGAGCTACAAGCAGATAAAAGCATATTATATAGACACAGGCAGCAGATCAGCTACTGTCCGTTTTTATCGTATATTATGAATGAAATGTTAAGTTTCTAATTTATTACTGTTAACATAATTCCTTTCTTTTGTTATTTCATAGAAATGGCAGACAAATATTTAATCTTTTAAAGCAAATGAAGCATTGAACTTCATTGCTACATCACTTCCTAAAAATATTTCTAGGCTAAGGCTGGTGCCATTCTGTAATACAACGGATGCCGGGCGGCGGTACAAACTACCGTACAGACGAGGCGGGGCAAGTCTTGCACGCTGCACGTACACGCATACCTTAACCCACGACACACGAGAAGTGGGACATTATTGTCTGAGAAACGCTGTAGCAATTACAACAAAAATGATTAAAATGGCTCTGAGCACTATGGGACTCAACATCTTAGGTCATAAGTCCCCGAGAATTTAGAACTACTTAAACCTAACTAACCTAAGGACATCACACACACCCATGCCCGAGGCAGGATTCGAACCTGCGACCGTAGCAGTCCCGCGGTTCCGGACTGCAGCGCCAGAACCGCTAGACCACCGCGGCCGGCGGCAATTACAACATGTTTGTTTCTCTTTCCTCTCGGCATTATTGTTAAAGTAGCACAGATCGCTTTTCCCATTTTCTATAACAACGCAGTGTTTCAAGCAAATGCTAGTCTTACGAATAAAAACTACTCTTTCTTAAAAAAAGATTTATCTGTAGACGAACAGTTTTCGCAGTGCTGCTATGGCTATTTGATATTTCGGTTTTTTACTTGGTTATTAGTAAAAAATGTGAAACACCTGTTGTAACAGGTATCAATCAAATGCCGAAAAATACCTGTTATTTGGAATTAAAATTCAGGTATCGGTTTTAGCCTGTCGGTTTTTCCTATCCCTAGCACGCGGGCCTCAGCTGGGCACAAATTGGCTAGCGCTGTGGATTGCAAAACGTATGAAGTCCCACAGCTTGATTCAAGAGATACATTAAAAATTGAATGTATCCAGTGGGATGCTCTCAAAGGTCCATACTCATTGATTTTTATAATCAAGATGACTGCGTGAGACGAATGAAATTAAAGGTCTAACTAAAACGCATTCTATGACATCTTGTCTTATAAGAAGAGGTGCAACCTGAAAAGCTCCATAAAAACGAACCGTTGCCGGTGGTGGTGATTACTAATAAGTATGCATTTAAAGAAGAGCGTCAGCGTGAAGTATATGTTCAACATTTGTGAGCGACAGCAGTCACGATGAACGAAACTGCCGCAGCTAGAACTGCTTACGCAAACTAGCAGCAGATGTGTGGGTACTCAAATCACGAATTCCGACTAAAAATATCACTACATTTTTTCCTGAATCTCCAGATCTCCGGCTGCTTCATTACACGTTTCTATGTCTTTTGCCAGTAATGCGTCATTCTACACTTTTACTTTTCTTTTTATATTCGGGCAACAGTCATTACAAGTGGAACAATTAATGGCATTCACCATGTCATCTACAGGATTTGTCACTGATAATTCCTTCCAACACTTGCAACCACGCTACCCCGTAAATGTGGAAATGAAATCTCATACAGCTGGTTGTCGGATCCCAGTTGATACCAAGTAATAGAACGGGGCTCCTTCTATGGACGAATTAATTCCATATTGCCATCAGATCTGCTCAGCTTCGAGATGGGGCTTAAAAAATACCAAGAAATCTAAGGAATGGGTTTATGCGTCTTTCTTGGACTGCTGTTCCCTACGAAGTGTCAGCAAGAATGAATAGATAGTCTTTCCTCTTCATTTGCTCATAAAGAGCTTATGTTGCTTCACATACTTCAGAACACATTTATTCATTTTAAGCAGTAATATCCTTGAACATTCTCTCAAAGCACTTTCGTTGTCAGGAAGCTACTATACGGCTTCCATTTTAGTTACATGTCTTCTACTGCTTTCTTGAAGTCAAATTTCAGAGATACCATGTACTTGCCAGCTCTTTCTGGGGAATTATGACTGTAATATCTTTCTTAAAATCAGTTAGTGTAGGCTTATATTTTAAAACCGTTAAATTACTTTATATTTCTGGTACCCCTTCAATTAGCTAACAACAGATAGCAAGAATATAATCCAGATGAATGAAAACATATAAGCTTAGTTCACGAATTTGTCTCACTCTGGGATTTAATTGAACACATTCACTATTTAGTTTTCATATACTTGAATAAAATTTGATAAAATTCTCGCGAGCTTTCAGCTTAGTTCACGAATTTGTCTCACTCTGGGATTTAATTGAACATATTCACTATTTAGTTTTCATATACTTGAATAAAATTTGATAAAATTCTCGCGAGCTTTCAGCTTAGTTCACGAATTTGTCTCACTCTGGGATTTAATTGAACATATTCACTATTTAGTTTTCATATACTTGAATAAAATTTGATAAAATTCTCGCAAGCTTTCAGCCGCATCAAGTGATTACAAAACTACGAGCTTTAGACTGAATGCTCCTCAGCCAGTCACGTGGTGACTGTCGTGTGGTAGCTGGTGCCGTAGGCGTATTACCGCCTGTGACGGTCACTGGTGCACTGGTACACTTCATAATTTCCAAGAGAGAAGTCCAATCAATCTTGTCAATAGCTTTTTCTAAATCTACAAATGCCATAAACATAGGACTGACTTACTTTAACTTATCTTCTAATATAAGTGATAAGCCCAGTATTGTCTCGCGTGTTCCTATATTCTTCCGTAATCCAAATTAATCTCCCATAAGGTCGGTCTGTGCCAGTTTTTCCATTCTTCTGTAAATAATTCTCCGTCTACTAATGACCCCAATGTCGACGGAACGTTAAACCCTAAACTTCATTCCCGTAAATAATTCATGTCAGTATTTTCCAATAATGACTTATTAAACTGATGGTCTTTTAATATGCATACCTATCCGCACTTGTCGGCTTTGGCATTTGAATTACTATAGCCTTCTTGAAGTCTGGGGGCATTTCGCCCGTCTCACGTATCTTGCAGACCATGTGGAATAGTTATGTCATGACTAGCTCTCCCAGGTACCCTAATATTCTGAGGGTCTACTCTAGGTGTCTTGTTTTGACTTGGGTCGTTCAGTACTCTGACAAACTCTTCTCGCAATATCATATCTCCCATCTCGTCTTCATCTACTTTCATTTCTATAACATTGTCTTCAAGTAGCTCTTTATAACGTTCCTTCCATATTTCAGCTTTGCCTTCTTTACTTTGGGTTGCCACCTGAGCTCTTACTATTCATACAGCTGCTTCTCTTTACTCTGAAAGTCTCTTTAATTTTCTTATAGGCTGACATGCATATTTCCCTTAGTCACGCAAGCTTCTACTGCGTTACATTTGTACTCTAATGCACATATTTTGTATTTTCTTTCAGTCGCATTTTTCAGTCGTCTTTATTCCCTTTCGCATGCTTCACTTGCTGAATTTTTATATTTTATCCTTTCGTCTGAGTTACCTAAAGATTTCTGCTAGTCCTGGTCTCTCTGTCTATTTCATCTGCTGCTTTGACTATTTTATTTCTCAAATCTACCCATTCGTGTTCTACCTGAAACTTTCCGGTGTTTCCATGTCTCTTCCACGCACACACTCTTCTTTCATAATTCCTGAATCAAGTGCTAGGGACGATTAAATTTCGATTTGAGCAAATGTCTACCAGATAATTCTCCCCTGTTTGAGTCAATTGTTGTCTAATGGTCCCTTTGAAACTCTCGGCAACTTATGGTTCTTTCAGTTTACCCACATCCAATCTCCTTCGTTCACTGCATCTCTCTAATTCCTTCAGTTTTAGTCAGCTGTTCATAACCAATAAATTACGGTCAGAGTCTAAATCTTCTCCTGGAAACGTCATGAAATTTAAATTTTGGTTTCATAACCTTCGACTTAACATTATATAATCTACCTGAAACTTTTCGTTGTCTCCATGTCTCTTCCACGCACACACCCTTTTCTCATGATTCGTAAATCAAGTGTTAGGAATGATTAAATTTTGATCTGCGCAAATGTCTACCAGATGAATTTCCCTTCCATTCCTTTTCCTCAGTCCATGTTATCCTACCATTTTTCCTCCTCCTTTTCCTATTATCTAATTCTAGTCCCCCATCACAACTAAATTTTCGTCTTTCTTCTGTTAATGTTAATCCTGTTAAAATGTGTAACAGAGGAATTATTCATGTCAAGGCTCATGATACATTATATATCCTGAATAGCCTCCTCATCCAGAAGTGTATGTGTAATTCCAGTGGTTATTTTATATATCCTAGCTATTTGAATTTTAAATTAGGAGCGCTCTAGATTTTAGTTGAGGGGCATTCATTGTACTACATTGCCTAACAGAGAAGATATCCTAATTACTGACAGTTTTCAAGGTAATCATACATCATAAATTTAATGACTCCTTGCGTCGAAGTTATCAGAATTTACTATCAACTGAAAAGTGATATTGCAGTGCAAACTTTGCTCATGTAATTATATTTGGATACATGACTACTCTGACAAAACAGACAACCTAGGTACACTTGAAGCCTCAGTCAACAGCAGAGAAACTATTTCATCATCAAAAAGCAATGGTTCAATGTCTTTTGCACTGATAAGGAGATATTCACCCTTATATGTTTTTAAATAAAGGAAGAATGAATTACATGAGTTCCATCTATGCCATGTCTGATATCACCGTTTAGATGACACATAATGACACATCTTGATTCATTTAGATGTTTGGTCTTCGTCTCAAATTTCTCTGTATTCTGACTACGAAAATTTTGTGGATTTACGCTAGTAAATGCCATACGATTTCATATTGCCTTACAAATATTTTTATCCAAGAAACTCGGTCAGTTTGAGTTCTTGCACGAAACATTGTTTTAGTGACTGCCTATTCTGTGCCAGAATCATTAAAAATTACATTGGTTGTAATCCTGCTAGGAAATGCAGCTACAATAGTCACATAAACGACATTTTGGTAAATTTACAAAGCCAGTCTAGTTTCATACAAAACAATGAGAGTCAGATTAATTTCGGAACTGTTTCATTGATTTCAGTTCTTGGTTATGCCTGTTGTTCTAAAACATAGTGTCTGACTGAAGATCGACTGAATGATAACGATCACATTTCCTGCAACAAGACACACCATGAACCTCAATATGTCACTGTCCAGTATTTTGTGTTTGTGTGTGTGTGCAGGGGGGGGGGAGGGTGCAATGTTTTATGATCCTCCCATGTGAGGTTATTAGAGACGCAGCACAGATTCAGATTAAGGAAGCTGGAGTAGAAAATTGGCCCAGTCCTTTTCATAGAAAATGTTCCGACATTTGCCTTACGCGATCCGGAGAAACAACAAAAATCTAAATCAGGATGGCTGGACAGTCATTAGTCCGCCGACTGTGTCCCCAGTCTCTTACCACTGCGCTGTATCACTCAGTGTGAGTGTGTGTGTGTGCAAGAGAAGATTATATAAATATATTCCCTTTTCAGAAATAAGGAGCACAAGATCAATTTTTCAGTGACGACTGCAGATATTTTATTTTATAACTTTATGAAGTCTGTAAGAAATTGTAGATTGTTTCTTATTATCTCGTATCACCTGACCACAATTCCGCAGCTGACATTTGGTTGATATGGCCCTGTTGAGACACGCATTCGGTTTATGCACTGTAATAGTGAATTAATTTACAGTGCAGCCCGTACTTTTCCTGGTTAATGTAATGTTCGATATTTCAGTCAATACAATAACGTGGGGAAAATTGTATTTGGTAATAACTGACAAAAAAGAAAATGTTTCGGAAGCTTTCTGCCACCATGAGAATAGAAAATCAGTGCAAGTGTGAGAAACTGTAGGAATATATCATCGATACAATCAATAAAATCACGGAAAGCATGAAAGAGTGCTATTTAAATTTCCTGGAATTTGGCAGGCTGAGCATTAGAAACTTTGTTTTTTCAGAATCGAAAAAGCGGCACCAACCGAAGCGCATTACATTCTGAATTTTTTTTAATGTACCTGACGATATAGCAGAATAAACTGTTAGTGCAGTCTTGCAGGTTAACACTGAGGTGCTTGGTGGGAGACAGGAACACCTCCATTGTGAATGCGGGCGGATGACACTGTTTTAGAGTCGTTGACCTTGTCTCCACATCTGGCACAGTTTGTTTTCTGTATATGAAATGTGTCACGGATGTCCCTCGTCCGGATTCATGTTACACTGTAGTTCCTTCCCCAGCATAGGGCTGAGTAACGGTTAGTGATAGTAGGCCAGTGGAATGGCAGACCAAATCTCTTCTTCTGGAATTTAACGACGCCAGAAATGCTCATAAGAGGATTCCATTGCTAGCAATACTCAAAATTAGATAACGTATTGAAATTATAAGTTGTTAATATATATAGATGGTAAAAAATTGAAAGCAATATATATTCGTCTTGTTTCCCGACAGATATAAAATGTTAGGATGAATCGTAACACATAATGTCGTTTATTACACAGATTTTAAAATAAAAATGACCTACTGAAATACCATAGACATGATTACGCCTAATTTGCAGCGTGGTTTGCATCACGTCAATTCGTGTGTAACGACAGTAGTCGACAATAGAAATTATGTGCAGAAATGTCAGTGTAAATAATGTTTTCCTCCGATGACACACTTTTCGACCATGAAGTGTATAAGTGCTAAAAACAAAAAAATTGTTTTGTGTTAAGATAACCAAACCAGAGTAAAACATTTCACATTCTTTCCAGATATATCACTCTTTTGTCCTCTCGTACAGTGGATCCTCAATGCTAATGCTTTTCCACTTTACTAGCTTTTTTTTATACGGTTAGATGAGTTGTGAGATAAAACAAGGGAATTAGCAATGTGGTTTAGCTTGTTCCCAGCAACACGTGCTCACATGTTAGACAACGTGAACGAGGAACGCGTTTTCTGTGTAGTTAAGACAAGATTTTTCGACACTGTGAAAATCTAGTCAGTCTCATATTCGTTAATGATCTCTGCAGGTGAAGCGAGAAATCTTCGTTACTGTTCTGGAGAGAGTCCAGCGGGTTGTGGTTTCGTCGTTGCTCTCGTCCGGTCTGTACATAAAATCTCAAACATGTAGCGGTACCATGGTCAATGAATGTAGTTTGTTCTGCTGGGTACGCGTTGCTTTGGATGAGTATGTGCTGAAGGGAGGATAGAAAACGAAACACGGCGCCTCCTGAATAACACATCGAGTGCAGGTGATTGTAACGTAAAGGAGAAGTAAAGTAAAGAAAAAAATTATGGCCTCCGTGTTTCGTAGAATTATTTTCGTTTTTCGGGCATTATTTTAATATCTGCAATGAACTCAAAAAATGGTCTGTGTATTAAACGGGTCTTCTATGCGAGTTATTCGCAAACGGGCTTTTTCCTTCTTGGCGTTCGTCGTTTCTAGCAGGAAATATGAATTACATTATAGTTTTTACACAGATAATAAAAAGTATTATTATGGTGTTTACACTATTTTGACTACCGTCGTATTGTTTTCAGTGGACTAGCACGTTGCTTTCTGTAGTAATAGCAGTTACAGCTGTGAAATGTTAGGCAGCAGTGCGCTGTTGTTCTCTGAGCTCGTCGGTTCAGACGAACATTCTCGCCTGAAATTAACCATCTCGCAGTCAACTGCGACTGCGCGATAATCGATGCGCGCTATCCGTGTGCAGCCAGTCAAGTACGGAGGATCGTGGTCAGACTAGCAGCAAGCGGAAGAAAGCGAAGGAGAAAGGACGGGGAAAGTGCGGCCCACTGGCACATGGAAAAGCCTCATGGTTTAGCCACTAGACCCACTTCGACTTTCGCGAACTGGTTGCTTCACTGTTTTATTGTAACCGACTGCGTAGCTGCACAGTTAAATTTACCCACTGTCTAAATTAGCTTCATATTACGCTGTAAGAGTTTCCTATTCGCATTGTATCTCTGGAGTATATTTATATGGTGGCTTAACTAAACTTCAACAGTAAACACACTGAGATGCACAACGTCGCTCTTTTAGAATCTGCGAATGGATTTCGATGAGAAGCTCCCTGACGCTTTCGCACTTTCTAAACGGACCCGCGCTGAAACACTCTTCCTATTGGCATCTAGTCTAAATGGTTCAAATGGCTCTGAGCACTATGGGACTTAACATCTGTGGTCATCAGTCCCCTAGAACTTAGAACTAATTAAATTTAACTAACCGAAGGACATCACACACATCCATGCCCGAGGCAGGATTCGAACCTGCGACGGTAGCAGTCACGCGGTTCCAGACTGAGCGCTTAGAAACGCGGCATCTAGTCTATTTCTTCTATCAGTGCCATCTGGTAAGGGTTCCAATGTCTTTGAGCCTGACATCCACCTTTCCTATGATCAGTGCTCATGTACTTACATGTTTCATGGTCGTGTCTGTTTGCAATGATTGTTCGGAAATCGTGTAGTAAAAAAAAAAAGTATATTTTTTTTTCTTTCTCTCTCGGTGATATGCTTTCATGTACTTCTTCTTTTGAGGGCTGTGGCAAGCACATAATAACAGAGCTGTTTCATTTTTCTTTGATCAGCTGGATGTAACCGTTAATGTATAATTTTATGGTAAATTTGTAGAATATTCTAATATATTTTAGCATGTCCATTCAACAAATACTGAATTTACACGCAAAGTTTTGGTTGGTGACGCACCGCCGTTTTGGCCACTGACGGGTGAATCTGGCCGACCGACCGCCATGTCATCCATCAGCCAATGGCGTCATGTAGATGCCGTATGGAGAGATGGGGATCAGCAGATTGCACTGTCAGCCGTTGTAGGGTTATCAGACCTGATGCCACCGCTGCTGCTTCAAGTAGCTGCTTGGCATCACGAAGTTGAATGTACCCCATTCCAGTCTTCCCACAAAGGAGAAATTCCTAGTAGTGTCCGGATAGAACCCGAGCCTTCGACATGACTGTCAGTCGTGTGGACCAGACGGACTTAAATGACTCTGCTTTCCATAAAACAAGCTAAGCACGACAGATAGCGTATGATTTCATGGTACATCACACTGGCAGACGCACGAAGCGTGCCGACTTAACAACACTATAAATAGTACATTCGTTGTTTCTCCGTTTTTTATACATTACCGCTGTCAGTTCAGTATCACGGAAACAGCCGGAAGCACCGACATGATACAGTGATCATATGAGTTCAAATCACGCATGTATAAACGCTATTTCAAAGCCGGAGCCTATAGTCTTCCATCAAATTACTTACAACACTCAAATGTATTCGGGAGATGTATTGGAAATTCATTACGAGTAACATTAAATTTTTAAATATGTCACGAATTCCAAGATATATTATTAGAATATATTTTGTATCTTCATTAAGTTATGAATGGTCTACACATCATTTGGAATACTATGGAAGTTAATCATCTCGGACTGTACTAGACGTCATGACGGAAACAAAAGAGAACAGCTACGCTATCGTCACCAGAGGGTTTAACGCACATTCATAATGGCAGTGGCTTTCAGATGTGCCACTGGAAGTGGGTCATCTTGATACGACATTTCTGCAAGCGCATCTCCGCTTATCCCACAAAATGGCTAATTAAACACCACCTAACGAGCCACTTCTTTATGCACTCAGACCTCCGCATTGTGGCTGCTTCAAGTTTCACTTTCCTTTAACTTTCAGCATACTGTCTTACAGTTCCAGGAGGGAACTTCACCTACTGTAATATTTTACAGATTAGTTTCTGTATTATTATAGTTTCCGGACTTTACTGGCGCGCTTCCGTGGAACATATTGCGTTTCCAAGTAATCGCTCTCCTCAGCCTCTGATTGGAGTGGTCGGATTACGTCAGTGACGTAACTGGTAAAACAGAATTTAAAATAATTATTTACGTTTGTAATTGTGCTCTGAAACAGTCAATATTTGCAGTCTCGAGTCACTGCAGAACAGCTAACATTTTTAACAGGCTTTTTGTCATAGGGTCCTCGTGACTGTTGCTTCTGTGTTTAAGGATACTTTTACAAGTAATATATTGTTACATTAAATTTATTTTTCTATTCAAGTCCAACGCGTTTCTGGGCTACCACTCAGTTTTCAAGAAGTATATTTGCGTTTCTGGGCTTTACATCTGCTTCATTTTATCACATAGCAGTAAGTGAATTAAGCATTTGTTAATGTTACGTGAAAAGCGTCTGAGACGGGATTAACGAAAAAATAAATCCTTATTGGTGATTGTCTTTATTTGGATACAATATGTTCGTTTTCTGCATTGATGAAAAACTTTTACTTACTTATACTTCAAATGATTTACGGTGTTTTTCTTGCACTATATCACTCAAATGACATAGTTTACTTTGTGTTTCAATACCGTTTTAAAGTAGTATGTGTCATATAGTTTCGTTTGCATAAACAGAGAAAATAAAGTAAAATTACTCTGATGAATAGTGGTTTCAACAGTCTTGCACATGGTTAGGAATGTTTGTTAGCGTTTTGGATGCCTCAAATTATTCGTGATAATTTCCTATTTCCATAAATAAGTAGGCAATTGATACATTAAAGTGTGTAATCAAGTACTACTTTTTTCATGAAAACAAATGTTATGAAATGAAATAGCTACTGCTGAGAACTGATGGAGGGGGTAAGATGGTAATGGGATGACGAATCGGATTGGGGTGTGACGTGATGAGTGAGAAGGCGTGGGAGGCAGCCAGAGGAGCGGTTGGAAACGGTTGACAAGAACGGGAGTATTTGTGTTTTAGAAAGGAAGAATGTAATTGTCTTCATTCATCGTTGTAAGGCGGTTGTACATTGCTGAACATAGAAAGTATTCTGTTGTTTTCATTGTTCGTTTGTTCGTTCGGCATGTCAATGGGAAGGATAATCTGTTCACTACGTACACTATGTGATCAAAAGTATCCGGACACCTGGCTGAAAACGATTTACAAGTTCGTGGCGCCCTCCATCGGTAATGCTGGAATTCAGTATGGTGTTGGCCCACCCTTAGCTTCCACTCTCGTAGGCATTCGTTCAATCAGGTGGCGGAATGTTTCTTGGGGAATGGCAGCCCGTTCTTCACGGAGTGCTGCACTGAGGAGAGGTATCGATGTCGGTCGGTGAGGCGTGGCATGAAGTCGGCGTTCCAAAACATCCCAAAGGTGTTTTATAGGATTCAGGTAAGGCTCTGTGCAGACCAGTTCATTACAGGGATGTTATTGTTGTGTAACCACTCCGCCACAGGCCGTGCATTATGAACAGGTGCTCGATAGTATTGAAAGATGCAATCGCCATCCCTGAATTGATCTTCAACAGTGGGAAGCAAGAAGGTGCTTAAAACATCAATGTAGGCCTGTGCTGTGATAGTCCCACGCAAAACAAATAGGGGTGCAAGCCCCCTCCATGAAAAAAACACGACCACACCACAACACCACCGCCTCCGAATTTTACTGTGGGCACTACACACGCTGGCAGATGACGTTCACCGGGCATTCGCCATACCCACACCCTGCCATCGGATCGCCACATTGTGTATAGTTATTCGTCACCCCACACAAAGTTTTCCCACTGTTCAGTCGTCCAATGTTTACGCTATTTACACCAAGCGGTGCGTCGTTTGGTATTTACCGGTGTGATGCTCGACCATGAAATCCAAGTGCTCTCACTTCCCGCCTAACTGTCATAGTACTTATAGTGGATCCTGATGCAGTCTGGAATTCCTGCGTGATGGTCTGGATAGATGTCTGCCTATTACACATTACGAACCTCTTCAACTGTCGGCGGTCTCTGTCAGTCAACGGACGAGGTCGGCTTGTACGCTTTCGTGCTGTACGTGTCCCTTCACGTTTCCGCTTCACTATCACATTAGAAACAGTGGACCTAGGGATGTTTAGGAGTGTGAAAATCCCGCGTACAGACGTATGACACAAGTGACACCCAATCACCTGATAAAGTTCGAAGTCCGTGAGTTCCGCGGAGCGCCTCATTCTGCTCTCTCACGATGTCTGACTACTGAGGTTACTGATATGGAGTACCTGGCAGTAGGTGGCAGCTCAATGCACCTGATACGAAAAACGTATGTTTTTGGGGGTGTTCGGACACTTTTGATCACATAGTGTACTTCTAGAGTTTCTTGTATGATATGGCTGAGGACTGTTCGTGGTATATTGTGAGATCTTTGGCGATAATAGTTTCTCCCCTTCACCTGGCGCCCGCCCGTCTCTAAACAACTCTAAAACAGATTAGCTATCCATTGCAACTCCCCACAGTCGCACCTGAAGATCATGAGCAACTGCATCTCTAAAATATTCAGCAGTTCTCGTGACAATATCCGGAGCCATTCAAGCAGTTACTATTTTCTTTCCGAATCATGGGAACGTGACTCCCCTTTTAAAACAATGCTTACCCACATTCTAATGCAGATCTATTAAGTTTGCAGCCGTGGACTGTGCGGCTGGTCCCGGCGGAGGTTCGAGTCCTCCCTCGGACATGGGTGTGTGTGTGTTTGTCCTTAGGATAATTTAGGTTAAGTAGTGTGTAAGCTTAGGGACTGATGACCTTAGCAGTTAAGTCCCATAAGATTTCACACACATTTGAACATTTTTTTTTATTAAGTTTGCATCGGGAATTTCAAACACGTTCAGCGGACATCGAAAGTGTTGGCATTGGCTGGGGTGCTACCCAAACCACGTACGTACACAGTTATAGTGTGTATGAGCACAATATGTATTTGGGATTGGAATCTTTGTTGTGGATGTCATCTTTACCATGGAAGTACCTTGTCACCTAATATGGCCACATACTACTTCCGTGGCGTAAATCCACCTTAGGCAACAACGAAGCTACCTCTTCATGCTAATTAAATGTCCCATCCAACGCGTAACTTCTTTGGGCGTTAGCTGCACATAAATCCCATCTGTTGAAAATGTGACAAGTGGTGATTCAGCGTACTATACTATTTTATTTAAGTCATCGCTGGTCTAAGCTACGTGGCAAAAAAACTATTTGCATTGTGCTACTGTGCTTGTTGTAGAAGTCATATGTTTGAGGAACTCACTTAAGGAAGTATCGACGGGTGGACACTCAAGGTCATGCCCTTATATTTCTAACGTCTGTCTACTGCAGAATTTTAAAATACTTTTTACGCTGCGTGTATTGTGACATTTATAAAGACCTAAAAATCTCCTCTGTAGAAACAAACATCGATTTGGCAAATGACGATCACGTGAAACTCAGTTTGCGCTGATCGTGCACGAGACCGAGAGGGTAACATATGCTGGTATCCAGGTCGATGCTTGTTCCTTGATTTAATAAAGGCGCTCGATACAGCTCCGCACTGTCGCCAAATGTACAAAATACGAATGTACGGAATATCAGACCAGCTTTGTGACTGGGCTGAACAGGTCTTAGAAATTAGAATACAGCATCTCAATGTTAACGGAGGCGAGCCTCCGGACATAAAAGTAACTATGTGCGTACCTCAAGGGCGTGCTTTCCGACCATTTATTTTCACGATATACAAGGAATGTTAAATGAAGAGATAAGAAACTTTGCAACAGCCAGACAGGTTTAAATTTGCATATGCCGCTTTGGGATAATGTAGTGAGACACGTAGGGAATGGAAGAAATGCGTCATCTCCCTCTAAAAAGTTCAAAGCTGTGCCCTCAACGAGCAAGGTGATGCTCACTGTCTTTTCCGACGTGCAAGGTTCGATACGCATCGAATTCCTTGAGCACGGAAAAACCGTTAACAGCGACGTGTACTGTGAGACACTCCGTAGTCCGCCCTACAGCCTGGACGCGTTGCCCTGCGAATTCAGCATGTTTGGTCCGCGGAAAGCGTTTCAACTCGGATAACGAAGTGGAGGACACAGTGGAGGGCTGGCTCCTTTCACAGCCACAGGAATACTTGGGACAGAGAATCGTTCGGCTCGTGGAACAGTGGGAAAGCTGTGCTCAGGCCTCTCTCCATTGCTTTTGAAATAAAGACTTCAATTATACTCACAGAATTGTTTTGTGCCTTTTCTTTTGAACATCTTCCTCGCATATAAATGACCAAATAGATAACGTCGGAACGTCCATGCGGTTGTTCGCGGAAGAACTGTTATAGACGGACAAGTGGCCACACTAGAAAAATGTTGCAAGATGCACCAAGACCTGCAGAAGATCGATGATTGCTGCAAACATTTGCAGTTGACCCTCAACACAAACAGATATAACGAATATTGTATTGTATTGTATGTTAACCTGGAGCCTAGAAACGATCCAGCGGTCCACAACCCCACGACGACTACCGCAGTCCACTTCAACCCTCCGCCGCCCCACACCAAACCACTCTTTCAGGGTTATTGTGCGGTTCGGCCCCCGGTGCACCCCCGCCCCTTCCCCCCCAGGGAACGTCTCACACCAGCCGAATGTAGCCCCGCATGTTTGCGTGGTACAGTAATGGTGGTGTACGCGTATGAGAACTTGTTAGCCGGCCGCTGTGGCCGAGCGGTTCTAGGCGCTTCAGTCTGGAACCGCGCGACCGCTACGGTCGCAGGTTCGAATCCTGCTTCGGGCATGGATGTGTGTGATGTCCTTAGGTTAGTTAGGTTTAAGTAGTTCTAGGTTCTAGGGGACTGATGACCTCAGATGTTAAATCCCATACCGCTCACAGCCATTTGAACCATTTTGAGAACTTGTTTGCGCAGCAATCGCCGACATAGTGTAGCTGAGGCGGAATAAGGGGAACCAGCCGCATTCGCCGAGGCAGATGGAAAGCCGCCTAAAAACCATCCACAGACTGGCCGGCTCACCGGACCTCGACACAAGTCCGCCGGGCGGGTTCGTGCCGGGGACCAGGCGCTCCTTCCCAATCCAGAAAGCCGTGCGTTAGACCGCACGGCTAACCGGGCGGACATAACGAATATTACACAAATAGGCGGAGAAATCCATTACTGTATGATAACGCGATTGCAGAACAATTATTGGAATCAGTCATATCCATTAAACATCCGCATATGGAATGATTTAAAATGGAACGACGGCATAAAACTGATAGCAGGAAAGACAAATTTCAGACTGGTTTTCATTCAGATTTATTCACTTCAATCAGGTTGCTATATAAGTGTTGTGTTGAGGAATGGTGACAAGAGGAGTGTGATGTTGTGCGCAGGCGTGGCGACAGTGCCGACGGTGCTGCAGGAGGTGGACGTGGAGGTGATCGCCAACGACCGCTGCCAGCGCTGGTTCCGCGCCGCCGGTCGCCGCGAGACCATTCATGACGTCTTCCTCTGCGCCGGCTTCAAAGAAGGCGGCCGCGACAGCTGCCAGGTGACTCTCGCAAATACACTCATCTCATTTTTTATGTACTTCTGCCTGTCCTCCCTCCTTTATTGACTCATGTATTTCTGTTGGCAGACCCGTTCATCTACACTCATATTATAGCATACTGCGTTATTCCTAAGTACCTCCGGGGTTTCAGAAGACGACTTCGCGAAAACTAAAAAAAAAATACAGGAAACTGACACGTATCAGTTTATATAGCACGTCTCCCAGTTTCTAATCATAATACGCACCGTGGAGTAGTTGTGGAGCGCACCACTAGGATAGGCGTGTCAGAACATGTAGACAAACCATCCACTTCGTATTGTCGCATCGAATTAATTAACGCCTGCAGGTAGGCAACCCGGTGAACAGACTTCTAAAACGGACTGCTCATTTTGCGCGTTCTCGGGCAGCAGCAGAAATGACTTTAATGAATTTCATGCGTGTATTGGCGTTTGCTGCGTCACAAATGCTGCCCATATTGAGCGTTTGTAATGAGGTTTAAAAACATCGAGAAATGCTCTTTCCGCTGGTACGTGTCTGTTTCCTATTTACCAAAATATTGGAAAACCAAAATCACAACACATTACCATCCCTAATATGGTGTAGGAAACCATTGGGATTGAAAACAACTTCAGTCATCTCGGAGTGGATAAATATAGGTCGTGTATGGTTTTCAAGACAATCTTATACATCCTGCAAAATAGTGGCAAGTTCAGTAACGGTGATGAAGGTGGACAGCGATCACCCATACTTCTCTACGAAGTTGACTACAAAGGCTCAATAATATTGAGATCTGGTGACAGTGGTGGCCAAGGCAAATGGGAAACTTTATCGTCGTGCTCACAAAACATGCCCTGTCGACTTGGAACACACAATCACCCTTCGCGGAGCGAACATTGTACCATGGGATGGGCTTGATCAACTAAAACTGTCACATAATCCTTGACAATAATGCGATCTTGCAGAGTAACCATGAGCCGCATGGAATACCACGCTATGGTTATTCAAATCATCACCGGGCCCACGCCGTGTTTCACTTTTGGGTTGTAAACTCGGTTAGATGTTGGAAAACAAACTCATCCGACCAAATTACTTTCTTCCACTGCTCTGTAGTCCAGGTTTTATAGCTTCCGCACCTCGTTTTCCTGTTATGAAGTTCCCTTCGTGTTGTTTTGATGCTAACAATGTTCTCAAATGAGGCATTCAGTTCTGCAGTGCCTTTTGGAGCCGTTGTTCTCTCGTCTTTCGTCGCAGTCCTTTGCAATGACTGTTTGTCACGATCACTCAACATACGTTTTCGTCCCCATTGTGATTTAACGGGTAATGTTTACCCACTTTCCCTGTATGCGGAATAAATCTTCGATACGGTACCTCTTTAAACGCCAAACGCTTCGGCTCCTTTGGCTACGGAAGTACCAAGCGTAGGAGCACCAACAGTTTGCCCACATTCGAATTCAATTAGCTTCGGCATTGTAGGAGAAGAAGGTTAGGTTAGTGTACTTTATTTATTTTGGTTGGGAAACTGCAGTAGAGATCGATCATAATTGCGTAATTAATCATGCGTGCCTAAAATCGCAATAAAACTCAAAAATTGACAACTGCATACAGCTTGTGTTATCCTGTCGGGAAAAAATTTCACAGTACAACAGTACTTTTCCGACATCGACTGGCACTTGCGACGGACTGAGGACACTGGAAAGGTGGTATTCGTGGTCAAATACGACAGCGCAACCTACATGCTTGGCTGGCATTTGCAGTTATGTTCAAGCAACCATTTTTCGCGTTGTTTCCATGCATTTGTCCAACCCCTGTGAGAACAACCCTGTATTTAGCATCACTTCATGTACTAAATTCGATCTTATCATACCATGTTACGTACATCTTTCCTGATATTGCTCCCGTCAGTAAGTACGAGCTATCGTTTGTCACTTTCGCGTCCATTACGTATAGTTAGGCTGTTACTTCACCTACAGCGCTAGCACGATGCTTCACAAATAATTTCCTAATTCATTTACTGTCATAATTATTATCATCTTTTGCCGTTTAATGATATCTTTCAGCGTTAATTCTGATAAATGAAAGTCTTTTAGTACACTTCTCTAGGGATTATTGAAGTTATGGACATTTGGATAAATTTTGATGACGTAACTGGAAACTGCACCTTTCAAGAGTAGCAGCGTCTGGTTGCATGAGGAAGAACAAAAGATGTGTAAAAGATGCCGGGTGAACATGTACGGTTGAAGTGGTATAAGAGTTCAACCTCCATTGTCTTTGTTAGGAAAGGAAATAGCTGTGAAAGAGATGACGAAGATCTACGGATGTAAAATATGCTCTAGTGACCCTGTGACTAGATACTGCATCGACACCACAGTGGCACGTCATCCGTAAAGTCATTGTTGTCATCAAGATCTCAGAAATAAGACATAGCAATCAATTTAGTTGCCATAATAGCTCCACTGTGTGTCATAATGGTCGTGCAACCCTTTTGCAGCGTTCTCCAAGAAGTATTAAGATAGCAATAATTTCTACATTCGCTACTCCCCCACTTCTTCATACATATGGTCAAGATTGCAAAAGGCATCTCTCGCTCTGCAGACTGCCTAGAGACGTACGTCCTGCAGCTGACTGAATTACCAATCCAACTCCTTTACTGATTCATTCCTTCCGCATTTTGGAAAGTCTACTAGCATACAACATTTCTTTCACTCTCAGCCCTTGGTGGGCATAGAAACTCGCCATTTTCGTCACTGATGGACTCTGCCTGATTACTGACTTTACTGACTCACATGTCATTCTCTTTTACATCTTTCTTCTCTGAGTTGTCGCACAGCCCTTAGTCGAAAAAGCTTACATTTTTTTCCTTTACTGGCCCATGATGTAATAATAATTGTAAAACAGCATTGATATATAAGCGAAAGTCAAATAAAACGAGACGGATGGTAAAAAGTGAGTAAACTGTTATTATTTCAAAAGCAATCGCCATAAGTGTTAATACATTTATCGTACTGTGATACATGACTGCCAATGCCTTCGTGGACGAACATATTGCAAACACTGTTTCAATTACGCTGCAGAAATTTCGCTGGGAAGCCTCTTATGTTGTGTTTAATTTTGTCGCTGTTTTCTATTCACTTTGGTACATGTGATGGAGGATCACGTCCTTTCAGCATTGTGAAAAAATCTTAAATAATTTTAATGAGCGTTGCCTTACTCTGCTTCTTAATTTGTATTATTTATCGTGTGGCCTACAGGGAAAAGTTACATCCACGAGAAAAAACTGATCTAAACTCTTTCTATCCCTCTGATGTCAGTCTGAAATGATCTCTGTCTCCTGCGCTGAATGCTATTTAAAACAGAACTGAATTACAATTTTTTTTTTCAGAAACACCAATGATTTACTGTAACTCTTTGTACACAGGGCGATTCTGGTGGACCGCTGACGACGACAATGAATGGACGTAAGGTTCTGATTGGTCTCGTGTCGTGGGGTATTGGCTGTGGCCGAGAACACCTACCAGGAGTCTACACCAACATACAGAAGTTCGTGCCTTGGATAGACAAAGTCATCCATTAGCTCCTGCTCGCGTGCAGACACCGATATCGTACCAAGGAAATACATTCCACAGACTACTCAAGAGGTAACATAGTTCCTTTGAGGTCTTCCGCGTGTGGAAGTTCGTTAACGCTGTACTCATCTTGTTTTACAGAACTGTGTGAATATGTCTCGTTTCGTTTACTGCCTGTATGGAAAACCCAAGTGAGACAATCGTTTAACTTATAGTGGTACATTTTCTATGTGAGCGATAACAGGCAACAGACATTTGAAATAGGACGTGCGTCTTTCATTCGTCGATGTGGAACACAGGGTCATGTAAGATAATAATTATTATAGCCAACGAGAGCAGGCAGTGCGGTGCAGCAAGCTCTCTGTAATACCAAACTGAAGGTACACTGTCTTTCATGCAAAACCATAGGTTCGTTTTATTGATAAGATAAACAAAATGTGTGAAGTACAAGTATAAGCTTCGAATTTCTCTTTCATGAAACATGTGCGATGTATTTATTTACTTCACCAGAATACCGTTAGCCGCAGCGTAACATTTTGTATACTCACGCTGTTCAGCAACGTAATTACGTTTTGTGTATGTATGTTTCTAGAGCGACCCGCAAACTATTAAACGACATTTACTTATCAGTCCTGGCATCCAGAAGTAGTGTATTAAGAATGTGAGAATAAGTGTTTCTCTTTTATATTGTAATACATTGTATAAAACCTTGTGAGCGATGAACTGTAGGACGAAAGTTCAGCTTCTAATGAGAGATGTAAAGTCTCGCATTTGTAATGGAAGCTATCATTATTTTTAACAGCATCTATACTATGCCAGTGATATTTTGTACAATAAATAATTAATTTTGTAGCTGATGTGACTGTTTTTAGTGTGCACCAAATATTTGTACATTACTTAGTTTTTCGTAGAGATTTCAAGCAATTCCTGTAGCTCTTCTGGGAACAGACCAATTAGCAGACATCTGTTTGAAATGCATTTTTTACTGTGCACCATGTTATCACAGACCATGAAAATGATTGTTTCACGAGAACAAAATTTATAATAAATCAAACATTTTCAGTGAACTCAGATAAATCTTGTGGCGGTCAGACATGTGAAACTATCCATTGTATGAAACTAACATTTCGCAAAATATAAAGGGGACAGTTATTACTATAAAAATAAAGACTTAAATGAACGAAAGTTAGATGAAAATATTCAAGACTTCAACCATGAAATGAGACAATTCATTAGTGTAATCTATCAAATGATATCACATTAACACAAGAAAATATTTACAGCTCCTTCAAAAAACATTATGGTGTTCTATCTGTAGAAATTGTCCTTCTACACTCAAATTATAATACAATTTGTATTTTGTGAAACAATGAAGATAAAGTATAATTATTATTTATTCATCAAGAAATTGTCAATTTGGCAATGGAAGGAAGTGTGGCGGGGCAAAAACTGCAGAGGAAACCTAGGCTTGAATACAATAAGCAGGTTCAAATGGATGGAGAGTGCGGCAGTCATGCAGAGACGAAGATGCTTACACTACATAGACTACCTTGGAGAGCTGCTTCAAATGTCTTCAGACTATAGATCATAGTAACACAACATATTATTTACTAAGCATATTTGGAAATTATAAGATGAACTTCCACCATGCACATTTAAAATGTAATGAATATACAATTGCAGAACATAATTAATTACAAAACAAGTAGCACCACATTGTAATCTACACCACTTACATTAAATTATTTATTATAATAAAACTCATGAAGAAAAAATAACGAAAACTGGTACAAAAAATTTGTGGAAGAAGAGTTGAATAATGCGAAGAATCTGAGATATGAATGAAATCAGGTAATTTTTGGAGATGTGGTCCATCTATGCAGTTAAATGAAAGGCTCTTTGTTTTGTTCCATATACTTTTCACTTCTTTTTGTTTATGAAGTTTCTTCCATCACTTGTAATAGATGTTTGTTTTCTGTACATAATGAATACATAATATAATGACTCAGGTAAGCTGCTATATTACAATTGTTTACTTTCTTGCTTTTTAAGAAATAACTTTATGGAGCACAAGTTTTGTAAGGTTAAATTAGTATTTGGTTCTACTTATGACTCTGTGATAGTATTCCATGTGTGTCATCCTGGAGTTGTATTTATTTGGTCTGCATACACCAGAATGTCATGTTTACAGAGTTTTTAAACACATTTCAGGTGAAAATTTTACCTTCGCTTAACACTATCTGTTGGTGGCTCTCGTATATCGTGCAAATAGCAAATATTAGCCGAATACGACGTATCCATCTAACGTGCCATTGACATATAAACACCATTCGACGGTTTCGCAGTTCAAAACTAATAGGAACGGTAAGACTAGTATCATCGAATCAAGCGAATGTGAATGATGTATTCGTTCGAAGAAGAAGTCGATATGCTTCTCATTTACGGAGAATGTCAACGAAATTCAGTGAGAGCTAGAGACTTATACGCTGAAAGATATCCTCATCGTACTCACCCTACACGTAGTACATTTAAATATGTGTATGATAAATTGAACGCAACTGGATCTTTAACGCATCGGAAACATATCCGACAAAGGAAAATTACTAACGAGGAAACAGAAATTGGTACTCTTGCCCCTGTGGTTCGAGATCCTTGTGTTAGTTCGCGTCAAATCGCAATGAAATCTGGCATGAGCCAGAGTAGTGTTGTTCATGTTCTGCATCGCTATAAATATCGTCCTTACCATATTAGTCTCCACCAAGAATTTACTGGTACGGATTGTATGCATCGCATTGAATTCTACAGATGGACTTAACTTCAGATTCAGAGGGATGACACATTTATTAATTTGATTTTATTTACTGACGAGACTACATTCACGAACCATGGAAATGTTAATTTGCATAACATGCATTATTGGGCATCTGAAAATCCATGTTGGCTGCGGCAAGTTGCACCCCAAAAACCGTGGTCGGTGAATGCATGGTGTGGGATTCTGGAGGACAGAATTATAGGCCCCTATTTCATTGAAGGAAATCTTAATGGTAGGAAGTACACCACATTCCTGCAATAAACATTAGGTCTGTTATTGGAAGAAATACCTTTAGGAACAAGGAACAGAATGAGGTATCAACACAATGGGTGTCTGGCACTGACATTCTTTTATTTGATGTGTGTGTGTGTGTGTGTGTGTGTGTGTGTGTGTGTGTGTGTGTGTGTGTGTGTGTGCGTGTGTGTGTTTTATTACATGTGGTGGAGAAAAAGGGAATTTTGACTATAGGGAATCGTTATTGTATATATCCTTTTAGTGTCTCTGGTGGGAGATTAAGTTGTTATTTATACTCGTTGTGATCTACATATTAGTTTCTTATTGTTTTAATGGCTGACAGATCAATGAGTTGTTACTAATGCTGATTTCGTTATTTATTACTTTCCTGTTCATTGCAAGGGCACTTTGTATACGGAAGTTTACCTATGATGTTAGAAGTTTTCTTTTGTAATTGATCATTCTATCAGTTTTCATGTCTTGTTGAATCTTGACTGGATCATGCTGTTCAGCAAAGGTATAATGACTATTTTCATACTTACAGCTTCTCATGTGTTCTTTGTAGATGGTTTTGAAATTTCATCCTGTCATTCACAGATACATTTATTTGCAATCTTCACATTACGACTGGTATATACCAACTCTGCGGTGTTTGTCAGATTTTCCTATTGGTGTTTGTAAATGTGATTGAAGTCTGTTGGTTGATCTGTCTGCCACGTGTAACTCTTGTTTCTGCAGTATATTTGTCATTCTTTGAGTTGGTTTGTGACTGTATGTTAATCAGTACCATTTCTTTTTTTCAGTCATTTCATGAGTGTTCCTTTTCTGTCGGTTTCTGTATACTGTAGTGTCTGTTTGTTTGTAGAGTTTTGTAGTGCTTGTGTCCTGTATTTTTATTTCTTTTTCGTGCATCGAGTTTGTGGTTGAGTCTTTGTTTTATACGGGGGTTATACCCATTACTTGGAGTATGAGCTGTAAGAGTTCTAATTCTTGTTCACAGTTTTCTCTGCTCCTTGCAAATTCTGTTCAGTCTGTGTATCATGTGTTGCTGGATTAGGTGGGTGGTTTGATGTGGAAGGATAACTGTGTCTGTTGCTTTTCGATTTCTGTAAATCTCAACTTTGAGGTTATTGATTCTCTTTTTATTATTATATCTAAGCAGTGTATTTGTCTTTGTGTTTCTCTTTTAATGGTGAATCGAATATTTTTTCTATACTGTTTATGACTGCATGAAGTTTGTTTTCTCTGTTGGTTCATTTAGTATACAGTCTATAGCACCTAAAAATCTGCATCCTTTCTTTGTGATTATTGTATTGGGGATTGCATTTTCTTTGTGATTGATGAATATGTTTGCCAGTGTTCCCCATCTGGGAGATCACCTTGGGAGGTCATCTTTTTGCAAGTAATATTTCTTTTCAAATTGGAAGGTATTCTGAGACATGATTACTTTCAAGTTTTTGATTATTTCTCTAATATTATCTGTGGATAGTCTGTTGTACAGCAGTAGGATCTCTTCAATTTCTTTTATTGTGTTTGCAACTGCTCTTGAGGTGCACATGTTCTCTCTGTCAAAAGAAATGAGTGAAGTTGCTTGTGTAACGTGTAAGTTTTTTAGTTGTGGTATAAGTTCATTTTTGTTTTTCACTGTTGTTTTGTTGTTCTTAATTTCATACTGCTATATTATTATTTTTTATTTGTTTCCCACATAGTATGATGGTACATTCATATAATTTATGTCAGACCTCAGAAGGATGTTAGGTATGTGAATTTTGGATTAGCTTCTGTGTGTTATTGCTCTTGGGTCCTTTTGTGTGAAGTGTTGTTTCTGCATGTCTGTTAATACACACCTTAAGATTGTTTTTTTGTGTGTGTGAGTGTGAGTTTGTGTGTGTGTGTGTGTGTGTGTGTGTGTGTGTGTGTGGAAATTTGCTATTTGATCAGATTTTGGTTTTGTGATGATGTTAGAAGAGATTAATTATTTTTTCTACATGCTGTTCTTTAATTATCAGTACTGTGGTGTCCCCTCTATCAGCTCTGATGACTGTGATGCTATTGGAATGCAGTTTTTCTTTTAATTTCTTTGTGGTATTCCTTTAGAATTGAATTTTACTGCTGTGCTCTTTCTTTAACATCGTAATTATGTTGCTTACTTCATTATTCACCAATTCTCTTGTTAGCCCTAATTTACAGTACTGTTTTACTTTTTCTCTTCCTCTGTCAGGATGGTTTCTCTTTCTACAATCAGATTTTCTACATAATTGTTCTCTATCGTGGAGCTGGCGTAGTGTTTGAGCCCTCTTTCTAATTGCTAAGGTTTTCTCTGGTATATCTATACCTGTGAGGTTTTGTTACTTTGGGTGGAATGTATGTTGATATGTATGTATGTTGTCATGTACTTTGTTGCATTTATCTTTCAGGTTGTGTTTACTAGTGAGCATTTCAATTTTTTGTATGTGTTTCTTCTGTGTACATTTCAATGTTCTTGCATGAATGTGTTCAGTTTCCTGTGTCATGCTGATTATCACTGCAAACGATTTTGTTCTTTCTGCTACCAGTGAGCTATTTCTGACCTTTGCATTAATATAATGTCAAATTACATTATTTATTTTGTATGTTTGATTGAATCCCGTGTGTTGGATGACCTTGTGAAGTCTGAGATAAGTATTCTTGAAGCATTTGTATAATTTGATCCGGTTAATGAGAGAAATTTACCTTAGCACACGTTTATAATTGTTTTGAAATCAGTTGTGAGACTGCTTGTTCAGATTCTTATCACAGCCTGCAAGTTAATGTTTGTCAGAAAACAGCAATAATTACTCTTGTTGATCTTCAAATCAGAAAAACTTCACACATAAGTGTATGTAGAGCGAAGTGTCGAGAACATCTTCACAGCAAATTTATTCATACATGGAGATTTTTCAGCTGACAAGGATTTATAAAAGGCCAACAACAGCGGCGGACTGACAGAAGAGAGTAAATGTTCTGAGTTTCCTGTACACACAGTTCTTCGGTACGGATAACAGGTGCATCGCAGTGTGGGAGCGAAAAGGCGCAGCAACTGGAAACTTAATCCAAACATATTCTGTCATACTACTACCATCGTTTGATTGAAACTCTCGCCTCCTCATTGATAACCGCTTTGTTCCACTTGAGATTTTTCTTTTCTTTTGTTTTCTTCATGTCTAATATACCTTTCGCTGTTTACCTAGATACCTAGTTCAATAAATGCTCCTTTCTTTTACGTATGTTTAATCTTCATTTTCCAAGAGGCAGAATCTGTTGCAGCAATAGCCCTAGAATTATCATCTGCATCTGAATGTATTGAATTTTTTCATGATTGAGACGAGTTATTTGTCAGATTTTAAATGAAAATATGTTTAAGATTTTTTTACTTATTCCGCATTCATGAAGATCGTTTATCTTGGGAGCTGTGGAAGGTAAATCAGCATATTTGTTTTTGTTTTAAATATTTGTTGTGTACTGTTGTTTTTCTGACATGTTCTTCATCCTGGAAGATCTCCTCACTATGAACCTACTGGATCTAAAAGACGTCTAATCTAATCTAAATTGTTATACTTCGTTATTGTGGTGTGAAAGCTCATAAAACATATTTCCGAATGCCAACACGATGACTTTATTTCTTTCGTGGTTCATGTCTACTTTTATTCTGCATCTCGCGAGCCTATGGTCACTTCTGATAATTCTAGTGTATCCTATTTAAGCGACATTGAAATTCTCTTCCGGTACCATCCTTTCGCTTGAGCCGGAATACCAAGGTTACCGATATTCACAGTTGTAAGGAGGGCCTCCAACAACCCTACCTGTGGGACACTAACCTATTAGGGTCAAAAGAGTTCGGTGAGGCACGTGGACAGTGCTAAACCTTGACAGTCCCAACCCAGACCTGAGTGTTCCTGTCTGAATCTCAGAGCCTGAGATTAGCATGAACAGCAAGCATGCTTTTTACGTTTCACCAAAGATATCAAGTCAGTATTGTTATTTTACAAACAATCTTTGTGAGACTAGTGATGTACTGAAATCTACATGGTGGAGTCGTAGATTCATTATTCTGTCTACAGTGTGAATGAGTAATCCATCCATTTCTGACAACTGTACATTCTATGATGACAGTCGTACCCACTACTCGCCATGTCCCACACTCCACGGACAGATCATTCTAAGTCTCTCACCTTTCACTTCTGTCTTCTACTTTCTATAAAAGATACAGATCATGAAATTAAAGTGACACTCCATTAAAGAAAAACACAAACTCTTTTACATGCAGACGTCTGGAAGCCTGTACTCTTTCTTTCTTTCTTCGTCACACCTACTCTGTATGCAGTTATTGTCTGCACCCGTCAAAAGCTTCTAAAACTATTTCCTCACCCCATCATACAGCTAAGTCCTTAAATCCATTATTTACCAATTCATCCATAAACACCTTACGAACCCATAACCCCATTTTATCAGCCAGTATAGCTTCCTTCCCAACTCCTTTTCCAGTAAGCAACACCAATAGCTTCCAAATCTTCTTTCCTATGAACTCGACGAATCCAAGTCAGATGTCTTTCCCACTGACGCTAAGGAAACCTACGACAGAGTTAGGCGTTCCAGCCTCCTTTTCAAACACCATACCTCCCCGCTTAGAATTTACTGTGTCAGGTGTACTGGACCCTTTTATCTGACTGCCAGGTCTATGTAACTCTTAACAGTACTAGTCTTTTATAACATCAGCTGCTCCCCAATGTTATGTTTTATGCACCCTCCTACGTCCCAGTAATGATCCATCTGCACCAGCTTTCTCATAGTGCAATCAGTGGCTCCTTAAGCTGCACAATTCTAAAATCCCATTCTCAGACTCAGACTCCAAGACTTCTTCCCGACCATTCAGAATAGTCCTCCCCATTTTAAAAATGAATAAAATACAATGATAAATGAAAAATACAATATTGTGTATGTTCCATGGGATTAACTTAAATAGTTAATCAGTTTCCGGCTTACAAGGCTATCGTCAGACTGCAACTGACTACCATCGTCAAAAAAGATACAATAACTGCAGACTACATTTGACAAGACGTTACTCACCTAAACTGAGGCACGAACACAAAGTAAACCCATCATTGACATTACAGTGGCAGTGCAATTAAAAAGGTAAAAAATGGACAGTAAATAAGTGTAAAGGGAGCAAACCCTGGAAAACATTATCACTAAAATAAAAAATAGTACCTATATAATAATTTAAATTAATTTAACAATCCCAATAAAATAAAAATTAGTACTTAACAAGAGCACTGAAGAATAGCTTGAAGAGGTAATACATGTAGAAAGTAATACAGAAACGGAGTTAAAGATAGAATTGACAATTAAAACAACATAACGTATGGAAAATCATAATAAAATAAACAAATAAAGGAAAATGGAGGAATAGAAAGAAACTGACAAGCATTGGGAAATTATGAAGATTACGTTAAATTTAGAACAGGGGAAGTATTGAGCTATGTTTGTCATTAAATATAAAATTTGGGCTGTGAGCTAAATGTTCGTTGATTTATAGAGCTTCTAGCAAGGTGAGTTTTTGGGCTCCGTTTCCTAAGTGGGGGACACTTGACTGTGACTGGTAGCTGAGGCTGTTCCTCCGTACATGCTCAGCAAATATGTAATTCTGTAACCTGCAACTCTTTTCACCCTTAGTCGACCTAATTCCCATGTCTTTGTATAACTGACCGATATGAAACGTATCGCAATCAAGACAAGCAGTTTTGTATTCCTCGCTGTTGGTTAGTAATTGGGTCTTATGTTTGCTGTTGAAAGTATCCTCACATAGTAGAAAATCCTATAGTTTCGGGGTATCAATGTTTTTTCGACACTATGACGTGATACCATTCCTAGGTATGGGACTGGACACCACTTCCTGGAGATAATGGAAGGAGCAGCCGAGGAAGCTTAGAGAAGGAGTTTAAGTTACCGTGTATGTAGACAGGCTATAAAAAGCAGCTCAACACATATTTCGTAACTTAAACAGTCAACATAATAATTTCAGTTCAAAATGGAGACTGACAACAAATCCGCATACTTCCTAGAGCCATGCATTGTTATCAGTACGCGAACACATTGTTTCAAATTTTATAGAAAAATTGCAGCTACAGACCTAGTCATACCTTCTTCCTCACAACACCCAGTAACACACACACACATACACGCTTTTCAGTCAGTTGTGCACCGTCTCATATTTGTTCTCATGTCCAAAGAAAATTTCAGAGCAGAGTTAGACATAATAAAATTCATTGCCTCAACCAATGGCTATAATCCTGTCCTGTAGACCATATACTTCCACTGTCTGCAGGAAGTGGTGTCCTGTCCCATACTTAGGACAGGCACCACATAGTGTAGTGAAAACACTGATATCCTGTAACTTAAGCATTTGCTGCTATGTAAGAAACACCACACTCCAGTGTACTTTAAATAGACCCAATTACTAATGAACAATGGAGAGGGGGGAGGGGGTGCAAAATTATTTGTCCTCATTGTGGTAAGTTTACTATCTGTCAGTCAGACAGAGACATAGCAACTAGCTTGAATGAACGTGAAAGCAGCTGCATGTTACACAACTAGGACTCCACATTTGCTGAGCGTGTACTGAGTGAGGGCCACAGCTGTTAGTCACAGTCCAATGTCCTCCATTTAGCAAACAAAGCCCAAAAATGCAACATGTTAGGAGCCGCGGAAATCGACAAACGTCTGAGCCACAGTTCCAATTTTATATTAAAGGATAAACACTGATCAATGCTTCCCCTCTTCTAATATTATCTTAATTCTCCCAATTTTCCAATGATTCTCACATGCTCTGTTCCTTTCTATTCCTCCATTTTCCCATCTTTATTTATTTTATAGTGATTGCAATTGTACTTCCTACGTTACGCCGTTATAATTGCCATTTCTAGCTTTTACTCTATTTCCGCGCCACTTTCTATATGTAATACCCTTTTAAGCTGTCCTTTAGTACTCTTGTCACGTACTAATTTTACGTTTATCAAGATAGATAATTTAATTCTGTTTTCTGGGCTTTTATATTTGTTCACTGTTCAATTTTTTAACAAATGAATTAATCCTGTAGAAAATACACAATATTATGCTCTTCAGTTATGACTAATTTGTTCTGTCAAGAAGCGAGGGAAGAATCAGTTAACATGATAAAATACAATAATGTATTTGAAAAGTGCAACACGAAGACAGATACATTTTATTGGAAAGAACTCTGTATGAAACGCCAAGTACATCTAGACACACAGTACACATTTCTCTGCTTGGAGAATTCAGTTTGTCGAAAAGTCTCCACACATACTGGGACTGGAGCCTCTAGACGTCATGGCACGAGATCTAGCAGGTCTTGGATTTGTTTCTGAGGAATATCCGGCCAGTCTATACGTAAACGAGTCCACTAGGTATAAACAGCTATCGCTGAATACCATGACGAACAAGTCACCTACCAACGGTGTGCCTCAAAAGTTCAATGAGCAACATGTGAGGCTGTGGTGTGCGTACTGTAATACCTTCGGTACACATACCATCAGATTATTTGACTTGTCGCTCTAACGAAGTAGGCGAGTGACAGCAATATGTCTCGTGGTCTTATCGTGGCGTGTTTATTTTCTGCCGTTAGGTCTGACCATAGAAATGCCACTTGCACACTTAGAGTAGCAGATTGACGGTGACCAACTTTAAACAGAACTTGATTAATATTCACACACATTTATTAAAATAATAACAAGTATAAAAATTACGTAACTTGATTCTGGATGCTATTTACAATTGACAGTCTGAAGTTCCTTTGGTCTTGGTACGTTAATCTTATTCTCACATATCTCTGATACTTGACAAAGTGTCTATACATTTCTCTTCATGGCTATGTGCAGGAATATGATAATCTTATTAGGCGCAGACTGAAACTTGACTATAGTCTAATGCAGACTGATGCAAACTAACTAATCGGAGGTCTGTACACTCGTTATAATACCTCGAGCGTTCAGGTATCACTGCGCGAGTGTGATCCGCGAGGAGAAAAAATTATACGTTAGCTGCAATCTCATTGGCTGCGTGACATATTAATACGCTGATCGGCGGAAGCAGAATTTGGTCCATCTCTAAGACAGCGCCATCTCGTAGTGCGGAGACAGACGAACGCTGAGCCTGCGCTGTTGTGCTTAGTGGGGCGCGCTCTAGTGGGAAAGTTGTGTACGCGCTGACTACGCGGAACTATGCACACAACAGAGGTAAACATGTGGACCAGGAAATCAGTGCCATCTCCTGATCCTCGATGAAGGCTTCCACATTCCTCGCTACAGAAGGCTAGGCATTTATTTGCTGAAATAAAATAGCTGGAGCGACGAGAAGTAGCTTGAACTCTAAAACCTCTAATTCCTCTCATATGCAGCAGCCGAGGCATATCTAGTGGTGCTCCAAACTGAAACATTTCACATTTTATATGTATGAAGATGGTATCTGTTCTTTCCACGGTGTATACGCGGACAAGGAAAAAAAAATTCCCAGATTTCTCCCGGATTTCCCTATTAAAAATACACTTTGTCCCAGGTGAAAACATACTTTTTCCCTCTTAACTGACAGTATATTTTCTCTCTGAACTGTGAATCTTATCAATCCTTTGAACGGTTATGGTTTTATACACGGGCGTTGAATTTCTCGGCGATCTAGAAAACGAAACTCAGGGAAAAAACACGTTTTGGAAAGATCTTTAATTTACAGCAACATGTACGCTGCATATTTTCCTATTACGAAAGTATAAATTCTAATTCCACCAAACACCGCATATTACTTGCGCTTTTGTAAGCAGTCATAGCTCATGTCACGTGATTTCGCCAGACGATGACAGCGGATATTCGGAGCTTAGGACACGTGATGTACTCAGCCAATAGCAACATCACTGTTAGGTAGCGCGAACACACAAACAAGAAAAGTTAATGGTTTAAATTAATATGCATAGAGTTGCTACAATAAAAGCAAAGCTTTCAGATATAATATTGGTCTCTAAGGTTAATACGCTGCAAGGGAACCTAAGCTTACACATATAATGTTGGTCTTTTATGCGCGTATTACGCTTTAAGATATATCACACAAATGTGCCAGTAAAATTTTTAATAACGACATAAATGTCTGATCTTCTGGGCTAGAAATTCATCTAAATGGCTCGTAATCAACGAGTTGATTTTTAAATGAGAGTCAAACGCTCTGTGACTTAAGAGATTCATCGTACGTTCTCGCACATTGTTCAACTTGAGTAAAAGGAAATTTTCTTTGAAAGTAACGCTTTTCAAACCATTATTCGCAATATTTTCCCGCGACCTGCTAGAAATAGGTTCGTTTCAGCAGTTGCCAGAGAGCGCCAGATAACAGGCGCCACCGCGCTTGCGCAGCTACGATGACGTAGGAGGCCCGCATGTTCGTACATGTGAAACAATAAAAGATCTTACATTATATCATGAAAGAAAAAAAGACATCAGAGGATACTCCAAGAGCATCTGAATTTCTTGAACGGTACTAAAATGTGCACGTTTAAAGTGCACATTCGTTTGTCCAGATTCCCAGTGAATTAAGCTTTTGAATGTGGTTTTCGGGATGTAAATTTTCTTGGAATACCTGTGTTATCTCATGCTTGGTTCTTTATTATGGCATAAAAATTCCATACGTGTTAGAAGATGAAAACGTGCAGTTGAAATGCAGCAAACAGTTTAAACTAGCCAATAGTGTGGAATTAAACGCTTCGTTTCAAATATATTGACTGCCTCAGCGGAAAAGCTTAATAAAAGAAAATTTCTTTCGCAAACCGACAAAAATAACTTCATTGTTCTGCAAGGCAATTAATGCTTGACTGTCAGAAAGAAGGAAATACAATAAAATCAGAAACTAATAACATATCTTAGCCTTCCGTAATTTGTGAATGTATTTTAAGTCAGTTGATAGCTCCTAGCCACAGAAATCGGTTTTGTTTTCATTTGACGTGAGAGCAGTAAACGAAGAGGAAACAGCAAAATCACTAAATGTAAGCACGGATCACGTGGAGAGTACCCACTTCCCCACTATAACTCAGACTGCTCTGCGCATCAGCCCCGGATCTACGATATTTCCGAACCGAGACAATACTAGATAGTCCCCCCCCCCCCCTCCCTCGAGCGTTTGAGATAGGACGTCAAAAATTTTAAAAAAATTGAATTTTCAAAAACATGTTCATTTTGTAGCGCACATCTTTCTCAAGAGCATGATGCATGAAACATATGTATTCGAGGAAATGTAAGGCAAGTTATTTGGTCTTAAGTGTGCCAAAGTGCAGTGCCACGCCTCTTCACACAGAATTCTTCTAACGCACTCGCTGTATTTCGCTCTGTGGAACTGCAACGAGTATATCTTATAATAGATGCCATCAAACTATATTCAGGACAGTGGAAATTAAAATGTCCTGCGTTGCCTCTCCTTCTTCCCGTCGGCCGGTTTGACATACTGCCCTCTCTCTTTTTTTTTTTTTTTTAAAAAAAGAGAACTCTTCAGAAAATTTGCACTCTTTATTCCCTATTAGCTAAAAACTTGGTGCTTTGTGTGACATAAAATTAAAAATAGTGTACATAAAACCGGTAAAGACAGGAGACAAGCAAGACAGTACACATTTCTTCAATCCTTAGCTCCTAGAATTTCTTTTTCTCTAATATTGCTACAGCTTTATAGAACGTGCTTTCCTTAGTGCAAAAGAATCTATTACTTCATGTAAATTATCCAAAGGTTATGCTACATGAAAAATCGAAATGTCGTTGTCTAATGCTGGAAAAGCTTTTAATACAAATAGGACTCAAGACTGGTGTGGTTTTTCGATCTGATTACGTCTATTTTGTCACTGTCTGTTAGATAAGACTAAATTGACCTTTCTAATACTGCAGCAATTGTAAAACACACCAAATAAACGAGACTGTGTTGGCACAAATGGTCATTTTTATAACACGACAGAATATAGTTCACGAAGTACCATTATCAAATGCCTATTAGGCCCACTACAAGCAAAAAGCTTTACGTCACGAAATAGTTGAAAATGGCCCTGAGCACTATGCGACTTAACTTCTGAGATCATCAGTCGCCTAGAACTTAGAACTAATTAAACCTAACTAACCTAAGGACATCACACATATCCATGCCCGAGGTAGGATTCGAACCTGCGACCGTAGCAGTCGCTCGGTTCCAGACTGTAGCGCCTAGAACCGCACGGCCACTCCGGCCGGCAGGAAATAGTTTCACACTTCATTCATGCCGGCCGGAGTGGTCGAGTGGTTCTAGGCGCTTCAGTCTGGAACCACGCGACCACTACTGTCGCAGGTTCGAATCCTGCCTCGGGCATGGATGTGTGTGATGTCCTTAGGTTAGTTAGGTTGAAGTAGTTCTAAGTTCTAGGTGACTGATGACCTCAGATGTTAAGTCCCATAGTGCTCAGAGCCATTTGAACCATTTGAACTTCATTCATACTCTGCAGTTTCTCAAGCATGAGATCTAAAAGTAGTAGTACGAAATTTTTACAAAAATTTGGAATCGTCATATTCTTCCATAATTTGTATGATGTCCCCGTTTCTTCTCCTCCCTCGCTCTGACAAACAGTCTTGTCATCACTAATTCTGTAACTATTCCTTCCAATGTCAAAGCTTATTCGCAGGTTACCTTCACTAACTCTGCGATTATTCTCCGGCTAGGTTCAAATGGCTCTGAGCACTATGGAACTTAACATGTGAGGTCATCAGTCCCCTAGAACTTAGAACTACTTAAACCTAACTAACATAACGACATCACACACATACATGCCCGAGGCAGGATCCGAACCTGCGACCGTAGCGGTCGCGCGGTTCCAGACTGAAGCGCCTAGAACCGCTCTGCCACGCCGGCCGGCTCTCCGGCTAGGCGTTGTTACATGTTCGTACAAAGCGTTTTCCGCGCTATTTCCAGAATAGAACTTAAAGCGGCTGCTAGCCGGGGACCGTGCATCTGGCCCTTACTATTATAGTGATCTGGCCAATAATTTTCTGTCAAAATTTCATTTTCTTGAACACACCGAGAAGATAATACGTAATCGTTCTTACCTGTTATTCCTGTTAGTCGCTTATTTCCACTGCGGTAGACTAGCATTTCGCTAGTAATTATAGCAACGCTCATTATTCGCAAAACCCTGTCAACCACATAATGAGACAGCGGTTGGCATTCATCTATTCGGCTTTACTCTGCTCATCTCGTATAGCCCCTTTTGTCTGCAGAGAAGTTTGTTTCTAGATGCGACGAGGATTCCCTTGACAGAGATATCACAAACACTATGCACACATTCACAAACCAACTTACGATTCATTCAGAAATCAACTTCGAATGTTTTCAAAGATCGACAGGGATGCGTTTCAAAGTCATATGAATAAACGATAGACCAACGTGTGCTGGATGCTAGGCGCTTTGCGAATCAAGGTTGTTTTCCTCAAGAAAATGAATTTCCCCCCCCCCCCCCCCCACCTCCCTCCTAGATCCGGGAGTGCTGCGCATGCATGAATCTGGCATATTTTTTCCCGGTAGCATCTAACTGCTTGCTGCGACTGCTTGCACAGCCAACAGCCTCATTTCTGTAGCCAGAAGCGGGAGAAGGTTCAAATGGCCCTGAGCACTATTGGACTTAACATCTGAGGTCATCAGTCCCCTAGAACTTAGAACTACTTAAACCTGACTAACCTGAGGACATCACACACATCCATGCCCGGGGCAGGATTCGAACCTGCGACCGTAGCGGTCTCGCGGTTCCAGACTGTAGCGCCTAGAACCGCACAGCCACTCCGGCCGGCAGCGGGACAAGGTCCTATTCAACTGCGCATGCGCATGATCCCGCTCATAACTGCTAAAACAAATCTAATGTAAACAGCTGTGACGTCACGCTCATCAGAGGCAATTTCTTGTTACGAAGCATTGCATAGTCTTCCTAAAGCCTTTGACACATTTTGCAGTTGGCAGACGCTTGTATGCGCACTGTGTTTTGTTGTTGTATATGGCGCATTTCCTTTGCAATTTAAGTTTTATTTCTTCTCTCGTTCATGTTTTATTGCTGCAGTATTATTCTCAATAGCGGGATACAGTAATACCCTTTGTCGAAATATCGGTTCTTACAAGCCAAAAAATTACAAAAATTCTACTGAAAACGAAAACAATGAAAAATTCCCGGGATTCTAAAAAATACCCGGGCTTTCCCGGTTTTCTCTTGGATGAAAAAATTCCCGGGTTTTTCGCGGATCTCTCGGTTGTCACAAGTCGTATACACCTTGTCTTTCGGACAGTTCCAATTTCATACTAATGGATAAACACTGATCAATGCTTCCCCAGCCGGCCGCGGTAGTCTAGTGGTTCTAGGCGCGCAGTCCGGAACCGCGGGACTGCTACGGTCGCAGGTTCGAATCCTGCCTCGGGCATGGATGTGTGTGATGTCCTTAGGTTGGTTAGATTTAAGTAGTTCTAAGTTCTAGGGGACTGATGACCACAGAAGTTAAGTCCCATAGTGCTCAGAGCCATTTTTTTGAATGCTTCCCCTCTTCTAAACATATCTTAATCGTCCTAATTTTCCAGTGCTCCTCACATGCATACGTATACAGGGTCTTACAAAAAGGTACGGCCAAACTTTCAGGAAACATTCCTCATACACAAAGAAAGAAAAGATGTTATGTGGACATGTGTCCGGAAACGCTTACTTTCCATGTTAGAGCTCATTTTATTACTTCTCTTCAAATCACATTAATCATGGAATGGAAACACACAGCAACAGAACGTACCGGCGTGACTTCAAACACTTTGTTACAGGAAATGTTCAAAATGTCCTCCGTTAGCGAGGATACTTCCATCCACCCCCCCCCCCCCACTCCCCCGTCGCACGGAATCAAATGGTTCAAATGGCTCTGAGCACTATGGGACTTAACATCTGAGGTCATCAGTCCCCTAGAACTTAGAACTACTTAAACCTAACTAACCTAAGAACATCACACACATCCATGCCCGAGGCAGGATTCGAACCTGCGACCGCAGCAGTCGCGCGGTTCCGGACTGAGCGCCTAGAACCGCTAGACCACCGCGGCCGGCCGCAAGGAATCCCTGATGCGCTGATGCAGCCCTGGAGAATGGCGTATTGTATCACAGCCGTCCACAATACGAGCACGAAGAGTCTCTACATTTGATACCGGGGTTGCGTAGACAAGAGCTTTCAAATGCCCCCATAAATGAAAGTCAAGAGGGTTGAGGTCAGGTGAGCGTGGAGGCCATGGAATTGGTCCGCCTCTACCAATCCATCGGTCACCGAATCTGTTGTTGAGAAGCGTACGAACACTTCGACTGAAATGTGCAGGAGCTCCATCGTGCATGAACCACATGTTGTGTCGTACTTGTAAAGGCACATGTTCTAGCAGCACAGGTAGAGTATCCCGTATGAAATCATGGCGGTGAATCGAAGAAGTACAGTACATACTGACGAAACTAAAATGAGCTGTGACATGGAAATTAAGCGTTTCCGGACACATGTCCACACAACATCTTTTCTTTATTTGTGTGTGAGGAATGTTTCCTGAAAGTTTGGCCGTACCTTTTTGTAACACCCTGTATAAGGCTCACCGGCCATTTGACCATCTTCTTCTGTGCGGATAAACAACCAGTGCCCGAACTCTTACGGGACTCGGGAAAAAGCCGCGAGTATTGAATATAATGGGCAGGGGCACTATGAATATAGTGCGGGACAATTAGATGGGAATGTGGGTCTCACGGGAGGCGTGCCAGAGATCAGTCCCTGGAATTGCACTATCGGAGGCTCAGATGGTTCGCCGGCACGGTAGCTCAGCGTGTTCGGTCAGAGGGTTAGCTACCCTCTGTCATACAAAAAATTAAAAAAAAAAACTGAGTGAACGGATCAACGAACAACCTGAACGGGTGTCATGAGACGTCCGCCCCGAACATATGCAACGAACAAAGTGGAACAAAATGAGATAAAAAAAAGATGGATAGAGCGTCTGCCATGTAAGCAGGAGATCCCGGGTTCGAGTCCCGGTCGGGGCACACATTTTCAACTGACCCCGTTGACGCATATCAACGCCTGTATGCAGCTAGGGGTATTGATTTCATTGTAATTTCACATTTTCCCGTCATGCTATTCAGTAATTCAGGCTGCCAAACGAGGTTACCAAGGCAACGTCTAACATTTATGTGGCCATCAGTGTAGAAGGATTATGCCAGTCTCTGACAGAAAAAACACATTTCGCTCCGCAATATTCTAACGAGGTCGTTAATGTATCTATTGTAGATTGAGGTGTTTGTTGGTTCTGGAAGCTACCGGTACGCAATGGATTGTATGCCACCAGTGCAACTTGCACAGTATAAGAATTACAGCTGCGTTCAAGCGTTCACACTTATAGAAAGTAGGCATTAACCGATTTGTACCCAGTAGCATTGTTAGAGTAGTGCAAAAGACAAGCAGCAGTAGCAGCTCTAGTAGTATTATAGTAGTAGCAGTAACAAGCATAGTTGAAATAATTACAATGACAACAGAGCTGATAATGTCACAGTAATAGTAGTAGTGATAAGCTGAGAAGTCTCACTAATTATTCAACATTTATTAATTCAACGTCGCGGTAGTTTCAGAACATTACGAAAACCTAATCTCTTTTCATTTTTTCGGATAGTTTTGGAAACCTATTTCCAAATCAGTCCAGCTGAAAAGGTTGCAGTATATTGCAGCAAAAGCAGAACGAAGCTCCTAATGAAATAACATCAAATACTTTCTCATAATCACGCTACTGTTTTCAAATTTCTGGTTTCTCTGAGCAGAAAGTTAGTCATAATGAATGCTTAAAATAATTTTACAGTATACTCACAAGCAAGTCTAATTTAAACCGAATACAAACGCTTAAATTCTTAGTACTTACAATGAGAATACTACAGTGAATAAATTTTGTTGCAGCGTATTAATAACCAACAGTAATTTCACAGGTAGCTGCGTACGTGAGATAAACCTCCATTGTGGTGATTCTGTAGACTTCCTTGAATTTACCAAAAAATACTGACGTATCTGTCTAAAATATACCCACCCGCACAGATATTCTTGAAATCAGAAATATAAATACCAAATTGGGCACATTTACTGGAACATACACGAATTTCTCTATATCTGCTAAATAGAAACTGAAATTAAATATTAGTTTACAGTACTTTTTGTTCGTTCCAGTCCTAAAGATAAAGTTTTTTTTATTCTACTATAGTTAACTGAGCAGGTAAGATAACATAGTGCGAATATCATAGGGATAATCCGAGCACTACTCCCAAGCGAAAATACCTTGACGAGAGCTGTGCAAGGATTTCAGACGGACTTGATACATACGTTGTCGGAGCAGAGAAGACGTGGGATAAAGCACGTAGCTCTTCCTTCAGACTGCTTCGGTACAAATGAAACAGGCCGTGAAGCAATAAAAATACAATACTGCAAGTGATAAAGAATCAGGCCACAGGTCAATGTGAAACCACAGACAAGTAAACACGGGGTAAAAAATCCTGCAGAAGGCTTCTTTCTGTTGATGCTCTTTAGGATAGATACCGCTCCTCGTGAAGGACCGTCCGATGTTCTGACACGAGGAGGACAATAATATTGCGTGACGATGCCTTAGAGTCCTTTGTGGATCGTAGTTTTCTGTTGCCGCGACAATATTCAGTTTTCTGCGAGTAAAACGTCGGATTTATCGGAATCTTGTTTTTTAATTCCCTAGTTAAGCACCTTCTCATACGAAGATCAATAGTGAAATCGTTGCGTATAAAAGAGGTTCGTTTCCGGAGTGGCAGATCATACATTCAGTGAGGCACTTCACCTAATTGAGCACACTAATGAGCCACTGATAACTGCAAACAGATCTTTTGACAGAAATGGATCAGACGGTAATTCTACCAGCTCAGCCGGCCGCGGTGGTCATGCGGTTCTAGGCGCTATAGTCCGGAACCGCGTGGCCGCTACGGTCGCAGCTTCGAATCCTGCCTCGGGCATGGATGTGTGTGATGTCCTTAGGTTAGTTAGGTTTAAGTAGTTCTAAGTTCTAGGGGACTGATGACCTCAGATGTTAAGTCCCATAGTGCTCAGAGCCATTTGAACCATTATACCAGCTCAGTTACATGTTCAGGTTCATGTGAATAAACAATAACTAAATTTTCGTGAGTTCCAGTGCACAGTGGAGACGAACAGAATTTAAGTCTGTAAGTCTGCCCTCCGGCTGTCTTGTATTTTGTCTAGGCTGTGATTATGAGTGGTGCTGAATGTTTTATAGAGATACAGAAGCTGAGTCTGCGAAGCAGTAGGCGCTCTTTGTAAGACACACGTTAAGATCAATAAATCTGAAATTATAATATTATACTTGGCTTTTCTGGTTTTTATTTACCCCACATAAGTTTATTATTTTGCGAGTAATACTGGATTCGTGATAGTGTCATTGCTTTGAATTCAGGCAATTACAGACCTAGTACCATAGAGTAGCGTTTCTTAATTATTACGATAAACGGACTTCAAAGCCCACTTTTATCGTGGTACTTCTTGTTTTCTTCTATAGCATCTGTAAGTAGATAATTTGCAAAAAGTCACAATTCAAAGTAAGGTAGATACTCACTAACCTACTTAAATTTACGCGATCAGACTCAGAGGATCGCGCGCAGCTAGTTCTTCCACTCGATTGTACACCGAACAACCAGAACCTTACGACCACCGACCTGCTATCGACATAAACCTACCCAGACGATAACAGCGTCACCTGGCGAGGAATGACTGCTAGTTAGACACACGCAAGGTGCATGTAGTATCAGTGAGCGTGCTGCCCGTGTGTAGAATGGGGGAGGCACGCGATCTGTCTGAGTTTGACAGAGGGCAGATTGTGATGGCCCGGAGGATCGGCACGAGCATTTCGGAAGCTGTACGACTTGTCGGCTGTTCGAGGAGTGCTGTGGTGAGTGCCTTCAACACGTGGCAACCAAGGTGAAACAACGTCCAGACGTCGTGGGGTTGGGCTGCCACCCGTCATTGCAAATGTTGGACATCGTAGCATGGGCAGACTGGCATAACATGACAGGCGGCGGACTGTGGCGGTACTAACATCAGACATTAATACTGAGCAGAGTACAAGTGTGTATAAACACACAGAGCATCGAACACTCCTAACGATGGACCTCCACAGCCGACGACCCATCGTGTGCCAATATTAAAACCACGACATCGGCAACTACGACTGAAATGGGCACGTGACCATCGGCACTTAACGTTGGCGCAGTGGCCGAGCGTTGCATGTTCTGATGAATCCCGATACATCTACATCTACATTTATAATGCGCAAGCCACCCAACGGTGTATGGCGGAGGGCACTTTACGTGCCACTGTCATTACCTCCCTTTCCTTTTCCAGTCTCTAATTTTACATTCGTGATCTCCTCGGGAGGTATAAGTAGGGTGAAGCAATATATTCGATACTTCATCCAGAAACGCACCCTCTCGAAACCTGGACAGCAAGCTACACCGCGATGCAGAGCACCTCTCTTGCAGAGTCTGCCACTTGAGTTTGCTAAACATCTCCGTAATGCTATCACGCTTACCAAATAACCCTGTGACGAAACGCGCCGCTCTTCTTTGGATCTTCTCTATCTCCTCTGTCAACCCGACCTGGTACGGATCCCACACTGACGAGCAATACTCAAGTATATGTCGAACGAGTGTTTTGTAAGCCACCTCCTTTGTTGATGGACTACATTTTCTAAGGACTCTCCCAATGAATCTCAACCTGGCACCCGCCTTACCAACAACTAATTTTATATGATCATTCCACTTCAAATCGTTCCGTACGCATACTCCCAGATATTTTACAGAAGTAACTGCTACCAGTCTTTGTTCCGCTATCATATAATCATACAATAAAGGAGCCTTCTTTCTATGTATTCGCAATACATTACATTTGTCTTTGTTAAGGGTCGGTTGCCACTCTCTGCACCAAGTGCCTGTCCGCTGCAGATCTTCCTGCATTTCGCTGCAATTTTCTAATGCTGCAACTTCTCTCTATACTACAGCATCATCCGCGAAAAGCCGCATGGAACTTCCGACACTATCTACTAGGTCATTTATATATATTGTGAAACGCAATGGTCCCATAACACTCCCCTGTGGCACGCCAGAGGTTACATCATTCTGATGGGAGGACGCGAATCTGTTGTCTTCCAGGGAAACGGTTCTTTGATACCTGTATTGTGGGATGGAAACAAGCTGGTTGCGCCTCCTTTATGCTCTGGGGAAGATTCACATGGGCATCCATGGCTTCAGTGGAGCTCGTAAGCGGCACCATGACGGCCAAGGAGGATCGTACACTGGTTGCAGACCACGTGCACCCCTTCATGAGAGAATTTTTCCAGATGGCAGTGACATTTTTCATCAAGATATTGCGCTATGTCACTAGGCCAGGAATGTGATGGAGTGGTTCGAGGAACGCAGTGGCGAGTACCAATTGATGTGCAGCCCCTCTCAACTCCCCAGATCTGAATCCTATCGAACACATCTGGGATGTGACTGAAGGTGGCGTCAGAGCTCATTGCCCCCCTCCCCGGAATTTACGGGAATTATGTGACTTGCGCGTGCAGATGCTGTGCCAGCCCCTCCAGCGACGTACCAAGGCCACGTTGCTTCCACGCCACGCCGCGTCGCCACTGTTATCCGTGCCAAAGGTGGACAGACCGGCTATTAGGAAGGTGGTCATAATGTTCAGCTTGATCAGTGTATCTCCTGCTGCCTACCGACAATCACGCTCTATCTCGATCTCCAGCGAATCCTCATGGAATCCATTTCTCTACTTTTTATATCATTTATCCAGTGGATATCTTCCTTGGGGATTAAAATCCATGAATTTCAAAGGCCATCGATATTTGTGCAGTCGAGCGACATGACCTGACCATACAGACCGTTTGGTTTTCTTTGGGACTGTAATATCTGGACTGTTGTAGATCACATCTAGCTCACAGTTATACCGGGTCCTCCATTTGTCAGTGATTTCATCTTGCACCGGACCATAGATCTTCCTTAAAACTTTCCACTGGAAAATAGAAGGTTCTTTAAGTGTTTTCCCGGATATTCCTCGTTTCACAACCATACAAAATGGTTCAAATGGCTCTGAGCACTATCGGTCTTAACTTCTGAGGTCATCAGTCCCCTAGAACTTAGAACTACTTAAACCTAACTAACCTAAGGACATCACGCACATCCATGCCCGAGGCAGGATTCGAACCTGCGACCGTAGCGGTCGCGCGGTTCCAGACTGTAGCGCCTAGAACCGCTCGACCACCCCGGCCGGCCACAACCATACAACCTCACGGTTTGGACCTGTGTTTTGTACAGCTATAGTTTGAAATTCTATGACGTACTGCGAGATTTAACTCAGCAGAGGATCGGTGTTGCTCGCTGCCGCCAACACGCTGTCACTCATCCGCATCAGTTCCTCCTTAGATATGGACGACAGCGGCAAGTCGCCGGGAAAAACGAGATATATGATTTTCTCACCTTCGCCCTCGATTTCTTTCAATTTTTTACTGAAAACTTTCCACATTATCAATTCGAGTCACAGGTTGAACAATAACGGTGACACTCTATGTCCTTAATTCAACCCTATGATTATGTTGAAGTTCTCCGTGACTTGATTCCCGAGTTTCACTTTTCCTTTTTTATTAGCGAGGCAAATTCTAACTAGGCGATGAGTTTCTTAGGTATCCTAGACATCAGCTCTCCTGGTGAATGTAGTCGTATGCCTTCTTAAAATCTGTGAAGATCACATGGAAGTGTTTGCCATATTCCAATATTCATCTTGTCGGTGAGCTATCACAGTACATTGGTGTTGTCCACATTCGAAAGGCCCTTTCTGAAACCAGCCTGATATTCAAAAGTCACTTTTTTTGCAAACTGCTGGTTTCTGTTCGGTATACAAATGAACAGGTCCTTATAGCAGACAGTCAGGAGGACGAGTCCTCTGTGGTTGATGCAGCCCATTTTGTCACTTCTGTTGTGTACAGGGCAGATGACCACTGTCTTACAGTCTTTACAGATCATATCCAAAAGTCAGATCGTCTTCATTAGTTGCTGAATTCTCTTGTGCAGTCTCTCCCCTCTCTCTGTTCACGGTACAGACTGGAATTCTTCCTTGGCAGGAGGACTGCAACGGAGTGCGCTCGTTCGTGTGATCCCAGTTGACGAATTACTTGACCGATTAGTATAGGCATCAAGACTGCTAACCCGACAATGGCAGGGAGGGCAGTGTGTTGACCCTCAGCCCTTCATAGCGCATGTAAATGACGCCGTTGGTTGTAGGAAGACGGCGGTTGGTCTGGACCAATTGTCCCGCCGGTGAATAGAACGGCGGTGCTTATTATTATTATTATTATTATTAATCATGATGTCAGCAATTACACAACGCTGGAACATTTAATAGGTAGTCCGGTTGTAAGCAAACTGTTTAGGTTTTTATGTTGGCAACGCCACGAAGTGCTCTATATGAAAATCACTGACTGCGCTGCGTGCAGTCTGTGGCTGGTTGGACTCATTGTTGGAATATTTGCTAGTGTAATGTTGGGCAGTTGTATGTGAACAGCGAGTAGCGTTGCGCAGTTGGAGGTGAGCCGCCAGCAGTGGTGGATGTAGGGAGAGAGATGGCAGAGTTTTGAGAGCGGACGATCTGGACGTGTGTCCGTCAGAAGTAGAAAATTTGTCATCTTGGATGTCATGTTCTCTATCAAAATCTTTCATTTGCCAACTATGCCTATCAGTAGTTAGAGTCTTCAGTAGTTAGAATCTTTTATTTAGCTGGTAGTATTGGCGCTCGCTGTATTGCAGTAGTTCGAGTAACGAAGATTTTTGTGAGGTAAGTGATTCATGAAAGGTATAGGTTATTGTGTGTCAGGGCCATTCGTTTGCAGGGATTATTGAAAGTCAGATAGCGTTGCGCTAAAAATATTGTGTGTCAGTTTAGTGATGATCAGAATAAGTAAAGAGAAAACTGTCTGAGTACGTTGAGTTTTGCTCAGCTGTTTGAAAATCAAATGAAGTAAGCGTTTTACCAGCATAGACATTCTTAATTTTTCTAAGGGGACGTTTCATAGTATTGCATCATAGCACATGGCACTGTTGCTGAATCGTGGTGGGTGATAATTTCCAGTCCTCCCCACAACAGAAAGATAATAGCATGAGAAACTAGATTCCTGTGTAAGTTCAGAAAAGAAATTGAACGAAAAATATAAAAATTTAGTCTGACTTGATATCCCGAACCGCTTATCCGAAAATTTAGCCAATAATTTGCAGTAAGACTATTCTTGAGATGTCTATAACAACCTCTCTGTAAGTGCAGCCCCATATTCATGGAAATTAGCTTACTCTTTCAGATTTGGAACGTAGATTAATATTTTGCATGCATCTGCGTAAAACAAATGAGCCATTAATGTTGGCTTTAACAAGAATACGTCAAAGATTAACGCTGATAAATTTTGACTTCACGTTGGAAACCCTATGAAAGGAATTCTTCCACCTATAATAATAACCACTATTCCAAAGCAATTTCCTCCTCCTTACTTCAGTTCATCCGTTGTTGTCTCAAATTTTAATAAATTAACCACAAGTGAGTCATTTATGATTGGTACTGGCTAGAGCGGTTCAGTGTTAATCGCAACGACCTAGATTACCCGAGATTTTTAAGAAGTGAGCTCTTGTCCTTAAGAATGATATTAACATAGAAAGATAAATAATTATTTCACTATGTAATATTTCTATAAAAAACTGTTGAAGACTTCTTCCACTTGAACCGGAAAGTAAATTAAAATCAATATGATACAGTAGTCCAGCGTAAAACGTCTTTAAACTACTAAACGCAAACGCCGGAATGCTTGCTAAAATAGGTCAACGCTCGCTTGCTTTCCACATCCACCACCAGCTGAGCAAATGTACCATCTCTCATCTCATTAACACCAATGAGTCGCGAAACGTTAAGGACAGTTCTTCAAGGAACAGTCATCGAATAGTGTGAAGAGATTTGAGGAAGAAACAGAATTCGACCGTTCCGAAGCAATCCATGTAATATAAAACCAATTCTCGTAAGTATAATCATACTAGAGAGAGATGAACCACAAAGCCTTCTCAGCCCAGAAGCTGATGAATGCCTCCTTTGTGCACGTAGGCACAGAGTTGATTGCTGACACCTTTCGTCTAATGATTAATTAATTAAAACATGCTTAGTGAACCTCTAGTAATCGTCTAGCATAACGCAGTCAAATATATGGAATCACATATCTAACATATATTGGGCCTGTAAAGAAGAGAGCGATATTATTGTGGGAAATATTCCACTGATCGCGTGGCAGAACAGCTACAGGAAGCGCTATGGACAAGTTTATCTTCTGAACGGCCTAATTAATTTGTTACGGGTCAGTGGGACACATTTTTCAACTGGATAATAAAACTGAGATATTACTGCATATCAAAAGGTTACTTAATTTGGGGTAATTAAGATCAATAACAGCAGATTTCCGCTGCCCTGCAGCAACTATACGAGGAAACAGTTCATCATTGCAACAGTACGTCATTTCTGTGACAGAGCTTTATAACAGTTTCTCGTTTATGGTATTGTGTCATGCAACAACACATGATTTTCTCATTGATTTTAAGAGAGGAAACGATATCGGTATATAATTTCTTAATAGATAAAATGAAACTTTTTATTTATTAGAAAACCGATCATGTAAGTAGTTCTAACCCAGGTAATTCAGATTTTAACCGTGGATTATTAAACCCTCCTAAAATTTACGACTGCGGTCGGTACCATTTCGTGGTATCTGCCAACCTAGTATTGTCAGTATATGGAGTAAAACAGGGCATTTTGTACTTATTTTGATGTGACATACTATTGGAGAACTTATGATTGTAATTAACTAGTAAAAGAACTATAATTACGGTTTCCTTTGAATAAAATATGGACTAATAAAATTTACTATGGTTCATTAAGAATATAACATATTCTCCACTTTAGTGTTTAGAGTTAAGCCTCCTAATTATTTAAAACCGTGTTAATTATTTTGCAGCCTTTAGAAATACGTTGGTTTGAACTTGTGCAAATTCTAGTGCCTTTTCTTCCAAGTGTTCCATGTACAGGTTCATTTCAGTCAGTTGCGGTTGCGCGATAAGGATATTATTGTCAATTTCGATGTACTCCTAATCTCACTTCCCAATCTTTGGAACTAATCACAGAAAAGTTGCCTTTTAAGGCACTTTCCAACGTCAACTTATTTTCTGTTTGACCGAAACATTATGACCCAATACATGGTGTGGCGATGGATAACCGTGGAGAACCTATACATGAAACACTTTGATCAAAAGCACTAGAATCCGCCAAGTTCAGTTCAACGTGATTCTCTCGATACGAGAATGACACGTTTGTAGTGTGGGCACATATAAGGAAAGTATTTGAAGAGTTCCTGAAAGATTTAAACTCTATCCTAATTAAGATTCATCATGAAGCTTCAAAAAGAGGGCCAGCTACCTTCCCTCGACGTGTTAATTACGAAAAGGAGGAGGAGGAGATTAGTATTTAACGTCCCGTCGACAACGGGGTCATTAGAGATGGAGCGCAAGCTCGCATTAGGGATGGATGGAGAAGGAAAGCGGCTGTGCTCCTTCGGAGGAGCCATCCTTGCCTTAAGCGACGTAGGGAAATCATGGAAAACCTAAATCAGGATGGCCAGAAGCGAGTTTGAATGGTCGTCCTCCCTAACGCGAGACCAGTCTGATAACGACTGCGCTACCCCACTCGATAATTACGAAAAGACCGAGTGGATACCTGGGTTACAGTTCATAGACAAGGGTTGGACAAAAATATGGAAACACCACGGGATATACACTACTGTCAATTAAAATGGCTACACCACGAAGATGACGTGCTACAGACGAGAAATTTAACCGACAGGAAGAAGATGCTGTGATATACAAATCATTAGCTTTTCAGAGTATTCACACAAGGTTGGCGCCGGTGGCAACACCTACAAAGTGCTGACATGAGGAAAGTTTCCAACCGATTTCTCATACACAAACAGCAGTTGACCGGCGTTACTTGGTGAAACGTTGTTGTGATGCCTCGTGTAAGGAGGAGAAATGCGTACCATCACGTTTCCGAATTTGATAAAGGTCGGATTGTAGCCTATCGCGATTCCGATTTATCGTATCGCGACATTGCTGCTCGCGTTGGTCGAGATCCAATGACTGTTAGCAGAATATGGAATCGGTGGGTTCAGGAGGATAATACGGAACGCCGTGCTGAATCCCAACGGCCTAGTATCACTAGCAGTCGAGATGACAGGCATCTTATCCGCATGGCTGTAGCGGATGGTGCAGCCACGTTTCGATCCCTGAGTCAACAGATGGGGACGTTTGCAAGACAACAACCATCTGCACGAACAGTTCGACGACGTTTGCAGCAGCATGGACTATCAGCTCGGAGACCACGGCTGCGGTAACCCTTGACGCTGCCTCACAGACAGGAGCGCCTGCGATGGTGTATTCAACGACGAACTTGGGTGCACGAATGGCAAAACGTCATTTTTTCGGATGAATCTAGGTTTTGTTTACAGCATCATGATGGTCGCATCCGTGTTTGGCGACATCGCGGTGAACGGACATTGGAAGCGTGTATTAGTCATCGCCATACTGGCGTATCACCCGGCGTGATGGTATAAGGTGCCATTGGTTACCTCTTGTTCGCATTGACGGTACTTTGAATAGTGGACGTTACATTTCAGATGTGTTACGACCCGTGGCTCTAACCTTCATTCGATCCCTGCGAAACCCTACGTTTCAGCAGAATAATGAATGCATGACCGCATGTGGCAGGTCCTGTACGGGCCTTTCTGGATACAGAAAATGTTCGACTGCTGCCCTGATCAGCACATTCTCCAGATCTCTCACCAATTTAAAACGTATGGTCAATGGTGACCGAGCAACTGGCTCGTCACAATACGCCAGTCACTACTCTTGATGAACTGTGGTATCGTGTTGAAGCTGCATGGGCAGCTGTACATGTACACGCCATCCAAACTCTGTTTGTAGTCAACGCCCAGGTGTATCAAGGCCGTTATTACGGCCAGAGATGGTTGTTCTGAGTACTGATTCCTCAGGATCTATGCACCCAAATTGGTGAAAATGTAATCACATATCAGTTCCAGTATAATATATTTGTCCAATCAATACTCGTTTATCATCTGCATTTCTTCTTGGTGTAGCAATTTTAATGGCCAGTAGTGCAGGTGCTTGAACATAAAGGCAGTGCGCTGTTGTATTTGACCACTAACTGTACCTGTGTAATATCCTCAATGCTTTGCAAGTGTCATTCGTGGTCATAACAGTGTTGTGTGTAGTTGTGAGTGCAGTATGTCAGAGCTAAGTGAATTGAAACGTGGGTAAATTATTGGTGCTCGTACAGAGCGTGATTCCGTAACCAGCAGTCGAAGTGTTTGCTGTTTCAAGAGGCACCATATCGCAGATTTACACTGCTTACAGGGAAAGCGGACAAACACTATCCACTAAGTCACAACGCGGACGAAAATGTGTGTTGGGTGATCGCGACAGATGGCCGTTGAAGAGGATACAGCTGCAAAAGTCCTGCAGAACTAAACGTCGCACTCGCGAACCCTGCCAACACCACAACAACACGAAGCGAGCTCCATAAGGAGGGAACTGCAAGGCGAGCTGGAATTCCGAAACCACACATCAGTCATTCAAATGGCCGTAACAGGATTTTTATCAATGGAAGAATGACATTTGGCCAGACGAGCCTTCCTTCACACGGTTTCCAACTTCTGGTCGAGTGTACAGTCCAAGAATGGACCCTGGCGGGGGTTCGGTAACGATTTTTAATGTGCAAGGTCTCATTACTGCCATGGGTTATATGACCCTTTTGGCTAATCGGGTCCATCCCGTAGTACAATGCTGTGTTCCAAGACGATATGGTTCCTCTTCACACAATTCGCATCATCCTGGACTGGTTTCGTGAGCACGATGATGAAGTGTCACATGTCCCGTGGACACCACAGTTATCAGATCTCAAAATTACTGAGCCTTTGTGACTACTGTGCAGAGAGAGGTACATGCTCATTATCCATCTCTGTCATCATTATCTGAACTTGCCGGTACTTTGTAGGAAGAGTAGTATAAGATCCCCTTGAAAACCATACAGCATCTCCAGTTATCCATTTCGAGACGACTGAAAACTCTTTTGAATGCCGACACTTTTCCTACACTGTATTAGGCATGGTAATGTGTTATGTTTTTGGTGTTTCCGTGTTTTTGTCTAGCCCCTGTAGAAAACCCACGCACAATGGCCTCAACTCTACACCTCAAGGTATCATGTTCGTCACAAGGATGCTTTTGTTTCTTTCTTTCTTTCGCTTACGCCATAGTCCCGCAGCAATCACAGGGTCGGCGTGGTTACAACGGATTTGGCAATGTTAGTGTTAGGGATGGCCGGATGCCCTTCCTGCCGCCACCCCATACCCACCAGGACGGAATCAGTGTACCCCAACTGCCTGCGTCTAGTGTAAATCGTGAAATAGTGCTGACGTGTTGCAAATGTCTGCGACGCGTGTAACTGAGGCGGAACGTGGGGACCATCCCGGTATTCACCGAACGCGATGTGGAAAACAGCCTAAAAACCACATCCAGGCTGGCCGGCACACCGGCCCTCGTCGTTAATCTGCAGGGCGAATTCGATCCGGGGCCGGCGCGCCTGCCCGAGTCCAGCAAGCAGCGCGTTAGGGCGCTCGGCTACCCTGGTGGGTGATGTTCGTCACAGGGATATTCGGTGCTAAAGCCTTTGTCCCACAGAACTCGAAGACTTTCAAACATGGAGAGCCTCATCGAGGAATTACAATGTATATAATGTTTCGCCGGCCGGTATGGCCGTGCGGTTCTAAGCGCTTCAGTTTGAAACCGCGTGACCGCTACGGTCGCAGGTTCGAATCCTGCCTCGGGCATGGATGTGTGTGATGTACTTCGGTTAGAACTACTTGAAGTTCTAGGGGACTGATGACCTCAGAAGTTAAGTCCCATAGTGCTCAGGGCCATTTGAACCAAAAATATAATGTTTCGAACTAGTTGGTACCCACATCGTCAGATTGAGCGGGCGTTGCAGTCAGTATCAAGACCGCTCGAGAAGAGGTTGGGACTGACAAAAAGAAAGAAAAACCAATAACCGCTGACCTACGTTATGCTGGCCTACTGTTAGGAAATACCGGCAAGCTCCTAGGAAACGTGGCATTCGGTGCATTTCACTGCCGACAACAACGATAAAGTTTTCTTTGTAATGTTAAAGACGATTTAGGTCTCCGAAAGCCGGGTGCGCACTGCATTCTAGGCGAATATGCCACGCTTTACGTGGGACGAGACTATTAGAACAGTCGAGGAGAGATGGAAGGAACATAAAAGGATGTAGTAGGCGTCGGGAATCGAACTCCGTTATAAATAGCGGCGTAAGACTAACAATAGTTCAGTCTTGAGACCGATGACCTCGCTGTTTGGTCTCTTCCCTCAAACAACCCAACCCAATAGTTCAGTCTGATTGGAGTCCAGACAGCGGGTAGACATAACAGAACAACTAGCAGCGCCTGAAGAAGAGCAAGGCTAGATTTCGATATCTACGAATAAAACAACACCTGAAGTACTCCATTAATCAATCTTGCCAAGATAACTTGAGATAACAGTATATGAGACAACTGAAAAACTCACGGCATCTTTAAAATATGAAAGATGGCGGTTATTTTGTGACGTCAAAAAATGTGACCGGAGAAACTGGCTAACAGAATCGTGGAAGATATGGAAAACAAAGGAGCTCCTCGCCAGGCCGTGAAATCTCAAGAGATGTCTACCGGACCCCGCGTCATCCTCTACCTTGCGGCGTCACGCGGATGCGATATGGAGAGGCGTGAGGAGAGCACGCTGCTCTCCAGGCCGTTCTGGAGACTTCCCAGGCCATGGGGCCGCTGCTGTTCTGTCAAATAGCAACTGAGTTGGCATCACGAGGCTGAGTACACGCCGTGCCAGTCCTCCCATCAAGGAAATATCCTTGGCAGCACCCGCGTGGCAGCCATCTACGTTGACTGCTCAGCTATGGTGGAGAACATATGAAAAACAGGCAGATACAAATTAGCTGACAGAAAGAAGTAAAAGCAGATGTGGCAAAATGAATATCACACCGGTGGCAGTAAACAAGAAAATAGATATAAGAATACCATTTACGAAATGCAGGGAGTCAAGGACCGAACGCGTTCGAAGAAAATAAAAACTACTCGGTCTCAAGAAGATATCTAGTCATAAAATCTTAAATAATGTAACGAATGCGAGGAGAAACGCAAGAAACGATCGTTTCTTAACGTAGGCCGTCGTTTACTAGCACGAAATAAAAGAAAAGGAAGCAGAAACACGACATGAAGTAGGCACAACGGTCATAAAGTGAAAGAATGGGCCTTATGTCACTAACTTCGCAGGCGTGAGTCTTTGTGCATGTACGGAATGTTATTGTCTCTTTCTTTATTTTAACCTAACATTTTTAGCAGCTACAACATTTGATTGATCGCTATGTGTTGCATTACTCGCATCACACTTCGTAAGGTACCTGCGCTTCAGTAATAATTAATGCATCAATTTGACTCGCTGCAACATCTTATTGAAGAAAAAGCAACACAGCTGTAACTAGGATGAAGGTAGTTTTCTCGAATGAAGGATGTTATCGTGATAAAGTGCGTGCTACTGAATGTAGGTATGTGGATTTAGCTAAACGATGATAAATAGGTGGCTGCATTCACTACACTGACAACTGAACAAGAACTTACCACAATACTTCATTGCTGAATTGTCAGATGATTTTTTTTTCTGGCTGGAACTAACTGATATGTTACGACATTAACAATCTTGCTCATCCACAGGAAAGAACAAGCTTAAAATAAAACAGATGTTTATTGTTATTTTGACGTTTACTCAGTCACGGATGGCAACTGAATTTAATGGCATTTATAGATTTCAAAATTTAGTTGGACAGCACGCACTGCAGCCTCAGTTTAATCATCTTCTGAGTTTCATTACTACAAAATACACTTCCTGGACAGCTTAGACATTATAATTAAGCTATGAAGAAGCAAAAACTGAGTTGCTGCTTTTTGGTTATGTTCATTCAGAAGCAGGGGCAACCGTCTGCACAACTGTCTGGTCTGACTGGAAATACACTCCTGGAAATTGAAATAAGAACACCGTGAATTCATTGTCCCAGGAAGGGGAAACTTTATTGACACATTCCTGGGGTCAGATACGTCACATGATCACACTGACAGAACCACAGGCACATAGACACAGGCAACAGAGCATGCACAATGTCGGCACTAGTACAGTGTATATCCAGTCGGCAGCAGTCGAACATTTTCTGTATCCAGAAAAGCCCGTACAGGACCTGCAACATGCGGTCGTGCATTATCCTGCTGAAATGTGGCGTTTCGCAGGGATCGAATGAAGGGTAGGGCCAAGGGTCGTAACACATCTGAAATGTAACGTCCACTGTTCAAAGTGCCGTCAATGCGAACAAGAGGTGACCGAGACGTGTAACTAGTGGCACCCCATACCATCACGCCGGGTGATACGCCAGTATGGCGATGACGAATACACGCTTCCAAAGTGCGTTCACCGCGATGTCGGTACACGGATGCGACCATCATGACGCTTTGAACAGAACCTGGATTCATCCGAAACAATGACGTTTTGCCATTCGTGCACCCAGGTTCGTCGTTGAGTACACCATCGCAGCGTCAAGGGTAACCGCAGTCATTATCTCTGATCTGATAGTGCATGCTGCTGCTAACGTCGTCGAACTGTTCGTGCAGATGGTTGTTGTCTTGCAAATGTTCCCATCTGTTGACTCAGGGATCGAGACGTGGCTGCACGACCCGTTACAGCCATGTGAATAAGATGCCTGTCATCTCGACTGCTAGTAATAGGAGGCCGTTGGGATTTAGCACGGCGTTCCGTATTACCCTCCTGAACCCACCGATTCCATATTCTGATAACAGTCATTGGATCTCGACCAACGCGAGCAGCAATGTCCGATACGATAAACCGCAATTGTGATAGGCTACAATCCGACCTTTATCAAAGTCGGAAACGTGATGGTACGCATTTCTTCTCCTTACAACACGAGGCATCACAACAACATTTCACCAGGCAACGTCGGTCAACTCCTGCTTGAGTATGAGAAATCGGTTGGAAACTTTTATCATGTCAGCACGTTGTAGGTGTCGCCACCGGCGCCAACCTTGTGTGAATGCTCTGAAAAGCTAATCATTTGAATATCACAACATCTTCTGCCTGTCGGTTAAATTTCGCGCCTGTAGCACGTCATCTTCGTGGTGTAGCAATTTTAATGGCCAGTAGTATAGTTTTCACAGCTGGCCGGGGTGGCCGAGCGGTTCTAGGCGCTACAGTCTGGAACCACGCCACCGCTACGATCGCAGGTTCGAATCCTGCCTCGGGCATGGATGTTTGTGATGTCCTTAGGTTATTTAGGTTTAAGTAGTTCTAAGTTCTAGGGGACTGATGACCTCAGAAGTTAAGTCCCATAGTGCTCAGAGCCACTTGAAACATTTTTTTTTAGTTTTCACACATAATATTACGACCAAGACTGTGTGTGTATTGGTAGTATCTTTGTTTCTAATGTTAAGTTCCCTAGGTACTAGTGCCTCTTGTGGATGCTAAACGGTTGTTTCCAAATTACCCGAAAACCATTTCGAAATAAACAAATTTTGGTATAACAAATATGCGGTTTGTTTTTAAACGTTAAAAAGGACACTACTTTGAATCTTTGTATACGAAAATAAGTTTCTAATTGTTTAAAAAATGTACGAAAGTACATCGCAATATTCCAGCAGCCGGTATATCTCCACAGGATTGCTTGAATCAAGTGGACTTGTGAAATAGTAGGGAGCTAAGATCTGGGAGTGGTCGGGTCCTGAGCATAAAGAAAATAATCCTTTATGCACATTTATTTATCACAGAGTCCAAATGCTACATCAACAACGATGGGAAATTCTTATTCGTTATTGAGTCCAAAATTTATATTACAGTTTCTATAATAGTAGATGGAATTTTAAAGCCAAAGAAACTCTGTGAACTCTATAGCATTAAAAATTTGCCTCAGAGGCTCTGACCAGATCTCACTATAATTTTGGCTATATTGGCTACATGGTCATTGATATTACAAAGACCGCAACGTGCATACACGTTAATCATTAAAGAAATGTTTTAAGATAACAGAACATACAAGAAAACAGATACTCCTACACAAGCTTTAAAATAAGAATGTAACCATTAGCAAATCAACAATCATAACCAACTATTCACAAGAACAACGAAGAACAATTCCAACGCAAATAAAGGGACCATGAATTAACCAACACACAGTAACCGGGTTGTTTCGGCCCATGCTCCGAACAGTCGCTCGATTCAGCACAGGCTCTAAAACATATCGTGTAGGAAACACATTAAATTTACATAACATACAAATGGCAAATAACACGTGGCTCTTTTAATTTTAGCTGGCAGTGAAAAATGTTATAGGTACCCAAACCCAGATAGTACACAACCCACTAGTGCAGGTAAAGGCAAATCTTTCTACTGACAATAAAATTTTTAAATTTACCTAAATCCAGAAAATACACGCACCAATAATGCAGTTAAAGGGAAATCTTTGGAGATCAAGGTTAACAGACGGAATAAGGTAAAACAGAAGCCATCTTATAGTCGAATAAATGTTTAACTCAGGCACGTCGCTATTACCGGGAAGCTGATACGGCTTCTGATTTGATCCGTTGTAAGTGGTTCTGAAACCCTGCGACTATGGAAACAATAGCTTTGTTTATAAACAATTCTTCTGTTACCAGTCACGACTTTCTTTACTTTATCTTTCACACGACGCGTTCCGGGAAATTATTCCCATTTTCTAGTGCATTATTTTTGTGTTTGTTATGCGATTTCTATGTGATGTTATCCATGTGTAATAGTTTGCTTCATTTCGTTGATTTTAAATTTTCTTATGGTCCATTTGCGCAGAGTCTCACACACTAAACATCACACACAAGTTGCAGTACACTTTAAACATCGAAAATTTCTTACATAAACAAATCAATTACAAAGTTAGACGTTAACGATTTGGGCCAAAACAACGACCAGCAGTATAAGCCATATCAGCTTACTGCAATAACATCGAACGAAACTCAGTAGCAAAAGCATACGGGATTTCACATACTGTGGCGAACACTTTACCGCACACAGGAAATTGTGCTTACCGGAATATCTGCGTCAGGCTTCGGAGAATTAAGGGCAGTGCACTTGGGCGCGTCCACCAACCAAGACAGAAGGGAACAGCCGTAGTCGAACTCCAGAATATAGGCCACTACTGCATTGGCGGATGGAATCGGCGCCTCAACATTAGGTGGAGGCATGCTCTTCAAAATTGACATCCTCCATCCGAACGCGGCCAACAGACTTCCACAGCTAACAAGCTTAGGTAGCGATCCAAAGCGACTCTTTCCTACAGTCAACTCCCTGCAGACAGACCCCTAGTGTCAGCTGCGCACGTGCTCATATCTTACTAGAGGTGCCGCAAGGGCGCCACCTAGAGAGACGCCAGAGGTGCCGTAGCTAGGTAATCAAACACAAGAGGTTTCACAACGAAATATACTGATACGGGAGCCCATACAACTCACTTTTAGTATACAGATATACAGGGTGTTACAAAAAGGTACGGCCAAACTTTCAGGAAACATTCCTCACACACAAATAGAGAAAAGATGTTATGTGGACATGTGCCCGGAAACGCTTAATTTCCATATTAGAGCTCATTTTAGTTTCGTCAGTATGTACTGTACTTCCTCGATTCACCGCCAGTTGGCCCAATTGAAGGAAGGTAATGTTGACTTCGGTGCTTGTGTTGACATGCGACTCATTGCTCTACAGTACTAGCTTCAAGCACATCAGTGCGTAGCATCAACAGGTTAGTGTTCATCACGAACGTTGTTTTGCAGTCAGTGCAATGTTTACAAATGCGGAGTTGGCAGATGCCCATTTGATGTATGCATTAGCACGGGGCAATAGCCGTGGCGCGGTACGTTTGTATCGAGACAGATTTCCAGAACGAAGGTGTCCCGACAGGAAGACGTTCGAAGCAACTGATCGGCGTCTTAGGGAGCACGGAACATTCCAGCCTATGACTCGCCACTGGGGAAGACCTAGAACGACGAGGACACCTGCAATGGACGAGGCAATTCTTCGTGCAGTTGACGATAACCCTAATGTCAGCTTCAGAGAAGTTGCTGCTGTACAAGGTAACGTTGACCACGTCACTGTATGGAGAATGCTACGGGGGAACTAGTTGTTTCCGTACCATGTACAGCGTGTGCAGGCACTATCAGCAGCTGATTGGCCTCCACGGGTACACTTCTGCGAATTGTTCATCCAACAATGTGTCAATCCTCATTTCAGTGCAAATGTTCTCTTTACGGATGAGGCTTCATTCCAACATGATCAAATTTTAAATTTTCACAATCAACATGTGTGGGCTGACGAGAATCCGCACGCAATTGTGCAATCACGTCATCAACACAGATTTTCTGTGAATGTTTGGGCAGGCATTGTTGGTGATGTCTTGATTGGGCCCCATGTTCTTCCACCTACGTTCAATGGAGCACGTTATCATGATTTCATACGGAATACTCTTCCTGTGCTGCTAGAACATGTGCCTTTACAAGTACGACACAACATGTGGTTCATGCACGATGGTGCTCCTGCACATTTCAGTCGAAGTGTTCGTACGCTTCTCAACAACAGATTCGGTGACCGATGGATTGGTAGAGGCGGACTTAATTCCATGGCCTCCAGGCTCTCCTGACCTCAACCCTCTTGACTTTCATTTATGGGGGCATTTGAAAGCTCTTGTCTACGCAACCTCGGTACCAAATGTAGAGACTCTTCGTGCTCGTATTGTGGACGGCTGTGATACAATACGCCACTCTCCAGGGCTGCATCAGCGTGTAACAATAATGTACCTATAATAATTTTTTTCTTTATGCATTTAGATAAATGTTTCTTTCTGAATTTATGTAAAATAATGTAAATATTAATTTGAATTTTTTTCCTTTTCGTGTCATGTTAAAGAAACTGTACACAACTTTTGAAATGAATGTCATTACTTATGTTAGATTTTAAGCAATTTGATAACCAAAGGAAAATGTATTTAATGTTAAAACTATTGTAAAATGTGTAAATTGTAATTTAAACACTTGGTCCATACGTAGGTAATGCATTAGAATATGTGTAGTAGAAAACCTGTGGTGAATACCCTACCTGTAGGGGCGCGGGAAAAGGTGGGTGCAGGCGAGCGCGGAAAACGCACACTGGCGCGGTTCGGCACAACGGGCTCAGTGAAACAGTCGGAGTTGAGCATCGGTCAGAGGAACTTGTACTGTACCGAGGAGGCTGTCTAGGAAAAGTGGATTCCATTGAGCCTCGGATGGGCCGATTCCGACGACTACTTGGCATGGCTATATTCTCAGGCACAAAACTGGAAAGATTACGACGCCAAGAAGAATGAAAGTGCCGATACTGTGAGAGCCTTAGCCGTGCTTGTATGTGTGCTGTGCTGCCCGCTATCTCGCTGCCCGCCATCCGCCGCACCGACGTGCACAGGTCAAACATTTACTTCATCTTTAGAAGTGTATCTGTGTGGACCAGTGTCGAAACTGTTTTAACTGTTGAATAATAACGTGACCTTTATCAGAATTGCCTTAGCCGTTACTTATCCTTATCATTGACCTAGACAGGGTCCTTACCACATATTGTGTAACCCGAGTATCCTGAATTGAAAGTTTACAGTTAGTATTAAATTATCTGCAGATCGATCTATGCTATAAAGCAGTGTGAAAGTTAGGAGTGCAAATGTAAATGTTAGTAAAGAATATCAGTGGGATCAAATTGAAAGATAAATTTTGAATTGAGCTAGCAATGTTATTTAATTCATTTGAGACTGAAAGAATGTTAGGCTATTAATCCAGAAGCGTGACAAAAGAATAGTAATCCATAGATTAATAATTTCGAGTGTTAATGTACCTTCATGACTTGCTAGTTTCAGTATAACAACCATAACAGATTCAGGGACCCCCCCCTTCTCTTGTCTATTCTGGCACATTTTGAAGTGTACTGATCGGAATTGAACAGTAAAATTAATTTCTATATTAAACCTAAGTGTATTAGTGTTTTTTCCAATTTTAATAGTGACATTGTAAGTGTGTTTTCAAAATTGCTGATTCTAGGGTAATCTATGCCCGATTTCAGTCTGATCAATATACAAAGTGCAGCTCGTAGTAATCATTGCTGTGTGGTGTTGTGTAAGTTTAGCTCATTCAAATTAGTACAAAAGAAGAAAACCTTAGTTCAGTAGATTCTTTCTGGTTCTAAATTTTGCTATAAAACGCAACATTACTACGTGTCATTATGCTTGTACATGCACATACTTGTACAGGGAAAAACTCACTCAATGCCTAATTAGGCTGGCGACCGTATTATTAATCATTGGTAGTATCTACTGTGTGTACTTCTTGTCCATGAGAACGCGTAATTATACTTTACATTTGCTTGACGCATCACTGTAGTTACTGAATGAATATAAGTCCGAATTGCTTCCATTAGGTACACGCGGTCAACTTATGTACTAAATCCTTGTTTACAAGGTGAAGCCCGTGAACTTATTACAGTACAGGCTTTATTGAGCTAACGCACGTCCGACAGGGCGGAAGTGTTACACGTGGCTTCCCGGTGACAGGACATCTAGTTGTTGTCGGTGATAAACTAAAGACCGAACAGTGGATGTTCAGTGGCACGAATAGCAATAAAGTTCAGTAAATTAAACTGCAGTGTGAGTCAAGTAAAATAGTGTGGTGTGATTGGCATTCAATATGGACAGGAACGGGGACAGGATAGATGTGCCGAGCGAAATGGAGAATTCAGCTTGCAGTATCAGGAGTTTACGCGGCCAGATAACAGATGGCGTTAGCGGAAGACAATTGGCGTACATACAATACCATGAACACGTCAATGAACAGCTTGAAATGTCGCGATCGCCTCGAACACAGCAAGGGACAAAACAGGAAGTAGAGGGTGACTTTGTAGATGATAGTGGGTACGTGAACGAATCCACTGACATATTTGATTCACCACAGATAAAGAAAGAACCGAAAGAAACTTATGAAGTAGGACCGGAACACACGGATTCCGTAGAACAAAACAGTGTAAAAATTTTGAGCATAAACGAGCTATTAGAACAATTAACCAAACAAATTGCAGGACAGACTGAACAGCTCAAAACACAGAATGAGCAGCTCAAAACACACGTTGACGAGCAGCTCAAAACACAGAACGAGCAGCTTAAAACACACGTTGATCAAATTAAAGCACAGGTCAAAGATCAAGGAATTAGAATTAGTAAACAAATAGAGCAGGTAGAACAAAAAGTGGGAAATTTAAGTTCTGTGGTAAATAATATGAAATTTGAAATTGACACCATTAACAAAAATATGGATACTATGCAGGAGGAAATTGGTAACATTAACAGTAGATTCGATGTTGAAATTCTCAACATCCAAGAGAAAGTAGAACCTCTGGTTGAAACTAAGGTAGACGAAAAAGTTTTCGGTCTTAAAACTGAGATCGTAAACGAATGTCAACACGGGATATCACAGTTGAAAAAGGTAGTTCTAGACACTGGAAAAGATTTAGGTGAAATAGTAACCGGCTGTATTCAAAATTGTGAACAAAATGCTACGGAAATTCAAGGCAGAATTTTCGATCTGGAGAGCAAAATAAAAGATAGGCCTGGTGTTGTCTGTAATGGCACACCGATTACGAAGCTATTAGAAGGCGAGGAACGCTTCGATCCCGCCAAGAAACATAACGGGTGGCATCCGTTAGACTTCATCAAAAATTGCGAGAGAGTATTTCCTGAGCACTTGTCTGATCAGGAAAAGTTAAATGTAGTAATTAGCGCCTTAGCAGGTGACGCTAAGCGCTGGGGAATAAATTTAGATACCGAACGAATGACGTTCGAAGAATTTAGGCAAAAATTTACCGAAGAATATTGGTCTGAACAAAAGCAGGACCATTTATGGCGCGAGTTTATCATGGCCAAACAGCATGATAACAGGGGCAGGAATTCTTTGAAAGATTTCTGCGAGTATTGGTACAGGAAATTGACGCATTTAAGAGGTAGAAGATCAGATTCAGAAATTATCTGGGAACTGTATAAAAAGCTCCCAGAAGATTCAAAGAGGTATGTAGGAAGCAATCATCGCAGCTTCCAAGCATTTCTCGAAAGAGTCGAAGACGAAGACCATTGGCGCGCAAGTCGTGCCAATTATCAAAATTTTGGTAACCATAATAACCGACACAATGACGAAAGGAATGACGGCGATGAATTTCGCGTCAATGTAATACAGAGAGGAAGAGGCAGAGGAAGTTATCCAGGTCGCGGACGAGAGTACACCGCGCAAAACAATAACGACGCGGGAAACTAATTTCCGCGAACGTTGCGGGCCAAACGGAAGCGGACAATACATACCGGCCCCGATTTAAGAACAGATACCGGACCGACCGTAATGTAATGAGACAGGTTAGAGACAGGCGTGAAACGAAGCAACGTGTTGTGGCGAGACAAGCGTCAGGTGTGAGCGAGCATGAGTCATCTATGCCGCACAGAAAGCTCCAGGTTAACGGGCGAGTGGAGCATCAGAGGGCAACGGCCCAGCCTAGTGGAACATCTGTTCAGAGAGAAGCCGCTAGCAATACGGCAGCAGTAGGTGCGAACGTAGCCGTAAGAGATAATGAAAATTTCACGAGTGATAATTCCGTGGCAAAGGAAACAATAGATGAGACTGTGAGTACACAGAGAGGTGCGGTTAGCAGTGTTTGCAATGAGGAAAAGGGCGATAATGAATTAGCAGAAGTAACTGATTGGTGTGTGCAGATCGACGATCTGTACAAGGGCCTAAAGCAATGTGAGTGGGAGGATGTTAAGAAAGAATATGAGGCGAAGAAATTAGTTAATAAAAAGGGAAATGATAGGGGCGTCAATATAGTGACGTGGCCCAAATTTGAAGAAGGGAGAATAAATAGCGCCGCGAAAAGTACGCGTGCTGCCGATAAGGGGAAGGTTAATGATAGGAAGGATTTGGAGGATGAAATCCTCAGCATTGACGAAGAAATAACTTCTGCTAACAATCCGCCAATAGTGCGAGCTGCTACCGAGAGGCACCGTGGAGAAGGGGTAGATGATTACATGAAAGTAATTAAAGTCCACGAGGATTACACCGAATATGAAGTCACAGTAGATGTAAATAAAGCTGATGATGAGGCCGTTTCACCAAAAGAGGAGATTGGATTAAAATCTAAGCCTGATGACAATACCGAGGAGGAACTTAGTGCCTGTCTCAGAAAAGCCTTTATGTTAGAACCTGATAGCGATCCGGAATGGTCGGATTCCGACGATAGTTCAGAAGATGAAAGATACGCTAATATAGACAAAACTGAATATACTAACTTTCCCCATTGTGCAAAAGTAGCGTACTTAAGCGAATCTGATGTGGAGGAAGAGAGTAGTGACGACTCGAGTGAAGATGTATTTTTAGGTGTAAAAGAAAATGAATATACTTTTACTGAAAGAGGATATGAAAAAATTAGTGAAATAAAAGGGGATGCAGTTAAGTACGATATTGTACCTAACGATGACGAGATATCAAAACAAAATCCAGATGTTGAGACCGAACAAAGAAAGAAAGAACCACCGGACGACTCAGTGTTTATTTTGTGAAGAATTCAAGTGAGCAAAGACTTTGAACTCCAGAGGCCTAAGAAGCCACCAGACTTAAGTGACTGTTTTATGAACCATAAAAGACTGCCTTGTTAATAAAGAGACGAGCAGGGGCAGGATGCTGTATTTGTAGATATTATTAATATTATGCATTACTTGATTGTTACTATAGCTCAGTGTTATCTGAAAATGAATTATTGTTTTGTTGAATTAGAGCCTGGGGCAGATTCATATCGGATTTTGAGAATGTCATGAACACATTACATCATGAAACTACAGGGTTCCCACCGGAAGAAATTTTGTTAGGTAGAAGTAGTAAAAGTTTAATTGAAGAAAAATTAGAGTTTCCACCTTGTACAAGTTTGGGATTAAATCAAAAGAAAGAATTGGTAATAAAAAGGGCAAAGCAAAAAGCCGAATCTAGATCTAGAAGACACGATAAGAATCTAAAAGTTTCAAAATTTAAAATTGGAGATCATGTTCTTCTGAAAACCCACGAAAAATCTAGTGAACTAAACCATGAAATTTCAAAATTTAAATATATCTATAATGGACCATATATAATACAGAACATTCCACACGAAAATGCTTACTACCTAATCTACCCAAAATCCAAAAGACCTTTAGGTGTAAGAAATATAGTGGATCTGAAATTATATGTTCCCAGAAACGAGTAATTGTGCTGTATCTTATGCTGAACACAAATTGTTTCAAATGTAACTATTCTTTGTAAATGTCTGTATACCATTGAAAGTTTACTAATGTAGTTATGTGAGTTTCAGATTACCAATTGTATTGTAACTATAAAAATGTATGGAGAAAAGGACTGAAAGGAAAGGGTAAATGCTTTCAGACAGATAACAGGTGCAACTGTCAAAAATGAAAATGGGCAGTGTATGAACCAGAATAGGAAGGACTGCCAAATACCAATGAGGGCAGATAAATAGTCGATGGAAAATAGTAAATGTAATCCAGAGGATGTGACAATATGAAGTGAAATGGACTGCCCAAATCCACATAATAGGCAGTAAATATGTGTAGTTAATTTTCTGAAAATTTTGTGTGTGTGTTTTGTTTAGTAAATTAGGAAATGGACTGCTATTCAAAGCAAGCAGCGACAAATTATCCTATAGTGTATACGAAATATGCATTTGGTTTTGTAGTTAAATGTGTGTATTCCAGAATTTTAAATTATTTCTTTAAGAAATTTGGGAAAAAATGATTAAATTGCTATTTTAGTAATGTTAGAATGGGAAGTGGGACTGTGCAAAAGGCACTTAAATAAATAACAAGAAACTGGTCTTAATATGTTAAAATAGTGTGAACCTATATACAGTGAGTGGAAGGAAATATGTAGTGTAAATCTTCTTGAACATTTACGTGAAGATTCAGAACCAGTGTATTATTGTTAAATTTAGTGTTCCCATAAAATTTAGACTTAAGAAAATTTTCTGGAAACAGGGGCATGTGTAACAATAATGTACCTATAATAATTTTTTTCTTTATGCATTTAGATAAATGTTTCTTTCTGAATTTATGTAAAATAATGTAAATATTAATTTGAATTTTTTTCCTTTTCGTGTCATGTTAAAGAAACTGTACACAACTTTTGAAATGAATGTCATTACTTATGTTAGATTTTAAGCAATTTGATAACCAAAGGAAAATGTATTTAATGTTAAAACTATTGTAAAATGTGTAAATTGTAATTTAAACACTTGGTCCATACGTAGGTAATGCATTAGAATATGTGTAGTAGAAAACCTGTGGTGAATACCCTACCTGTAGGGGCGCGGGAAAAGGTGGGTGCAGGCGAGCGCGGAAAACGCACACTGGCGCGGTTCGGCACAACGGGCTCAGTGAAACAGTCGGAGTTGAGCATCGGTCAGAGGAACTTGTACTGTACCGAGGAGGCTGTCTAGGAAAAGTGGATTCCATTGAGCCTCGGATGGGCCGATTCCGACGACTACTTGGCATGGCTATATTCTCAGGCACAAAACTGGAAAGATTACGACGCCAAGAAGAATGAAAGTGCCGATACTGTGAGAGCCTTAGCCGTGCTTGTATGTGTGCTGTGCTGCCCGCTATCTCGCTGCCCGCCATCCGCCGCACCGACGTGCACAGGTCAAACATTTACTTCATCTTTAGAAGTGTATCTGTGTGGACCAGTGTCGAAACTGTTTTAACTGTTGAATAATAACGTGACCTTTATCAGATTGCCTTAGCCGTTACTTATCCTTATCATTGACCTAGACAGGGTCCTTACCACATATTGTGTAACCCGAGTATCCTGAATTGAAAGTTTACAGTTAGTATTAAATTATCTGCAGATCGATCTATGCTATAAAGCAGTGTGAAAGTTAGGAGTGCAAATGTAAATGTTAGTAAAGAATATCAGTGGGATCAAATTGAAAGATAAATTTTGAATTGAGCTAGCAATGTTATTTAATTCATTTGAGACTGAAAGAATGTTAGGCTATTAATCCAGAAGCGTGACAAAAGAATAGTAATCCATAGATTAATAATTTCGAGTGTTAATGTACCTTCATGACTTGCTAGTTTCAGTATAACAACCATAACAGATTCAGGGACCCCCCCCTTCTCTTGTCTATTCTGGCACATTTTGAAGTGTACTGATCGGAATTGAACAGTAAAATTAATTTCTATATTAAACCTAAGTGTATTAGTGTTTTTTCCAATTTTAATAGTGACATTGTAAGTGTGTTTTCAAAATTGCTGATTCTAGGGTAATCTATGCCCGATTTCAGTCTGATCAATATACAAAGTGCAGCTCGTAGTAATCATTGCTGTGTGGTGTTGTGTAAGTTTAGCTCATTCAAATTAGTACAAAAGAAGAAAACCTTAGTTCAGTAGATTCTTTCTGGTTCTAAATTTTGCTATAAAACGCAACATTACTACGTGTCATTATGCTTGTACATGCACATACTTGTACAGGGAAAAACTCACTCAATGCCTAATTAGGCTGGCGACCGTATTATTAATCATTGGTAGTATCTACTGTGTGTACTTCTTGTCCATGAGAACGCGTAATTATACTTTACATTTGCTTGACGCATCACTGTAGTTACTGAATGAATATAAGTCCGAATTGCTTCCATTAGGTACACGCGGTCAACTTATGTACTAAATCCTTGTTTACAAGGTGAAGCCCGTGAACTTATTACAGTACAGGCTTTATTGAGCTAACGCACGTCCGACAGGGCGGAAGTGTTACAAGCGCATCAGGGATTCCACGCGACGGAGGGTGGATGCATGTATCCTTGCTAACGGAGAACATTTTGAACATTTCCTGTAACAAAGTGTTTGAAATCACGCTGGTGCATTCTGTTGCTGTGTGTTTCCATTCCATGATTAATGTGATTTGAAGAGAAGTAATAAAATGAGCTCTAACAAGGAAAGTAAGCGTTTCCGGACACATGTCCACATAACATATTTTCTTTCTTTGTGTGTGAGGAATGTTTCCTGAAAGTTTGGCCGTACCTTTTAGTAACACCCTGTATATCTGCATCTTTTTAATATTCCACCTGCAACCTGTATTTATTTAAGTCGAATCTGCAGGGCAAAGAGGAACACTAAGTAGACTGTGATGTCACTCGTTGCACCCTCTTCTCAGTCATGACATCAATATGGAAGATGAAGAAAATTTTAAAAATTAAACACAACAGAGGGCAGGAAATTTAAAAATTAAAAATGGTAGGAAACTTAATAATTAAAGATTGCGGGTGGTAGAAAACGTATAAATTAAAGATGGCGGTAAATTTAAAAATTCATGATGGTGGATGCAGTAAATTTAAAAGATTGAAGATAGTGATGGTGGGAATCTTGTTTACAGCCAACCACATGCAGGGACGTCGAACAGATGTACAGAACTACAGACCTATACCTCTAACATTGGTCAGTTGTAGAATTTTGGAACACGTATTATGTTCGAGTATAGTGACTTTTCTGGATACTAGAAATCTACTCTGTAGGGATCAGCATGGGTTTCGAAAAAAATGATCGTGTGGAACCCAGCTCGCGCTATTCGTCCACGAGATTCAGAGGTCAATAAACACAGGTTCCCAGGTAGATGCTGTGTTTCTTGACTTCCGCAAGGCGTTCGATACAGTTCCCCACAGTCGTTTAATGAACAAAGTAAGAGCATATGGACTATCAGACCAATTGTGTGATTGGATTGAAGAGTTCCTAGATAACAAAACGCAGCATGTCATTCTCAATGGAGAGAAGTCTTCTGAAGTAAGAGTGATTTCAGGTGTGCCGCAGTGGAGTGTCGTAGGACCGTTGCTATTCACAATATACATAAATGACCTTGTGGATAACATCGGAAGTTCACTGAGGCTTTTTGCGGGTGATGCTGTAATATATCGAGAGGTTGTAACAATGGAAAATTGTACTGAAATGCAGGAGGATCTGCAACGAATTGACGCCATTGTGCAGGGAATGGCAATTGAACCTCAATGTAGACAAGTATAATGTGATGGGAATACAAATAAAGAAAGATACTTTATCATTTAGTTACAATATAGCAGGTCAGCAACTGGAAGCAGTTAATTCCATAAATTATCTGGGCGTAGGCATTAGTAGTGGTTTAAAATAGAATGACCATATAAAATTAATCGTCGGTAAAGCAGATGCCAGACTGAGATTCATTGGAAGAATCCTACGGAAATACAGTCCGAAAACAAAGGAAGTAGGTTACAGTACACTTGTTCGCCCACTGCTTGAATACTGCTCAGCAGTGTGGGATCCGTACCAGATAGGGTTTATAGAAGAGATAGAGAAGATCCAACGGAGAGCAGCGGGCTTCGTTACAGGATCATTTAGTAATCGCGAAAGCTTTACGGAGATGGTAGATAAACTCCAGTGGAAGACTCTGCAAGAGAGATGTGCAGTAGCTCGGTACGGGCTTTTGTTGAAGTTTCGAGAACATACCTTCACCGAGGAGTCAAGCAGTATATTGCTCCCGCCTACGAATATCTCGCGAAGACACCATGAGGATAAAATCAGAGAGATTAGAGCCCACACAGAGGCATACCGACAATCTTTCTTTCCACGAACAATACGAGACTGGAATAGAAGGGAGAACCGTTAGAGGTACTCAAGGTACCCTCCGCCACACACCGTCAGGTGGCTTGCGGAGTATGGATGTACATGTAGATGTACATGTTCAGATGTATTTGCAGCACTATTTATCAAAAAGTACATAAGCACACACATACACATCGTACACATCGTACACACCTACACACACACACACACACGCACGCACACACACACACACACACACACACACACACACACACCATGCAAGGGCATTTCCTTCATCTTTCAGTACAAAACTTTTGCGATTGTCTGCTAATAATGCTAAGTCATGCTGTCACACAATGGAAACTACTGTCTTTGAACTGCATATTTTTCAGAAATTTTCTACATCAGAGTCATTCTGGGAACTATGTACGATTTAATAACACTTGCTAAGGGGTGTCAGCTAGTGAGCATGTCATCTACTGGGGGACTCAGCTACTAGGTTTTAACGGGTAAAGCGTAAACGGTTAAATGGAAAATGGCAAGTAGTAAAAGGCAAAAGACAAATGCTAAGCAAATAGTTAAATATTTAAATGGTTAAATACTTTTTTAGTTTATGTGATGATATACTGTCAAGGAGGGGCAAGATAGAGTGTATAAGTCATAAATGAGGAAGTAACGAAATCAGACAGACGTAATAGTGTTCGCTAGGAATATCTATCAAGCAAGTTTAGAACAATCGTTGTTACGAGAACTTTATATAACGCTGTTCGTTATGCAAAGAGCTAAACTGTAAAATTACAGTGGTACGTCAAAGTTACTTATTGGTACGTCAAAGTTATTTTCCATACAAAACTACCACAAAGATCAAATTAATTATTGATCAAGACCTCAGGTGGGAACTGAATGTAGAATCACATATGCTGATACCTCACGAAACTGCACTATAAATCTGTATAAACAGATTTGAAGATGTGTTGAGAAACTCTCTACTGGTGTGTGAAACTTACAATAATAAATGTCAAGCAAATGAATGGTGAAATATCTTACGAACTATCGAATAACTACCCACTGGTAGAACGTGGGAATTAAAGTGCAACCACTTACTCTGACATCTCACGAAACTGCGCTATAAATCTACATTAATGGATCCGAAGACGTGCTGAAAAACTCTCTACAACTGTGTGAAACTTACAATGATAAATACCGGTACCAAGCAAAAGGACTGAGAAATATCTTATGAATTGTCAAATGACTACGTACTGGTAGAGTGTAGGAATTAAATGCGAAACCATTTACTCTGTCACCTGATGAAACTGCATCCCAAGTCCATACAAACGGATTTCAAGACGTGTTTAGAAACTCTCTATCGCTGTGTGAAACTTACGACGATTAATACCAAGTAAACGGATCGAAAATTATCTTACGAGCTATCGACTAACTATCTACAGGTAGACTGTCATCTTGATACTCATCCACTGGGTACGATAATGTAGTACACTCTGTTCATGCTCTAGTCTGGCATGTCGTATGTCGCTGATAATCCGTGTCTGCTCCACCACCGATGCGACGAATATAATTGCTGGGATTCACAGGCTTGCTAACACTGTTTCCCTCCGCCCCGCCATCACAAACCCAGAAAACTGTCTAGCCAATGATGCGTCATTGCAGTCTACGGTACCAGTGAACTTGAATTGTAAGTGATATGTGTTGTCGGTAAAAATACAATATTTTTGTTAGTAGCTAGCTTCGTAATCGAAAAAAATACCTGGTATTAGTGTGATGCGGGCTATAAATTGGAAGTAATAGCATGTGCAGAAAATCTTGGAAACAGAGCAGCTGCCGGCATTTCGGCACTCCACCAACAGAAAAAAAACCCATTCGCGATTGGCGGATTTCGATTCAAATTCACTGGCACCATAGACTGCAATGACGAATCATTGGCTAGACAGTTTTCTGGGTTTGTGATGGCGGGGCGGAGGGAAACAGTGTTAGCAAGCTTGTGAATCCCGGCAATTATATTCGTCGCATCGGTAATCTGCTTCTGCTGTCAGTTGAATACATTGTTGCCAGATTCCCGCGGCATCGAATATATGGTCATTTTTAAGACTGGTGGGAACTGTAAATCAAACGCTGGACATTTTTATATTAATTTCGAGTATAAGACAAACCTAAATTTTGGAGGCAATTTTCGACGAAAAAATATGTCTTATTGATGTGTTGGCAGAAGAGCCAACACCGTATAGCTAGAGGAGGCCGAAATGCACGCGTTAAGCTCACGCAGACTGGCGTGAGGTCTGGAACAGTTAAAGGAGTTGAGTCTAATAAATAAAGTACGAAGCTCTTGGAATACTTAACTTTATTCCATAATTGGTGAACATCGGTCTGACGGTACAGGCTTTATAAGATAACCAGCAAAAGATAAATGGCGCCTTGCTAGGTCGTAGCAATTGACGTAGCTGAAGGCTATGCTAACTATCGTCTCGGCAAATGAGAGCGTATTTGTCAGTGTAGCTTCGCTAGCAAAGCCGGCTGTACAACTGGGCGAGTGCTAGGATTGTCTCTAGACCTGCCGTGTGGCGGCGCTCGGTCTGAAATCACTGACATTGGCGACACGCGGGTCCGACGTATACTAACGGACCGCGGCCGATTTAAAGGCTACCACCAAGCAAGTGTGGTGTCTGGCGGTGACACCACACTTATAGTACGTAAAATGCGGTACAATCAGCTCCATGAACTACCCCAGAAACTTGTCCAGAATAATCATTCTTCAAAGGGCCGAGCCTCGTTTAGCCACAGAGAGTCCCGTGACACGGTGCCGTAGTGCAGTGACTGTGCACACAGAGTTCCGGTTGGCCAGACCTATCCACTGCCGAGTCAGTATGCTAGAGAGCTAGTAATTGGTAGGTAGCTCTTATCATCCCCACTGGTATGCACATATAATCCCTCCACAGCACATTTTTGTTGCCAGTGTGTGCTCGTTACCCTCATGCGAGAAACTGGAGAGTCAACAGAGAATTTCAGGATAAACTCAGTGCGGTCTATCTAGTGGTTTCATCATGGCTCCAGTGGGACCTCAGGTAACAGAATACGTAACGACTGAGCCAACACTTACCCACAGACCCGTTGCACTCCCGATGGCAAGATTTTTCTCCCGGCGTTTCACGAGTTGCCACGTTACCCATCCGTCCATTACCCACATAGGGAGGGGGGGGGGGAGGTTCAGTCCACAGACAAACTTAGCGATGATTGCTGCCAGTACTGCCCTATAGCTTCCTCGTGACCGAAAAGAGCTCTCGGATACTAGTGAATCCCACGGCGTGTGTATCCCGACTCCTCACACAGAACCTATGGTCTTGGTAAAATAGCCCTGGAGGTGTCCAGGCCGGTAAGAACGCAAGTCTGGATTTGTCAGATAAGAATTAAGCACTTTGAAAGAGCGCCACTAAACCATACCGTTCGTTAGACATTCTTCGAACGTTTTGAGAATTTTCATACAACCCAAATGTAAGATTCTTATCTAAGACCTGCATTAGGACAGGCAGAACTTCAAGTCCTCATTTGGCAATTCAGATTTAGGTATCCTGCGGTTTCCCTAAACCGCTTAACGCAAATAATGGGATGTTTGTTGGATGTGAGGTCCGCCAGTTATGCAAAACACCGTTTTTTCTCAGTACCCAAACATGTTTCGGCACCACTGTGCCATCATCAGTGGGGTTTCGTTTTTATTTATTCTGTAATGTGGACATATTTGTTAAATGATTATAAAATTATCTGGATGTTTAGTTCAAACAATAGATCGTTTCTTTTTGTAAATACCTTCAGATTTGGTGCGCATGAATTTTCCAGATCACTTGTGTGTTAATTACTACAGGTAGCTTGTCACCTGCAACCAAACGATGTTGATGAGAAAGTTTTTTGCTGGGAGTTAACCTATCTTGTAGAATGTAATTTAGTTTGTCGCGATGTTTTCGCGCCTATACTCGTTTTTACTTATGTTTTCCTGTGGCAAGCACTTTCATTCTCCGCATCATGGTGAGGTGTTGTGATGCACACGTAACTGTAGCAAGTATTTTCCACAAATAACGTAATAAAACACTTTTCACTTCACCAGAGAAACGATCTATTGTTTGAACTAAACATCCACATAATTTTATAATCATTTAACAAAAATGTTCACATTACAGAATGAATAAAAACGAAAACCCACTGACGATGGCACAGTGGTGCCGAAACATGTTTGGGTACAGAGAAAAAACGGTGTTTTGCATAACTGGCGGACCTCACATCCAACATTTTAACTGCAACACCCTGCCAAGACAAGGAGCTGCAAATCAAAATGATGAATGGGATGGTTTCTTTGAAAGGAACAAACCTGATTTCTTTCGCCCTTCCTCCCTAATACGAATTTCGTCGTCAGGGGGACGTTAAAACGTATTCTTCTTTAGCTCGTTTTCATATCTACAACTGCCACTGATAAACTGACGTGTTACAGAATTACGTTTTTCCCTTGATCAACACGAAAATAATTCAAAAGCCCATTTGATGTATAATCCAGAAGATCTGTACCTACTATTCAAGCAGCACATAGTAGATTTACTCGCACGACTTCAGCAGCCACTGATCTTTGATATACATGCATAACTACAAGAAGTATGTAGTGTAGTACCCATTTGAAGATATGGGCAGAATAATATAAAGAGAACTACCACTAAAGGAATAACAATGGCATCGTTTTAATATCACTATTACCGTAGAATACCACAAAATCAAAACATGATCATTTCATTCTCAGTTTCCCAATGTCTAATGAAGTTTAGATCTATTTTTATGAAGAAAGCGTTACAATTCGAAAGCATTTCATCTACTATTGCAATGTTCTGTTATAGGCAACGCTTCTTGAATTTCGAAACTCTTCCACGCGCCCAAATCTTGCTTGACCTTTTACATGCTTTGGTATTGTGTAACTTGACATTCCGGGTCCTCGGTACTCACATGTGCCCGTGGAACGTGTCAAAGCAGGGTCTCCGATAAAATGCGGCGAACCCGTTGTGAAAAAAATCTGCACAATGCCTTCTGACGTCAATTAAGCAGTTATCTTGCGAACACGTTCGAAAGAACATCTCACGGGTCACTACAGACGATGGGTGACGAATCGCATTAGATCATTTCCAACATTGCTCAAGATCCTCCACGCACCATCGTCATGCTGTTATGCCACTAATTCTTTAAAAGATAATACCCCGACACGTTGTTTTTGCAGTCTCACTCATCACAGAGCTCCAGAGCGTTAGAGATATGTATTTTATGATAAACGGAAGATAGAGAGTGATTTACAAAGTTCAGCAAAAAAATATACTGCCTATAATTTTTCGTAGGTGAAAGCGTGTGGCCGATCTTTGAAAGACTCCTCATTATTAATTGCCAAAGCTGTTCTTTCTAACAAGAAAGCAGCCTGAAATTTTCGAAATGAATTTTTACTCTGCAACAGAAAGTACACTGATTTGAGACTTCCTGGCAGATTAAAACTACACGCTGGACTAGACCTCCAACCTGGGACATTTACTCTCTCGGGACAGTGCTCTACCGTCTTTTTTTAATTTAAACGAAATTACATTAATAATATGCAATATCTACATAAAGTGAAACATGCAGTTTTCTTTCAGTTAATTAACTTACTACTCTGGCATAAATTCATTCTCCATTTCTTGACTTTTTCGGGATAGATCAACTGTTGTCAAGGATTTAATTTGTGGGCAGAACATGCTGTGCAGTTTTTCGCTAAGAAGTACTTAAAACTATTGGACCAGAAACTAACTACATTTTCTTTGGCAGCAGAGTAGGTTCTGATGACTTCAGTGTTTGAATGTTCACGGAACCAGATGACTGAACATGTATTGTTATAATGCCAGAAGGCCTCTGCCCAGATATGAATGTAAGATGGTGGCTTGTATAGACACATGTCGCGTTCACGTGAAAAAAGGTGAAAATTATACCGGTAAAAGCAACGTATGCACAAACTGTAGTGATCAAATCAGGAAGTTAAATGATCATGTAAGTAGTCTTCAACTAACAATTAACGTTGTAATGAGTGATGTGAAGAAACTTACATCTGAAAAGTGTGAGTCACGAAAATCGCGTTTACTTTCGCGTGATAGCCGAACTGTTCCACCGAGCGAGGTGGCGCAGTGGTTAGACACTGGACTCGCATTCGGGAGGACGACGGTTCAATCCCGCGTCCGGCCATCCTGATTTAGGTTTTCCGTGATTTCCCTAAATCACTCCAGGCAAATGCCGGGATGGTTCCTCTGAAAGGGCACGGCCGACTTCCTTTCCCATCCTTCCCTAATCCGATGAGACCGATGACCTCGCTATCTGGTCTCCTTCCCCAAACAAACCAAACCAAACTGTTCCAGATATGAATACGAAAAAGCTAACGTCTGAAACGTGTGAACCGTTTTCGCTACGAAACTCGCGTACATTTGTACATGATAGTCAAACTCTGCCAAATAAGTGTACTGCAATTATTACTGGAACAAGTGTTAGTGATAAACATGAAAGTGAGGGGTGATGGCAACGAAGTTCGTAAACAACGCAGCGGTGGAGTAAACGAAACAACGATGAGACACAGTAACTACAGAACCAAGAATCAGACGCAAAAATGGTGCAATGTTCTTTTCTTAACAGACAACCACGGCAGAAACCTGACGAGTATTTTATAGAACAATAACAAAGGCTTCCAAGCAATGGGAATAGTAAAATCGGGTGAAAATATGAAAAATGTAACCGATGTAGACGTGCAGGAAAAAATGAAACGTGAAAATGTATATACCGTGTTCATAGCTGGTGCAAACTATGTCGCAATAACCGAGGCACAAAATTGCTCAGCAAGCCTGGAAAAGTTCCTAGAAGCTAACAAATCTCGAAACACAACAGTTACAACGCTACCGCACAGGCATGACCTAATATACAAATCGTGTGTGAACAAGGAGATACGAAAAATAAACATCAAAATCAAACAGATATGTGCTTAATTTGGAAAATGTAGAATAGTGGATGCAGGTAAAATGGACAAATGCCTACATACCAAACATGGGATGCATCTAAATTTCGAAGAGAAGAAACTTGTACGTGAGAAAATACGCAAAATTATCGCAGTGAAAAATGACTTAAAGAAAATTATCAATCACAAAGGTGATAGGGATGCTTTTTAGAGTAAGACGTAGCAATTTAATCCTTACATACCAGAATGTTCACTATACAACGAATAAAACAGAGCACTTGGACGTATACCTAAATGAATCGAAACCACATTTCTTCATAGCGAATGAATTGTGTTGCAAGGAAGAGGAAGCATATGGATACAGGCTAAGAAATTACGAACTCATCAAGTTGTACTGTAGAAGGACACATCGAGGTGGAGGGGTAGGCATTTATAGCAGAAATGATATAGCATGTGAAAAAGTCAAATGGGCTAATGATCTGAGTAAAGAAATGGTACTGGAGTTTGCAGCACTAAGTTTAAGACTAGAGAACAACAGTCTAATTATAGCAGCTCTGTGTAGGTCAGCTGGAAGAAGTGTTGAAGGAATTTTCAGCTGTCTGGAGGATCTGTTGGAGAAGCCGTCAGCATATACAAAAATGTGCTGTTTGTTGGGGACATCAACATAGACTCTTTAAATAATAGCAATAATTATATGCGTTATGTTGACTTACTTCAGTGGTATAACTATTATCACATAAACTCAGAACCTACAAGAATTACTGTGGAAACACTGACATGCATTGACCACATTCTCACAAACATAACAGAGGAGAATGTAAACATAATCACCGTAGAAAACGACATATCTGACCACAGAGCCCTATGGAAATTGATGTAGGGAATGTAGATATAACTAAAATGATACAGTTATGTATAAAAGAAAATTTAATTATAATCAGCTTAAGAGGGCATTAGGCAACGAAAAATGGAAACCAGTTTACAATGCAACAAATGTGATTGACAAATGGGAAAATTTCTATGAACTATTCAATAAAACTTTTGTAAAACAAGTAAACAAAGCTATTAATCAGAAGGCTGAGAATTTATCACCAGAAATCATTGAAATGAGAGAGAACATGAAAGATCGTTACATACTCTTTAGAGATACTAAATTAAAATACTGTTTAACAAAATACAAACTACTCAGAAAAAATACAGAGATTCCTTGACTAACCATAAAGCTCAGAAATATGCCTATGAAATAAGCAACTCAACCTATGTTAGTAAAACAGCCTGAAAAATAATGTCTAAAGAATATGGAAAACAGCAATCTGATGAACAAACCAGCGTAACATTAAAAGAAAATGACAATATAACAAATGACCCAAAAGAAGTGTGTGAGAAATTCATACAGATGCTTAATACAATTGGCACAAATGAAACGCATGACTGGGCACTCAATTTAAATGTTATAAAAATTAACCAATATTTTTTCAACCATGGGATTATTGAGAGGAACCTCCTAACACATCTAATAAATATCTCCGTCTGTCTTGGAGTATTCCTTGATCTTTTGAAGCTCACTAAAATCCTGCCGGTGTACAAGAAAGGAATAAAAACTGACATGAAAAACTATAGACCAATATTATTAACTTCCGAGCTTGGGAAATTATTAGAGAAAGCAAAATTAAATCAATTTGAGGCATATTTCATCAAACATAACCTACATAACAATATACGACACGGTTTTAGAAAAGAAAGAAGCTAGATGAAGGAGACAAAGTATCAGGCACCTTCCTGGATATAAGTAGAGCTTTTGATACTGTGAATCATACAACTGTATTGCAAAAAGTAGAACTACTTACCTGCTATCTGAAAGACAGCTAACTTGTAAAAGGAATGAACTGATGGTAACAATCAAATCAACTCATAAGGTACTTCAATGTGGTGTGCCCCATGAAAGTATGATGTGGCATTTTCTGTTTCTTGTGTACGTAAATGATGTAAGTGAACCACAAAAATTGCAAGGTTGTAAGCTATGCTGATGACACATCTTTTGTCAGCTGGGGTTCTGATATGCAAACGACTACAAACAGCGGTGAAATCAATTATAATTTTCTGTCAACTTCTCTTACTACAAGTAAACTACTCGTAAATTAAGAGAAGACAGTGACAATGAAATTTATGTTTAGCTATAGTCAGAACATAAATAGAACTGTATCCACACCTCTATTGGTCCTTAGCTACACAAACAAACACAAATATTTGGGCGTCACGAACACCAGTCAAGGAAAGAACATATAGACCATATCTGTAAGAAAATCAATACAAATGTGTATCTACTGAAAGGAATCTAAGGCTTCTTGGACCAGGATACCTTGAGATAAATATACTTCGGTGTGGTACATCCACATCTTCAGTATGGTATTGAGATATGGGATGGTGCACCAGCTGTCTATACAGACAGGCTCTTCAGACTACCGAAAAAGGCAGTAAGAGTTGTAGTCAAGGTGAACAGCAGAGAGAAATATAAAACACTAACCATCTGCTCTATGTACTATCAGACTTCCATCGGACCTCAAGACAGCTCATTTAAACACTTTAAAGAATAAACTTAAGCATTTATTAATAGAGAAAAGCTGCTATTCGGTAGAAGATTTCAAGTTGTAATCTTCCTTTGTAAAACAGTGCACATAGCATATGTTTATTTTTGCAACACAAAAATGGTAATTTATGATCTTCACGCACTACATCAATGTATGCATTTACATTTCAAGTTTTAATGCCTCTCTGTAAAACAGTGTCTGTAGCATAAGTTTGTTTTTGCAACAAAAATACGATAATTTCTGACCATCACTATTTATATCAACGTGTGCACTTATGTATGTTAACGAAGCCTTTGTATATATGAACTAAAATTTATAACGAAGCCTTTGTATATATGAACTAAAATTTATGGCAATGTCCGAAAATTTATTGTTGTATGGACAGCAAACATCATCTCATTGCTTACACTAAAATACAGCCTCCTCTTATAACACAACACAGCCGAAACATACACGTTTCGTATAGATACAATTCAATCGTTATTTTACAATTCAAAATCGAGCACAGAATTTTCTACGAAATGCCACCCTTTCGGGTAGTTACATCTGCGCTGTCCGTCTGAGTTATCCACACACAACTGACGACCCGTCCTCGCAGCTTTACTTCCACCAGCACCTCAGTCCTACCTCCCAAACTTCCTGCATACCTTGCGCGAGTAGCACTCCTGCAAGAAAATGGAATTGCGGAGACATGACCCGATGTCTTCCATCAGGTTCAGATAGTGCGAATGTGGTAACCATGGAATGAGACTGGGGACATTATAAGCCACAGTCTGGAGGACTGTTTCCAGAATGCGGAGTGTGCGCTGATCTGAAACGTCCTGGCAGATTAAAACTGCGTGCGGGATTGGAACATCAGCCAGGAACATTTTCCTTTCGCAGGCAAGTGCTCTACCAACAGATGGCTCTGAGCACTATGGGACTTAACATCTGAGGTCATCATTCGCCTAGAACTTGGAACTACTTAAACCTAACTAACCTAAGGACATCACACACATCCATGCCGGAGGCAGGATTCGAACCTGCGACCCTAGCCGTCACGCGTTTCCAGACTGAAGCGCCTGGAACCGCCACACTGGCCAGCTCTCTACCAACAGAGCTCACAAGGGTACTACACCTACTCTTTAACACCGATTTACTCCAAATTTATGGTATACGCAGGGCTTGGCAACAAATGAAAGTGAGAAAAGTGGGAGCTCCTGATGGTTAACCGTTTATAAAACCTAGTATTTTTTGCACGAGTTGCGTGGGGCATGACTCATTAATGTTGGCGTTGTTGGCAGGCAGCAACAGGCGCAGAGGAAGACTACAGATCCGTAAACCGAGGGTCGTGAGTTCGAATCCCTCTGGAAAAATTATACTAAATAGTTTTCAGTGTATAGTATTTATGTATAGTATTTATGAACATTTTCATAAAAGGCATCAAAAGGAAAGGTTAAGGGAAATATGGGAAACCATACTAATTTAGAAGAAAGGATTGTTACTTGCATCATCCACAAATATTCTGCAAGCAATTTTCCAAAACGGAAATGTAATTAAAGCACACAGGACTTCGTATTCGAATAGTTTCATTCTGAGCTTAGAGTCGCTCTCGACTTCTGCATGGGTTCAGTAGGTTCCCTATGCACATAAAATGGGCCCTTCCACAGAAAAAAGAGATCACATGCCGAGAAAACTGCATCAGAATACATGCTATTGTACATCAATAACTATCCTCGCCAATATTTGGCGAAATGGTGCGTTACGTGTCGTTTGCTGCCAAATTTTGTGATGAGAGAGAAACGATGATGAATGTAAACCAAGTTTGTTTCTCCACATAAAATTTAAAACTATCACGTAACTGTCAAAATATGGTGTTAATAACGTGTACGAGATACCGAAACAATTACTCTTTCCCCTGTGTTTACGATGAGATCCTCCCAGAACACATAAATCATCAACTGTGAAACAATAAAAGTGTTTCCTTTTATATCCAAAATACTCGTCTATGACTTACAATAACCTTCCTGGAAATTTATTTACGATCTCAAATATTCCTCTGCGTTTCCTTTTCATTCCTTTCATGAAAATATTAATAAATACAAAGCATTGAGATCTATCTCGCTTTATTTGTGGTGTAAGTAACGTAAAAACTGAAAATAAAAGTAAAGTTTCTACTTAGGACCCGGCCGCTGTGGCCGAACCGTTCTAGGCACTTCAGTCTGGAACCGCGCGACGGCTACGGTCGCAGATTCGAATCCTGCCTCGGGCATGGATGCGTGTGTGTTGTCCTTATGTTAGTTAGGTTTAAGTAGTTGTAAGTTCTAGGGGACTGATGACCTCAGATGTTAAGTCCCATAGTGCTCAGAGCCATTTGAACCTTTTTCTGCTTAGGAACTTCAACCTGCAGCCATCATATTAACGTTCTGTACTCTTTCCGCTACGGCAAACGCTGCCTGGTAACTACTCTAATATGTACTGATCAGCCAGAGCATTTTGACCACCTACCTAATAGCTGGTATGTCCACTTTTGGCACGGATAACAGTGGCGACGCGTTGTGACATGGAATCAATGAGGTCTAGGTAAGTCGCTGAAGGGAATTGGCACCACGTCTGCACTCACAACTCACCTAATTCTCCTAAGCTCCGGGGCGGGAGGCGATGAGCTCTGACGCCACGTTCAGTCACGTCCCAGATGTGTTAGATCGGGTACAGATCTGGCGAGTTGGGGGCGCCAGCACATCAATCTGAACTCGTCATTATGTTCCTCGAACCACTCCATCACACTCCTGGCCTTGTGACAATGCGCATTATCTTGTTGAAAAACGCCACCCCCCTCGTAAAACATGATCGTTATAAAGGGTGTACGTGGTCTGCAACAAGTGTACGATACTAGTCGGCCGTCATGGTGCCCTGCCCGGGCTCCACTAGGCCCATGGCTGCCCACGTGAATGGATCCCCAGAGCATGATAGAGCCGCCACAAGCTTGTCTCCGTGCCGCAGTACAGGGGACAAGCAGCTGTTCCCCTGGAAGACGAAGGATTCTCGCCTTCCCATCGGCATGATGAAGAAGGTATCGGGATTCATCACACCATGTGACGCTCTGCCACTGCGCCAACGTATGTTCAGTGCCGACGGTCACGTGCCCATTTCAGTCGTAGTTGCCGATGTCGTGGTGTTAACATAGGCACATGCATGGATCGTCGGCTGCAGAAGCCCATCGTTAGGTGTGTTCGGTGCACTGTGTGTTGAGACACACTTGTGCTCTGCCCAGCATTAAAAATCTGATGTTAGTTCCGCTACAGTTCGCCGCCTGTCCTGTTTTATCAGCCTGCTCAGCCTACGACGTCCGACATCTGTAATGAGGGGTGGCCTCCTAACCCCACGACGTCTGGACGTAGTTTCACCTTGGATTCGACACGTGTTGAAGACACTCACCACAGCACTTCTCGACCACCCGACAAGTCGTGCAATTTCCGAAATGCTCGTGCCGAGCCTCCGGGCCATCACAATCTGCCCCCCGTCAAACTCACAACGGAACCTCCCCATCGCACCCCCCTCAGATTTAGTTATAAGTTGGCACAGTGGATAGGCCTTGAAAAACTGAACACAGATCAATCGAGAAAACAGGAAGAAGTTGTGTGGAACTATGAAAAAAATAAGCAAAATATACAGACTGAGTAGTCAATGCGCAAGATAGGCAACATCACGGAGAACGTGAGCTCAGGAGCGCCGTGGTCACGTGGTTCGCGTGAGTAGCTGCGGAACGATAGGTCCTTGGTTCAAGTTTTCCCTCGACTGAAAATTTTACTTCCTTTATTTTCGCAAAGTTATGATCTGTCCGTTCGTTCATTGACGTCTCTGTTCACTGTAATAAGTTTAGTGTCTGTGTTTCGCGACCGCACCGCAAAACCGTGCGATTAGTAGACGAAAGGACATGCCTCCCCAATGGGAACCGAAAACATTTGATCGCAAGGTCATAGGTCAACCGATTCCTGCACAGGAAAACACGTCTGATATATTCTATACGACACTGGTGACGGCATGCGTCACATGACAGGAATACGTTGTCGACCCACCTAACTTGTACACTTAGCGAATGGGTAAAAAGATTCTTCTACCTTGCCCGATTTAGGTTTTCTTGTGGATGTGATAATCACTCCCAAAAAAGTGATGAAAACATAAGAGTTTGTCACATAAACTAAATATAAAAAATTAAAGTTTTCACTGGAGGGAAGACTTAAACCCAGGACCTCTCGTTCCTTAGCTGCACTCGCTAATCACGGGACCACGGCGCTCCTTAACTATTATTGTCCTTGATGTTGCATATCTTCGCGTGGACTACTTAGTTTGTATATTTTACTTATTTTTTCGTACTTCCACACAACTTCTTCCTGTTTTTTCGATTGATCTGTGTTCAGTTTTTCAAGGCCTATCCACTGTGCCAACTTATAACTAAATCCGAGGGGGGTTCGATGGGGAGGTTCCCTTGTCAGATAGACAGCGCGCCTTCCCCATTCTACACACGGACAGCACGCTCACTGATGCTACTTGCACTGTGCGTGTGTCCGACGAGCAGTCATTCCTTGCCAGGTGACGCTGCTACCACCTGGACGGGTTTATATCTACAGTAGGTCGGTTGTCATAATGTTCTGGTTGATCTGTGTAACTGGCTGATGTCTGTCCCTTCCCGCACCAAAAGTACTCTGTTCTTATTGTTTGTAAAACCCTGGCCATCTGGAGCTCTCACTTCTGTCACTTTCGTTTATGACCAAGCCCTTCATGTACTATAAATTTGGACGAAATCGGTGATGACGAGGATGCGCGGTCCCCTTGTCAATTAGATTACAGTATTTGAAGCACATGAAACTGTTGAAAGTAGAGGCGATATAATTTCGCTTTAGACACGATATTTAGACAGACGGTTTAATTTACTAGTCAGATTCGGAAGATATGGAGTCTTAGATACAGCGAATACAGAGGATGTACACAAGGAATTCAGGTGGGTATTTAACTTACGTAATTCGTTTTCAGTTTTATGGAATTTACACAGATGAATCTGCAGAGACATAAGTACAATCATAAATTAACTCATATAGCTTTATTTTCCCCATTAAGTAATGAATGACTTCGTTGACGTATTTTGGAACTCTAATAACATGGTGTTGTTAATTTTAATTATGCTTATGAGGTAACTAGTATGGAACTTATCAGATTGTAGTGCTTGCGGGCATGGATATGTGTGATGTCCTTAGGCTAGTTAGGTTTAAGTAGTTCTAAGTTCTAGGGGACTGATGGCCTCAGATGTTAAGTCCCATACTGCTCAACCATTTGAACCATTTGTAGCGCTTGTAGACGACTAACACAACTATTGTAAAAATATTGAACATCTCAATCTCCTCAACGAAATTCATAAAAGTTAAGAGAGTTGCAAATGTTTTTAGTTACGATAGATTATAAAACTAGTAACAACTGAATCACTAGAGAGCTCTGATCATATGAAGCGTCAAATGAAAGCTAGCTATGTTACGAGAGCGCGTGCTGAAAAGTAATGCCTCCAAATGTTTTGTGTAAAAAATCTTAAAGTTCTTTAAATAAAACAATTGCTGTTAACATTCAACATCTTTGTTCTTCACCTTTACATATTTACTTCTCCACATAGTCATCCTGGCGACAAACACATTTCTCCCAACGGGAGACCAGTTTATTGATACCGTCACTGTAGAACGTTTGACTTTGTTGACGGAGCCACAACCTTAACTGTGCTTGCACCGCTTCAGCACTACCAAAGTGTGGTCCTCGAAGGTGTTCTTTAACTTTTGGAGACACATGAAAGTCGGATGCGGTCAAGTCGGGGCTGTATGGAGGATGATTGATGACAGTGAACACAAGGCGTTGGATTGCTGCAGATATCGCAGCGCTCTTGTGTGGTCTGTAATTGTCATGCTATAGGAGATGGTGCTCCATGTGTGGACAAGCTCTTCGAATCCGAAACTCGGTTACAGCACGCTGTTTCCCACGCACCGACTTAGTTACGTTACACGCTACAATTCGGAGCCCTGTACCGGCAGCGGGCTGAAATTATATAGATATGAAGAGTAAAGATGTAGAATCTTAATAACCGCCGTTTTATTAAAGAAGATTTAAGATTTTTTACATAAAAAATTCGGAGACATTACTTTTCAGCACGCCCTCGTAATAAACACAACAACAAGCTAATTTTCAAACCATGTATGTTTCTAAACAATTATAGACAAGTTCCTTAAAAGATTATAGGGAAACGTGAAAATTCTATAAATCCTATACAGTTATACGTAGTATGAAGGGAGCATGAGTCCCCTAGATCATTATCTAACCTTCGTAGTGGATGAGTAGCCACAACTGACTATTTGATACGCCTTCATTGATTAGTTATGTAAATGACCATTAATAAGATGATTATGTGAACTCTCTGTGTATGAGTGTAGGCCTCATTCGGGATGTTGAAGAGGCTACACCGGCAGGCATTCAGGGAATAGGGTGCAAAAAAATGCAGATTGTAGCGCACGTTGGAACAAACGATGTTTGTCGTCTGAACTCGGAGGTCATACTTAGAACATACTAGCTACTATCAGGAAATATTGAGAATACTAACCTTGCTCACAGAGTTTTACAATCTGGAGCGTTGTCCTCAGAACAGGTCGTGGCGCCCTGGTTCTGAGTTGAGTGGAATTTGAACCAGTGACTCCGAAGGTTCCCGGGTTCGATTCCCGGCGGAGTCAGGGATTTTCACCTGCCTCGAGATGACTGGGTGTTTGTGTTGTGCTCATCATTTCATCATCATTCATGAAAGTGGTGAGATTGGACTGAGCAACGGTTGGGAATTTGTACGGGCGCTGATAACCGTGCAGCTGAGCGCCCTACAAACCAAACATCATCATCTTCATCATCCGAAGGTTCTGTGAAAAGCTAGGCTGTGACTTACTAGACTTGCGCCATAGGGCTGAGTGCTGAATGATCCCCCAAAATGTGTCAAGTGTGCACTACACTCCAGAGGCTCTTATCCAGGTAACTGACTTTGTGTAGAGTGCACTCAATGGTCTTTTAGATTAGGCTTCTCTCCATCCATTCCAGTTAACTATAGCTGTAGGAAACCCATAAGTATCAGCGTAGGATCCAAAGAAATGACTCTCGCAGGTTAAGCCGGCCGCGGTGGCCGTGCGGTTCTAGGCGCTCCAGTTCGGAGCCGCGCTGCTTTTGCGGTCGCAGGTTCGAATCCTGCCTCGGGCATGGGTGTGTGTGATGTCCTTAGGTTAGTTAGGTTTAAGTAGTTCTAAGTTCCAGGGGACTGATGACCACAGCAGTTGAGTCCCATAGTGATCAGAGCCATTTGAACCATTTGAACCCGCAGGTTAGAGTACTAAAATCCTAGTGGTTAAATACCTAAGCATTTGCAACAAAATTACAGAGTTTGAAGCGCTACTAAAAAGACATTGAAGCTCACATAACACTCTGCAAAGAGAGCTGGTTAAAACCTGAAGTTGACAGTAGTGTGACTTTTTCAGAAAATTTAATCATGTAGCGAAAGGACAGGGAAATGGGAGACGGGGGTCGTGTATTTGTCTCAGTAGATAAGAAACAAATCCACCGGTGTAGAAATTGAAGCTACGTGTGGGATTGTTTATGTGAAACTCAGTGTCAAGGGTAGACGTAAAATTATAACAGGGTCCTTCTATGGACCACCAGAGTCACCGCCTGATGTAACTGGAAACTGTACATCAGTTCGTTAATCATTCTGTAATTAGTGGAGGAGACTTTGATCATACAACAAACAATTGTGATAGTTGTAGTTTTGTTAGTTTTGGTTGTGAGAAACAGTCTTGCGAAACATTAATAAACATCTCTGAAAAATACATAAAACAGATAATTCGGAGGCCCCACTCATGATGGAAATACAGGGTGTACATAAAGTCCGGGAACACTTTCAGTTATTTATTGCACAATAACTAAACATCGTTCAAAAAATGGCTCTGAGCACTATGGGACTTAATATCTATGGTCATCAGTCCCCTAGAACTTAGAACTACTTAAACCTAACTAACCTAAGGACATCACACAACACCCAGTCATCACGAGGCAGAGAAAATCCCTGACCCCGCCGCGAATCGAACTAAACATCGTACATATGCCATACATATTGCACTTTGAGGAGAAACTCTTAAAGTTTTTTTTTTTTACGAACATACTATATGCGAACCATGAGTGACCCGGCAGGCGTAAGTGCGATAATCGAATTCTTGCCATACCCGTCCCAGCATGGCATCGTCGACTGTGCCACTCGCTTCCCGTATTCTCTCCCGGAGCTCTGCTACATCACGTGGTAGAGGCGGTACATCTTTAATTTGTCCCCACAGAAAAAAGTCACACGGAGTGAGATCTGGTGATCGGGGAGGCCATTTCATGAAACAGTTGTCCCCTTCTGTAGCAGGGCTGATCCATCGATGCGGCAGCTCCGTGTTCAGGTACCCACGAACTTCACGATGAGAGTGGGGTGGAGCCCCATCCTGCAGAAACATGGACGGAGAGTCCGAGCGCTTTTGAGGCATCAGCATCACCGATTTCTTTGGACTCCTTCTGAATGTCTCTCGTACGCGTTCCACATTCACTTCACTCACACTGGGACGTCCGCTTCTCTTTGCCGGACACAAGCAACCCGTCGTAACGAATTTGTTGTGCCAGTGGTAAATGGCCTTCCTTGTTGGTGGCTTCTTACCGTGCTTGGTTCTAAACATCCGTTGAACAGCTGTAGCGCACTTGTTTTTGTCGACCTCCCAACACACAGAAAGCTTGCTCCGCACCTGAACTCGCCATGTTTGCTACTACCACTGACTGTCGGCAAATTACCATACTACGCTGTGGCGGTATACATGAAGAAAAACTTACGGGGTTTCTCTTCAAAATGACATATGTATGATATCTGTACAACTTTTGATTCTTCTGCAATAAATAATTGAAAGCGTTCCCGGACTTAATGTACACCCTGCATATTGGGTCTAATAGTAACAAACAGATCTGATCTCTTTGAGGATGTTCACATCGGAATTGGTACCAAGACCATGAGGCACTCATAGCAACAATGAGTATCGACGTATAAAGGACAACTAAAACAAGTTGGAATATTTATATGTTTAGCAGTCTAGGCAAAGAAGCAGTAGTGCCATATCCCAATGAGGAACTTGAAACTTTTAGCCCAGTACAGGAGCACGTAGAGAAACTATGGCTCAAGTTTAAAAGTGCACTCTATAGATATGTACCCAACAGAACAGTTCATGATTGGAGAGATCGTCCATGGCATACAGTCACTGTAAAGAAATTTTTAAAGAAACAGAGAAGACTGCATAATAGATATAAAACGAAGCATAGGACTTATACATAGAGAGATGCCGAATGAAACGCGTTTGGCAGTCAAGTGAGCAATGAGTACAGCTTTCAGTGAGTACCGTAGAAGAATATTGATGAAAGATCCTTCAAAAAACCCATAGAAGTTCTGATCGAGTCACTCATGCAAAAGACGGGAACTGAAATTGAAAGTAGCAAAGAAAAAGCAATGCGTAACTCTGTTTTCGAATGTTCCTTTACAAAGGAAAATCCAGAAGTATTGTCTCAATTTAATTCTCTTACCACTGAAAAGACGAGTGAAATAGAAATTAGTGTCAGTGATGATGAGAAACAACTGAAATCTTAAAACTGAACAAAGCTCCAGGGCCCGATGAAATCCATAATAGATACTATACACAATCTGCGGATGAATTTGTTAACTATAGCTGTCGTAGATCCCTCGCCCTAAACATCATGTCCAGTAGCTGGAAAAAAGGCACAGGTCACATCTGCCTACGAGAAGAGTAGCAGAAGTGATCCATAAAATTCCGTCCAATATCCTTAACGCCCATTTGTTATAGAATCTTACAACATATTCTGAGCTCAAACATAACGAAGTATTTCGAACAGAACGATCACGTCCATGCCATGGATTTCGAAAACGTAGATCATGTGTAACCTGTGGTATCGATAGCTAGGATGCCACAGCATAGCTGCCAGTTAAGTTGGCACTACGACAGACACCGCCGAAAGCGTCCGCTAGCAGGCGCTTTTCAGCTCTACGAGCACCACTGTAGACTCTGCCCATTTGATCAAGAGCAGACGGCTGGGATACTTCGCTTCAGCTTCGCACCTCAGGGCAAACTTATGTATTACTCTTGTTGCTAAAGTAATGGTAATTTAATTCACACTGCAGTACCGAGAGATTTTCACCTATTCCTGCTGCTACAAAATAACCCAACTCACACACTTCTCACAAGACATCCTGAAAGCCATTGATCAATGCAGTCAGGTAGATGCAGTGTTTCTCGATTTCTGAAAGGCATTTTACTCAGTACCACACGTATGCTTATTATCAAAAGTACGTTCGTAGGGGGTATCAGGCGAAATTTGTGACTTGACTGGAGATTAATTAGTAGGGCGGACGCTGCATGTTATCTTGGATGGAGAGTCATCGGCAGACGTAATAGAAACTTCGTGTGAGCACCAAGGAAGACTGTAGGGTCTCTTATAGTTCGTGTTGTATATTAACGATCTAGCAGATAATATTAGTAGTAACCTAAGACTTTTCACAGATGATGTAGTCATGTAAAATGAATTACAATCTCAACGAAACTGCGCACATATTCAGTTCACACCTTGATAAGATTTCAACGTGGTGCAAAGATTGGCAACAAGCTTCAAATATTCAGAAATGTGAAATTGTACGCTTCAAAAAACGAAGAAACTTAGTATTCTATGACTGCAAGGTAAACAAGTCACAGCTGGACTTGGCAAACTCATACAAATATCTGGTCCAATACAGGGCTATTACAAATGATTGAAGCGATTTCATAAATTCACTGTAGCTCCATTCATTGACATATGGTCACGACACACTACAGATACGTAGAAAAACTCATAAAGTTTTGTTCGGCTGAAGCCGCACTTCAGCTTTCTGCCGCCAGAGCGCTCGAGAGCGCAGTGAGACAAAATGGCGACAGGAGCCGAGAAAGCGTATGTTGTGCTTGGAATGCACTCACATCAGTCAGTCATAACAGTGCAACGACACTTCAGGACGAAGTTCAACAAAGATCCACCAACTGCTAACTCCATTCGGCGATGGTATGCGCAGTTTAAAGCTTCTGGATGCCTCTGTAAGGGGAAATCAACGGGTCGGCCTGCAGTGAGCGAAGAAACGGTTGAACGCGTGCGGGCAAGTTTCACGCGTAGCCCGCGGAAGTCGACGAATAAAGCAAGCAGGGAGCTAAACGTACCACAGCCGACGGTTTGGAAAATCTTACGGAAAAGGGTAAAGCAGAAGCCTTACCGTTTACAATTGCTACAAGCCCTGACACCCGATGACAAAGTCAAACGCTTTGAATTTTCGGCGCGGTTGCAACAGCTCATGGAAGAGGATGCGTTCAGTGCGAAACATGTTTTCAGTGATGAAGCAACATTTTTTCTTAATGGTGAAGTGAACAGACACAATGTGCGAATCTGGGTGGTAGAGAATCCTCACGCATTCGTGCAGAAAATTCGAAATTCGCCAAAAGTTAACGTGTTTTGTGCAATCTCACGGTTTAAAGTTTACGGCCCCTTTTTCTTCTGCGAAACAAACGTTACAGGACACGTGTATCTGGACATGCTGGAAAATTGGCTCATGCCACAACTGGAGACCGACAGTGCCGACTTCATCTTTCAACAGGATGGTGCTCCACCGCACTTCCATCATGATGTTCGGCATTTCTTAAACAGGAGATTGGAAAACCGATGGATCAGTCGTGGTGGAGATCATGATCAGCAATTCATGTCATGGCCTCCACGCTCTCCCGACTTAATCCCATGCGATTTCTTTCTGTGGGGTTATGTGAAAGATTCAGTGTTTAAACCTCCTCTACCAAGAAACGTGCCAGAACTGCGAGCTCGCATCAACGTTGCTTTCGAACTCGTTGATGGGGACATGCTGCGCCGAGTGTGGGAGGAACTTGATTATCGATTTGATGTCTGCCGAATCACTAAAGGGGCACATATCGACCATTTGTGAATGCCTAAAAAAACCTTTTTTGTTTTTGTTTGTGTGTGCAAAGCATTGTGAAAATATCTCAAATAATAAAGTTATTGTAGAGCTGTGAAATCGCTTCAATCATTTGTAATAACCCTGTACTTTGCAGGGACATGAAATGGAACGATCACATCGGCTCAGTCGTGGCAGGTTGCAGACTTCGGTTTATTGATAGAGTACAAGAGAAATGCAATCAGTCTGCAAAAGAGATTGCTTACAAATCTCTCGTGCGACTAACTCTAGATTATTGCTCAAGTGTGGGGGACTCGTACCTTAGAGGGATCGTAGGGGATATTGAATGTATACGGAGAAGGGTAGCACGAATGGTCACAGGTTTGCTTGATCTGCGGGAGAGCAGCGATATTAAATGATGATTCTATGGATATACTACAACCCGCTACATATCGCTCCCATATGGATCCTGAGGAGTAGAGTAGATTAATTACAGCAGAAACAGAGGCATTTAAACAATCGTCCGTCCCGAGATCCATACTTGAATGGAACGGGAAAAAGCACTAATAACTGGTAAAGTGGGACGTACTATCGTCTGTGCGAAGCACAGTGGTTCACAGAGTATATATGTAGATGTAGATGTAGAATAAAATTATATAAAACGGCTATACAGCCGCGAATGAATAAAACATGAAAATAAGAAACATTTCAACTAAAGAGCAGAAGGCTACTCGTTCTTCAAACAGACCATATGTATTTATAATTTTTCGTATTTCTTTATTACATTATAAACTGGATAGCGACATGCTTTGTGAATTTTGTTACAACTTTTGATATTTTGTTGTTACTTTAATAACATATTACAATCATTCTAACAGTAATCCAGTATCTTATATGTACGTGCGAACAAGTGCAAATTTGAATGGTGGTCGTGAGTTTAGTTTCTAACTTGGATTCAGCAGAGTGTGAGGTCACAGAAAGCATTTAAGTTTGAGTTGCAGGACACGCGAAGTCTTTCGCTGGTCGGTGGTCACTGCAGTTTCGTCAGTCGTTGTCTGTGAGTTGGTCAAGAAGACTGTGCGGCTCAGCAGACACATGAGTTACATATTTTATTTTTCCGTTGGACTTTTATTTGACTGTGCTTTCGGTTACTGATTTTGTGCAACTTACAAACTTTGCCTCTGCTTACAGGATTTAAGACAGCTGTGAACGGTAATATTTGCTACAGATGACATTTACATTCTTGTGTGATAGACTTTGCACATATTTTCGCAGTAGTTATTCAAGATAGCGAACCTTAGTTTATGCTGCAGTTGATAGGAGGAAAGTACATTTTCGGACATTGTTTGCTGTTGATTTTCGTGAATTAATGCGCAGTTAAGCTTTGCTGGCACGTGTTTCTGTATTCAATGCTCTGCCCACAGTACATGTATTAATTATTATTTAATTCCTTTTAATTTGAATCGGTAATTTATGCGAGGTCATTAGTTGCACACGTGTGAATATTATTAAGTAAAAATTTAAAAAAAACTATGACCTACTGGTTGCATCAACATCATTAATCCTAAGGAATTTATTCTGCCTCTTCATTCGATATTGTACTGTAATAGTTCCTAATTTGTCAACTTTCTGAAAAAGTTTGAAAATCGATTCTGTATTAAATGTATGGGCTTTAAGGCAACGGTACATGACTGACACCTAAATAATGACGAGTCAAGCCAAGAAATTAGGTGAAATAGTAACATGCTCAAGTTTACTAGACTCTAAGGATCAAGACGTGTTATGTATACCCACACACAATGTGTCAAAAGGAGGCGGCTATCTCATCTCTTAAAGGGGAGATCCTCATAATTGCCGGCCGGAGTGGCCGAGCGGCTCTAGGCGCTACAGTCTGGAACCGCGCGACCCCTACGGTCGCAGGTTCGAATCCTACCTCGGGCATGGCTGTGTGTGATGCCCTTATGTTAGTTAGGTTTAAGTAGTTCTAAGTTCTCGGGGACTGATTACCTCAGAAGTTAAGTCCCATAGTGCTCAGAGCCATTTGAACCATTTTTGAAGATCCTCATAATTAAAATCTGTATACCTGATGTTTTGTTCATTGACGTACATGTGTGGCAAACCTACACGTATAGTCTCTTAGTACGTAATCTAACAGTCATGTACTTAATCAGGCTTTGAATGTTTCTTGCTTCTAAGTAGATTGTTTAAAATATGAGAGCTATTCCATTGGCAGACTGGGAAGAGAACCATTTTAGTGAGCGACATGGAGCATTGCTGTGTTTATTTCTTGTCAAATTTTCAGCCCATTAAGGCAAGGCCGTTTCAGTGAACAAAGGACAAAGATGCAGCGTTTAGCGTCCTGAATCTTTCCTGAAGCTCCCTGCTGGAGGGATACAAGCTGGAGAGCGAGATTCTGCGTGCTTTTTCTGCCAGGGAAGGACGTTGCCATCCTCTGTCCAGAAGCAGTGCTACCTATTTCTCTTTATTACTGTATCATCGTCCTGATAAGCGAAACATTGCTTAGGCTGCAACAGATTGCCTTCAGTAGGAGTGGATTTTGAACACACTGTGAAATGGTAAAATAAGAAAAGAGTAGAAAGGCTTGTAATTGTGACAAAGGGCCAGAAAGAATATATAAGACCAACGCACACACTACAACAGATAGAATGAAGTGGACGGTCGACGAAGGAAGTCGTCAATGTCAGAACTCCTCACTCCGCTGTCATCGCCTGATGACTGCACTCTGTTCAACCTTGAAATATCCTGTGGTTTTTTCCGGCGGTGTTTTCAACTAAATCTGTGAAGCAGCAACTCAGTGAGAGAAGGAATTATAACTACGATGGCATGAGTTCTATTTTCGAGAGCCTTTCTAACGATACTTGACAGTCCATAACATAGTGTAGTGGTCTCCGCTAGAATGCCCCGCTCAAAATGCCAGAGGACATTGTAATAACTGACTTTTATGTAAAATTTTGTCAATAGTATCAAATAAACTGATTTACACGCAGTGCTGCAAATGGTATGTCATTTCTTCCATGTTTGCAGCACCTCACTTGGCTAGCTTTAAGTATTAAGAGACCAGACGGGCGTTACGATCTTCCAACAGTGACTGGTAAGTCAACAAGTGAACAAGTATAGCTTAGCAGTATGCTTAACAATGCACTTCTTGCAGCTACTCTGTGACTCGGTGTCAGTCTTTCATGTACCCAAGGCTTATTCCACGTGAATAAACAGACGAGTAGGTAGTATATGTTTCACGGAAAATATTTGTGAAATCTTCACGTTAACAGTTTCCATCAAAAATCTTCATCTACTTGTAAGTTTAATAATTGTATTTATTCATAAATTGATGTGTGAGTAGAAGTAGTAGATTTTTAAATCCTATTTTTATTGTCCACCATTAGCTTGAATGGGCAACGGCCTTGCCGCAGTGGATACACCGGTTCCCGTGAGATCACCGCAATTAAGCGCTGTCGGGCGTAGTCGGCACTTGGATGGGTGACCATCCAGGCCGCCATGCGCTGTTGCCATTTTTCGGGGTGCACTCATTCTCGTGATGCCAATTGAGGAGCTACTCGACCGAATAGTAGCGGCTTCGGTCAAGAATACCATCATAACGACCGGGAGAGCGGTGTGCTGACCCCACGCCCCTCCTAACCGCATCCTCCGCTGAGGACGACACGGCGGTCGGATGGTCGCGGTAGGTTGCCATTAGGTTGAATTCCCAAGGAAAACAATCAAATATTTTTTGGCTGTGTAATATTACTCCCTTTTGAGTACAAGTAAACTAAAGGCATCGATACTGGATCAATTTCGGTTGCTAGTGTTGCATTTACGAATTCTACTGTTATTTTTAAATCGTGACCAATTCTTAACAACAGTATGTTGCCAGAACGACAAGTACTATTTAAGCAGGGGCACAAACAGGGATAGAGGATGTACACCAGACGTTATTGTCATTGCACTTTTCTGTGCAATAAACAATTAGTGGTGTTAAGTGCAACACGTGGTTATGGATTTGTAGATGACGAGAGCGCCTGCCAACGTGGCCATACGACGTTCTAGCGCAAGAGACGTGCGGTTTTCAGCACTTGAGAGCTCCTAGGAGATGACAAAATACAGATTTGAAATATGATGTGTGCCTTCTGAGAAAATGTTTTTTTTTTTTTTTTCTGTAGACATCATCTGCTCTATAAGCGTCCACAAATGTATATCGGAATCTAAATCTCTATTGGCACGTCGGCTGTGACGCACAAACTCAAATGGACAAGTATCGGGCAGTATAGTAGTCTTGAGGGTATTCCGGCATTCGCTTTGGTTGTGAAAACCCGTATAACACCCCCTAAATAATGGTGACAGGGGGAGTTCGCTATTTAAACAACTGCATCACGTAGCTCCGCCGAAATATGACAAGATATGAACTTCCTCTCGTTTAGTTGCAAAGACGGATCATACCTCCATGACGTAAGACAAAAAGGTTTCCTTATCAACAATACTGACGTGTAGCACTTATTTGTAAATTTTGATTTTAGTTCCGACTCATAATATCGTACGATTCACTACTCATTTACAATAATCAACAGTATTATAGTTTCTTGAAATTATTTTTAGCGATTCTGTCCATACAACAAATAATAGACGGCACTGCGTTCTGAAGCTACGTTATATTGATGATGACATACCCATTTATCTTTGGCCTATTAACTGATTACTCCTAAATACCCCTAAAATAAAGGTAAATTAAATTTAATCCTTCTTTATCAAGTCAGAAAATTAGGCAGTATATATCGGGTGATTCCGTGATGATGTTCCAAACTTTCAGGTATGATGGAGAATCCTAAATGTGTCAATTTGAGGTAAGGAACTCTCGTCCCGAAAGAACAGGGTCGGAAGTTACAAGCAAAAATCGTTCTGATACCCCTGCCAGTGGAATACATCTTTCGATACCGTTGTTGCTATGATTCCAGGGTAGGCAACGATCAGAGGTAGTAGTAAGGTCCAAAACAAGAAAAAGCGACTCGTAAACATGGGCTCTAAAATTCATACCTTCTGAGGTAAAAGTACGTGCCCATCTTCACTACTGTAAAACATATGTCTTCTAGTGGATAAATGCCTATAGCTCTTAAGGTATATATTTAGTGCCCATGTTTACTAGACTTTTTTCTTGTTTCGGTTCACAATACCACCTCTGAACATTGCCTACCCTACAATCTTAGTAACAACAGTACCAGTAGATGTATTCCATTGTCAAAGGTGTCATAACGATTTTCAGTTATAACTTTCGACCCAGTCTTTTCCAGCCAGGATCCCTTACCTCAAATTGATTCTCCATCACCCCTGAAAGTTTGTAAGATCGTCACGGAATCACCCTGTATATTCCGTGCACAGTCGTCAAAGCATTTCGCTATTCAAGCACGCTGCCGGACACGACCAGATTTTTCAATGTCGTCAGATGTTCCTTAAGATATGCCGAGTTTCACTGCTATGGTGCATTACCCTGTGTGCAGCTGTGTCCGGTTTGCGAAAAGTGTGTCCCATTTCTAAAAAGAGTTATCTATATATTCCACTTTTCTATTGAACAGCCGGCCGGAGAGACAGAGCGGTTCTAGGTGCTACAGTCTGGAACCGCGCGACCGCTACGGTCGCAGGTTCGAATCCTGCCTCGGGCATGGACGTGTGTGATGTCCTTAGGTTAGTTAGGTTTAAGTAGTTCTAAGTTCTAGGGGACTGATGACCTCAGAAGTTAAGTCCCATAATGCTCAGTCATTTGAACCATTCTATTGAACAATAAAGCTATTTGGGAAGCTATTAAAGACAGTGTTTGTAGATCTGTCTGGGCTCTATCATGGAGACATACTCCAATTGTCAGCTGGAAGTCTAGATACAAGTAGGTGTAAAGATAGAAACGTGTGGAACAAGGGAACCAGTGAGTTTTGTAACTTAGTCCACTCAATTCTACTTTAACGACCTGAGGCCCGCTAAGGGCTGCATGATCTACAAATATAATTTTCTTTTATTTTACCAAATTATTCGAAGATGACAAGCAATTACCCGGAAGAAATATTGTGTTATCTGCTCGATGTCATCCAGTTGTGAACCCGAAGACACGTTTAAAAAGTATGACACTTGAAAGAAAATACTATTTTCGAAGGAAGAGTGTCATAGATGGTAACATCTCAGGGCAAATCACCCACGTCAGTGACCCCCGGTTGGGTCATCTCCTAAGAAATAGGAGAGAGTGTTGATATCAGAGTTCAGAGATATCAGTCACTATGCAGTATAGAAATAAAGCGTGGAGTGAAACATCGAAAATATAATTTTCCATTGTATCTTGGCACTCTCCTTTACGCTTAGGATAGAAAAGCATTAGTCAGTGCAAAAGACACTCAGCAAAGTGAAATCTCTTAGTTAAGACAAATGATGCAGGTTATAAAAGTGGTATTAGTAACTATATTCCTCAGTAATTGTGCAAAAAGCACTTCCAGGTTCTAAACACGCAAATAGACAAAATAGTTCTTTTAAATTAGTCAAATGGCTATGATCAATATGGGAATTATCATCTGAGGTCATCAGTCCCCTAGAACTTAGAACTACTTAAACCTAACTAACCTAAGGACATCACACACATCCATGCCCGACGTAGGATTCGAATCTGCGACCGTAGCGGTCGCGCGGTTCCAGACTGAAGCGCCTAGAACCGCTCGGCCTTTAAATTAGTCGTATTGACAGAAGTTATCTGCTACGGTAGAACCTTAGTGCTGTTACATTCCATTATTAGCTCTCGTGTAATATGTTAATGTATTTGTTTAATATATGAACGTATTACACGTGAAACTCTTGACTGCAGTGCATTGGAAACTGTTACGATGAAACACAAAGTTGCCGTATGAACTTTCATCAAATGTCCCACAACTGAGTGTATATCAATTTATATAAATCGTGTACTGATATCTCGAAACGTACCTGTAACATAGAAACTGGAAATAGATCTGCTTGTCTACAGGGAATATACTGCTTAATTTTAGCTGTTTACTGCCCAAGTGTGAATAAGAAAATATCTGATAGTTTACCAACTACACTTGTTTCAGCTTCATCTTTTCGAGACCTTATCGCTTTCATTTACAATCAGTTTTAGGGCCTACAGAATGTGAGAACGGAAGTAACATCTACATTGTGAGAGATGTTTCACAATCATCGTTCTACTACATAATTCGTATATGCAGTCACACCAAATTTAGATACATCTATCGAAACAGTAAGGCGAGATCCAATTTGCTGGAGAGTCCTCGGAGTTCATGCGTCATTTAAATATCATGCTAATTTGTAGCTAATGAGGATAAGACCACACTGACGATGACACTCCTGTATTCGTAGGAAATTTCTGGAGGTATTCGAATATAAACCATAACGGCTGTAGTCGCAGCAGTGTCTGTTCCTTCAGACATGCATGCATACCCGAAGGGACTTTGCACCGAACTTCTTAGCAGCACAGACCCTGCAATATCATAAACCTTTTCGTTTAACGATTGCGTTTCACTTTTTCCCTTTCCCCATCTCCGTCATCACCACCGTTACGTTATTCACATACAAATTATAGGCTTATACTCTGTAGTCACTTCACTCACATCTTGCCAAGAAGACATGACAAGTCCACGAGCGACGCAAAAATTGGACAGCTCAGCTGTTGATCAACGCCAACGGCCCTTAGGAAACAATAACATAAATCTTTAACTCTTTTTACTTTCAGTTCAGATCTCCCTGCTCCACTGGCGCTGTTCCAATCCTTCAACAACTGTTATCGGAGTTAATTGTTCCAACGCTTTCCTGATGCTATTCCTTCTTTCTATCTCATTTTTGCAGGCGGGTGTTATCTAACCACTGTAGTATCCAAAAATCAGAAGTAATATATTCTACGCAGTCTACGCAGTTATTTGAGCACTTCGTGTTACTTTGTGGTGAAGTAGTGTTACATATCGAGACAGCTTTTTAGAACTGAACTGATTGAGATGGCCACTTTCTTTCAGCGCTTCCCAAGGAACTCTACGCCACAGACCCAAGTATTTCGACATACAGAAACAGGAAACTGCCGACCTCGTACGAATTTGCAAATTCGACCCTCGGTGTTGAAGGTTTATGTTGTAAACACGCCATTGATGACATTGTGCGTGTTCGGTACAACACTGATTTGTTTGTAATGAACAATGATAACTTCGTGAAGAGCCCCGCGTTTGCGTGTCAAGGTTAGGAGATTCCCAGCCGCACTTGAAAACAGCGGCAAGTGTCACCGATTTCATCGTCTCACTCTACGCGTTGTTTATGTTTCCAGGTTTCTCAACGATATCACTTTTTGATGTTCTTAGTACTGCCTCAGTACAAACAGTCGTCACAAAAAGTCCATATAATTAAAGAATGTTTGCTAACTGCGGAGTTCATTTCCCGGATTTTAAAGGGATCTGAGGCCAGTACCCAAGAAGCTATTACTTAACATGTATCGTACACTGATAATTATAATGTTTACTTATATCGAAAAATTCGTTTGAGAGGGCGTAAATTTCTGTAAAACCCAACAACTACACAAAAATCCCCCTGTCCAGCGCATTTTGGTCTGTTATTTCTTGGGAGACCTACAAAAGGGTCGTATCTCTGATTTTATCTGATACAGATCTGCAATTCTGGAGAGAAAAAAACACTCCAAGTACAATTTAAAAAATTAAAATAAAAAAGTTAATGACTGTTCTTCACTGATTCATTAAATTGTGGAGCCGGCCGGAGTAGCCGAGCGATTCTAGGCGCTACAGTCTGGAACCGCGCGACCGCTACGGTCGCAGGTTCGAATACTGCCTCGGATATGGATGTGTGTGATGTCAAAAAAATGGGTCAAATGGCTCTGAGCGCTATGGGACTTAACATCTATGGTCATCAGTCCCCTAGAACTTAGAACTACTTAAACCTAACTAACCTAAGGACATCACACAACACCCAGCCATCACGAGGCAGAGAAAATCCCTGACCCCGCCGGGAATCGAACCCGGGAACCCGGGCGTGGGAAGCGAGGACGCTACCGCACGACCACGAGATGCGGGCTGTGTGATGTCCTTAGGTTAGATAGGTTTAAGTAGTTCTAAGTTCTAGGGGACTGATGACCTCAGAAGTTGAGTCCCATAATGCTCAGAGTCATTTGAATCATCAAATTGTGGAAACGCGTGGTTTTTGTTTCAGGATGCCTTGGTCGCCGTTCGTCTGGGCGAAAAGAGATTACAGTGATCTTTAAGTAGTCAAAAGTTAGCTGAAGTGAAAACAATTAAGCTCGTTACCCTGATGGTGTATTGTCGGTATTCTCATAAATGACTAGGGAAAGATAGTCATAACACCTTGTCTCAGATCGCTGACGGATGGATTATCGTGAACTGTTAAATGCCGTCATTCTGCGAGACATTGTATATAAGTCTGGTATTTACCGCAAAATGGCAGATGATCAAGAATCGTACGTCACCACTGAATTTATTCTCGTGATGTAAATTTATTCTCAAGTTGGATGCTACCCACCTACTTCAGGTTAAACATCGTGAATTAGTGACAGAGATAATTCGTGATAAACGTCTACCCTACAAAAATCATTTATAGATATACGTAATAGAAACGTTCAGCCGCGCGGGATTAGCCGAGCGGTCTTAAGGCGTTGCGGTCATGGACTGTGCCGCTGGTCCTGGCGGACGTTCGAGTCCTCCCTCGGGCACGGGTGAGTGTGTTTGTCCTTAGGATACTTTAGGTTAAGTAGTGTGTAAGCTTAGGGACTGATGACCTTAGCAGTTAAGTCCCATAAGACTTCACACACATTTGATTTGAAACGTTCAGTGTGAATCCCACTGGTTGGAACGCATAGAGACGCTTAGGGGCTAATGAATTTGAAATAGAAACTGATCTCTGGTGCTGAATTAGCATTTCTGTAAACTGTGGGTACCTTATTGCGTGCCGGCCGGTGTGGCCGAGCGGTTCTAGGCGCTTAAGCCTGGAACCGCGCGACCGCCACGGTCGCAGGTTCGAATCCTGCCTCGGGCTTGGATGTGTGTGACGTACTTAGGCTAGTTAGGATTAAGCAGTTCTAAGTTCTAGGGGACTAATTACCTCATATGTTAAGTCCCATAGTGCTCAGAGCCATTTGAACCATTTTTGAACCTTATTGCGTGTTGTATGCTAGAAGAACGGCCTACCCACGCGACAAATGATTTAAAAGATTAGCGCCTTGGGAATTCTATTAATTTACGAGTGCTGAACTACGTCCGGAAGTAAATTTCTGTTGACGAATGCTCGCAGCACTGCGGCTCAGCTGTTGTTTCACTGCTGCGGCGAGTATATTGTATTGCTTGGCCTTGGAATATACCCGAATTTAATTTCGGTGTGAGCTGAATACGTGTGGGTGTTTGGGCCCACGCAGCTGACAGAAAGGAAACGTTGGCAAGTGTGAGATCCGGGTACAGCCGAAAGCACGAAATATGACAGCACTTGGCATTCTCCATCAAATATCTGACGATCTAAGGGCAGCAGGCAGATAGAAAATCAAGAGTTCGGATTCACTACGACTACGAGGACCATGCCGCGCCCGCATTTCAACACTCGATCAGAATTATTCCTGAAAGCATTATCCTCGCCATTAACTTACGCATATTCTTGATCTGGCCAGCAGTGTAAGTGTTCTCTTTCGCATATGTGCCAGAGCATATGTGCATGTATGTATGTACAGTATCTGACACTCCAGTGTAATGCGGAATTGGCCACTAGATGTCACGGAAGGCAGACCCGTCAATGGATTCGTCATTCGATGTCACCTGAGTAATATATCTATCAGGGACATTTCAGCCTCTCTAAAGCTGCCCAAGCCGACAGTGGGGGATGTAACTGTGGAGTTGAAACACGAAGGAACAAGCGTAGCTGAACCAAGACCAAGCAGACCTCGTGTGCTGACGAGCAGCGGAAGGACTCGTGAGTTCAAATGTGCTACCAGTAGTCTAGTTTGCACAGTAACTGTTGCGTAGGGAGGTAAAACAAGTGAGGCACAAGGGTCGAGAAGCTTGTCACAAGCCACACATTTCTGTAGTTAATGCTGAACAACTCTACAGGAAAGTGGATGACTGGAAACGAGGGATTTGAAATGATAAATCACACTATACCCTATGGCAATCCGACGGAAGTGTTTTGGATTGGTGAATTCCTGGACAACGTTACGTGTCATCATGTACAGTGCCAAGAGTGAAGTAAGGATGAGGTGATGAGGAACAGGAAATGACGAATTAGCACTTTTATCGAATACCGTAAGAATGAATTAAAACCTGAAAAGATCTTAAGAGATTACAGCATAATGAATTACGAGACATGCAGCCCACGTAGCATCACTTCGAAATGGGTCACCAAGAAATTCCAAACATTACGTTAATGTTAGGAGAGAACAGGCCTGAAATCAGCTGCCTGAATGCGGAACAACTTGTGGGTCAAAAGCTAGGTCAACGAATGACGAAATTTGTTCCTCAAACTCTTATATCGGACCACTTTGATGTAAACAGAATTTACGTCTTGCTCTCACAACGATCATGCGTCATATCGGAGAGTCGCGCGATTAAACACTCTTGTAAGCCCTGAAGTCTGAGTTTTCACAACATGGAAATTTTTTGTTTGCTCTGAAAAGCGCTACAGATTACTGCCATACTCGGCACAGTTTTCTAAATTCACTTAGTCTCATAACAGTCCCTCGGCACAGATTTCAAATTTGCTTAGGCTCATAAGAGTCTCCCCTGACAGCCATTTAGCTTTACCATCACTAATGAGGTAAAATACTTACTCAGTTACGGAAAAAATATCGTCTAGTATAAACGCATTACTAGTTCTATGAGTATAAGGACGAAAAATTAGTAAGCTTGATTAAAGGATAAAGAATAGCACTTATTAAATGAGTTCATTACACTTCAAATAATGGAAATGTTATAAAATTTTTACTCCCTCATCCTTATTAACGTAACTGTGATATATTTTTCAAGATGAATCCGTATAATAGCAAAATTTTAGTCAGTATGTGCGTTAACTGGAAGTTCGATGTTCGTAATAATTCAGTATCTTTGAAGTCTATATACGCAAACAATACTGAAAATATTGTGTGAGGGAACTAGAATTATTTTGAAACAAGAAGATACTTTATATTCACTGTTTCGCTGCTGCGGCACACATAATAATTCTCTGCGTGTTATTATTTGTAGGTCTCCTCAACACAGATGGAAAAATATAGGAAGAAATATTGGTTGTGTGAAAAATAAGACAACAGCCCTAGATTTAAAGAGGAAAGTGTCATGTCGGAACAGAGTTGAAGCGTATTAAATTGAAAAATTAAAAATATTTCCTTTGATAGAGACTTTTTGCCTAAAGCATGCCCCTTAAGGGGTAGAATACAACTACAAGTCACTCCAAGAATTATAATATCTTGAAGTTAGTATCACATGTAACATGGCGGACGTGTGTATTCCAGTCGGTCGAAACGACCAACCAGAGAAATTAGTAGCGTTAAAACCTAGCAATAAATATCGCTTTATGAAGAAAATACTTTTTTATTAGGTTTTCTTACTGTAATTTAAGTCTCGGCTAAATTAGGCCGCCTTGATATCCAAAGTAAAGGGGAAGATTCTGCGGAAGTCAGTCATTACACTAAAAAAACGAGATATATATGTTGTGTTTTGTTCATAAAATTATAAAACAAGATCACTGTTACGTCCTGGCGATCCAATGCCGCCTTTCTGTGGTAAACTTACACATCAGCGCAAATCTGTTGCTTCTAATACGCAGATATAAATAGCGTCCATGCCTAAATCTTGAACTGGATACGATATGCCCGTATAACGTTCTTCCGTTGACCTCCCACAAATATCCTGTTACGTAACTGACGCAGTCAATGGCCGTGGGTTTCTGCCTATAAGTGCTAAGGAACTCCAAACGCAAATAAACAGAACAAACGGCATAATGTGCAATGACCTGCCCTTGCGCAATCTTTCCCAGAGCAAGAAAGCAGTTGACCAGCCTCCGAACGATGCGGCTTCGCAGATAAACTCGGAAACTGACTTAGTAGTTAAGATTACCTCATCTCAGTTATAACAAGGAACTTACGTGGGATTGCATTTACAACTGCCACATTTTCTTAGCGACTGCCATCTCTAATGATCTCCTTGTCGATGAGACGTTAAACTCCAGTCTTCCTTCTTTTCCTAGCGATTTGCATCATTTTGCTACTGATGCAATGGCAAGGAAACATAGTTCATTCCTCCGTTTGCTTACTTTATGGCAATTCATTTCTTGACTTGGTAGCATATAATTTCCGAACAATTTCACCAGCTTCGTCATCTTGCATTTACAAAATCTACGCAGGCGACTGACTGATGTTAATGGACACACAGCAGTGGAGTAAATGACGTATTAACAATGATTTGCTGCAATCAGTCCTTATTTTTTTTAGCGTTCTTTGAATCTTTCAGTTGTGCCCCTGGGATTTCCGCCAAAAGAAAGAAAATTATTTGGAGTACGATCAGCGGCGTGAACGGTACAGATGCAATACAGACGCGAGAGCATAAATATTCGTAAGAGGATTACTTTTCACTGTAACTGAATGAAACACCAGAATGTGAATAATAAACACACACTGTATACTGTAAACTGATGGACAGTAGTCTCATCCTGATAAATATGTTTGCAAAGAAATTCCCAAACAGAGTAATTCGTATCTCTCACATATCTACACTCGGCATGTCAGCTCATGACATAATTTTCATGACGTACTCCCTAGAATTTCGCAAAAGGAAACCGCAACTGGCTGCATACTGAGACTTCAAACGCATTAATTTATCTGAACTTGCAACTGCGCGCAAGAAATAGTTTGGGAGACGTCTTCTATTCTCTTCTCGGACATAAACGAAAAAGTTCAAGGATTTACTAACGAATTTATTCAAATGTATGACAAATTGCTCCCGTAAAGACTACACCTTGACTAACTGAAGAACTGAAACAGATCATGAATCTCAGAGACGCTGCATATCGGGCATACAAACTACACCCCACGCCTGAAAATCATGTTGCTTACAAGCAGAACCGGAATAGTCAGTAAAGCTGTGGCAAATGCAAAACTCAGCCACGCCCATACATTAACCGACAACAGAACTAGACCAGCTGACCTATGGAAAAACCTGTGTGGTCTTGATATAGGCAAAGTGAAAGTTGCAGCTGTTCCACCTGTTCCAGCTGAAGAACTGAACCGGCACTCCACATTACCTACAACCACAGTTTAACAACGAACGAAACAGAGACCCACTGATTAGTTTATGAGGGTAAACGACTTCAAGCACGAAAAGTTCTATCTAAAGCATATTACTTGCAACACCGTCAAAAAAATCATCATGCGTATCAGATCAATACCTACTGGACATTATGGCATCACAGTCCAAATGATGAACCTTATTGCTGACCCTCTACTGCCACAATAACAGATACCTTAAACGACTCCCTAACCACAAGTGTTTTTTCTGAGATGCGGAAGCGGGGACCAGTTAATCACTGCCTAAAGAGATCATTTTCGCAGCATCCTCTGATTACCGACCTATTTTCATTCTTCCTCTATTGCCCAAGGCCTTAGAATATATAGCCCACGACTCGCTAATAAACTACTTAACCACAAACAACCTACTAGACGAATACCTATCAGCATTCCGTAAACTCCACAGCACAACTTCTGCCTTAAAAAGGTAACAAATAACCCGAAGCTTGCTATGTATACATGAATGTACAAGAGGCGACTATCAGTTGCTTCTTAGACCTTAGCAAAGCCTTTGACATTGACGATTTCGACATTTTACTTGACAAACTTAGTAGCCTAAATTTCTCGCCAAGTTCAGTGGTATGGTTTCGCTCATACCTGACGTCAGGCCACAAATGCGTCATGTCCGGCTCCATAAAGTCACAATGGAGGTAGGTAGTTCCAGGAGTCCCCCAGGGTTTGGTATTAGGTCCTATGGTCTTTTCATTATTTTTCAGTGATGCGACATCAGTTTTGTCCTACGACAAATACCAAGTGCACGATGATGATCTCCATTTGTATCTAAGTGAGAAACCAGTAAACCTGCAGACAGCTACCTGGAATCTCAGTACCAACCCGTATGTGCTATCCAAATGGGCGCAAGATATATAGAAAAAACTCAACCCATCCAAAATCCAAGTCGTACTGGTTGGTCATTCTAGGCTCATTAGCCGCAATTATCAGCAATACCTACCTCTTTAATTCTAAATGGTACAGATATCAACATCCCTCCTTCACCAAAGGGTCTAGAAATAATAACAGATGAAAATCTAAATTGGACTCACCACGTAGATGCAATGTGCAACAAGGCATCAGCATGTCTCCGTACCCTACAAAAATATAAAAGGCTCTTTCCTGTTGATTGACCTTGCAAAAAAGCTTATGCTTCCAATTATTTGTTACAGCGATATTACGCTGCAAGACCTTTCTCAGAAAAGATCACGACCCCTGGAACTGGTTATGAATGTCTGTGTTCGCTATATCTGTGACTTCAACTCTTTCATCATATTTCACAATCATATGCACAACTATCCTGGCTGTGACAGACAAGCGCAAAGATTTCCATGCCCTCAGTCTCCTCTACTGTGTCATCAGTTAAAACTGTCCCTCGTATCTCTCCTCGGCCTTAACCATCATGTCTGAACAACATGGCAGAAACACCCGTTCCCATCAGAGCAAAACCCTTTCTGTCCCATTCCATCGTTTAATCACTTTCTCGAAGTCCTTCTCAGTGCAGGAAGCCGACTCTGGAGCAGCCTCCCGCAGTATATTAGAGAACTGAATAACGTTCAAGCTTCAGGAGACAGTTAATGAAATATCTACTAGTATCCCTGTATGCACTCGTTCCGCTTGTACATCGTTCTTTCCAACCAGATTTTCCTAATTTCTTAGTATTCTTAGCTGGTGCAGTCTTCTTATATTTCGTTTCCCCAAAATTCGTTATATCAAAAGACGTCAATTTTGTACACCTATAAATTCTTTTTTTTATCTACCAATATCATTATTGTTATTATTGTCATTATTATTAGCATTATTATTACCTGGAAGAGCAGTTGAACGGAATGGACAGTGTCTTGAAAGGAGGATATAAGATGACCATCAACAAAAGCCAAACGAGGATAATGGAATACAGTCGAATTAAATCGGGTGATGCTGAGGGAATTACATTAGGAAATGAGACACTTAAAGTAGTAAATAAGTTTTTCTGTTTGGAGAGCAAAATAACTTATGATTGTCGAAGTAGAGAGGATATAAAATGTAGAGGGGCAATGGCAAGGAAAGCGTTCCTGAAGAAGAGAAATTTGTTAACATCAAGTTAAGTGTCAGGAAGTCGTTTCTGAAATTATTTGTATGGGGAGTAGCCATGTATGGAAATGAAACGTGGACGATAAATAGTTTAAAGAAGCAGAGAATAGGAGCTTCGAAATGTGGTGCTACAGAAGAATGATGAAGATTAAGTGGGTAGATCACATAGCTAATGAGGAGGCATTGAATAGAATTGGGGAGAAGAGAAATTTGTGGAACAACTTGAATAGAAGAAGGGATCGGTTGGTAGGACATGTTCTGAGGCATCAAGGGATCATCAATTTAGCACTGGAGGGCAACGTGGAGGGTAAAAATGGTAGAAGGAGGCCAAGAGATGAATACACTAAGCAGATTAAGAAAAATGTAGGTTGCAGTAGGTACTGGGAGATGAAGAAGCTTGCACAGGATAGAGTAGCACGGAGAGGTGCATCAAACCAGTCTCTGGACTGAAGACCACAACAACATTATTACCATTATCACTGTTAGTTGCAGCAGCAGCAATAGTAGCACAGGTACTGTCCGTATTTAGTTTAGTAGTTCATAGTCAGTATTTATTCACTCAGATTGTCACTATCGATAGTCAATTCATTTCAATATTATATGTCATATTAAAATTGTTATTCTTAGGTAACTATGATGTAAAAACGTACTATATGTGTGAAACTCTGGTTAGATGTAAGAGAGGGTCTGATGGCACTAATCAAATCAGGTTAAATAAAAACGTTAATGTGAGCACCTGTCGAAAGCCCGAAGAATTACGTTTTGCAGCGCGGACCGTTACGAGACGTGCAGTAAGAAAGTCAGTGAGATTCTGGGAGATACCGGCGGGGATGTGAAGCTATGCGGACTATAGTGCCGTGGCCAGCTGCGTTAGATCTCTCCTTTCACGATCCAAGGAGCGAACAGGTGGTCCCACAGATTCTAGACTGGGTTTAAAGGCGGGGAGTTTGGTGGCCAGTGGAATATGGTAAATTCACCCTGGTGCCCTTCGAACCATGCGAATACACAACGAGCTGTATGATACGCTGCTCAATGCTGCTGGCAGAGCGTGTCGTGCTGAGGAAAAACAAACTGCATGTAGGGGTGGACATCGTCCCCTAGGATAGTTGCGTACTTGTCTTAATCCTACCTTGGCCAGCAACGTGGCCGGATCTCTCCCAGTTGAGAACGTTTGGAGCATTATGTGCGGGGCCCTCCAATAAGCTCTGCATTTTGACGATCTAAAGCGCCAATTGGACAGAATGTGGCACGGTATCCCTCAGGAGGGCATCCAACAACTCTATCAATCAATGTGAAGCCGAATAATTGCTTGCATAAGGGCCAGAGGTGGAGCAACTCAGTTTGTGAAGTTCTTTCTCCAGTTCATCCAGCATCGGTCGGATCTTGTGTAAATCCCATGCTTTTTGCCTGATGCGTTGCAGCGATCATTTTGCACTCCAGTGTGACGGCAGTGATGTGACGATGGAGTACCGAACTGCGGTGCACTACCTGTTTGGTGTCCCTGTAGACCTCCCGCTACCTGTTCGGACGGCTCTCCACGTCATCCAGTTTGTGTCAAATTGTAATCATCTTTTGTCTGTTCATGTACACCATATCTACCAGTTTCCGTCCATTTGTATAATTTCTTCGTGATGCGCCGTGTCCATAAATCCGTACGAGAATGAGGGGGTGGAGATCTCTTCTGAGCAGCACTTTGCAAGGCATCCCAGACATGCTCAATAATGTTCATGTCTGGGGAACTTGGTGGCCAGCTTAAGTGTTTAAACTCAAAAGAGTGTTCCTGGAGCCACTCTGTAGCAATTCAGGACGTATGGGATGTCGCATGTTCCTGCTCGAATTACCTAAGTCCGTTGCAATGCACAATGGACGTGAATGGACAGGATGATTACGTATGTTTCAACTGTCAGGGTCGTGTCTAGACGTATAAGGGGTCCCATAACACATGCAGGGTACATAGATTCATGAGGTTGTCTCCATACCCGTACTCGTCCATCCTCTCGATGCAATTTGAAACGAGACTCGTCCGATCAGGCAACATGTTTCCAGTCCAATGCCGGTGTTGACGGGCCAAGGCGAGGCGTAAAGCTTTGTCTCGTGCAGTCATCAAGGTTCAAAAACTGGTTCAAATGGCTCTGAGCACTATGGGACTCAACATCTTAGGTCATAAGTCCCCTAGAACCTAGAACTACTTAAACCTAACTAACCTAAGGACATCACACACAGCAGGATTCGAACCTGCGACCGTAGCAGTCCCGCGGTTCCGGAGTGCAGCGCCAGAACCGCACGGCCACCGCGGCCGGCAGTCATCAAGGGTATACGAGTGAGCCTTCGGCTCCGAAAGCCCATATCGATGATGGTTCACACGCTGACACTTGTGGACGGCTCAGCATTGAAATCTGCAGCAATTTGCGAGAGGGTTGCACTTCCGTCACGTTGAACCATTCTCTTCAGTCGTCGTAGGTCCCGTTCTTGTAGGATCTTTTTCCGGCCGCAGCGATGTCGGAGATTTGATGTATTACCGAATTCCAGATACTGACGGTACACTCGTGAAATGGTCGTACGGGAAAATCCGCACTTCATCTCTACCTCGGAGATGCTGTGTCCCATCGCTCGTGCGCCGACTATAACACCACGTTCAAAGTCAATTAAATCTTGATACCCTACCATTGTAGCAGCAATAACCGATCTAACAACTGCGCCAGACACTTGTAGTCTTGTGTAGGCGTTATCGACAGCAGCGCCGTATTCTGCCTAATTACACATCTCTGTATTTGAATACATATGCCTATACCAGTTTCTTTGGCGTTTCAGTGTAGATTGGACATGTTCCAGAAGTTCACATTAGGCCACTTGGCCCCACAGCTTGAGACAGCTCTGCCAACAGTGCTATTATTCGCTAACGGACAGGTCGTCTGGACGTTGTCTCTATGCTATCGTGCTGATCACATAACAATACTAACGATAACTCACATTGACAGAGTGCTGCGATTATCATAACATTTCCATAACATGATTCATTACGATATGAAGGCTATTACTGGATCCTTACACCGTTCCATAGGCTCTTTGTGGATAAGTTGCGGTATTTAGAGCGACTGTATAGATGTGCCGTAATTTCGAAGCAGCCGTACGTTCAGTACTTTAATGAAGAACATTTGCGTAGCAGCGCGGAGTGCCTGCACAGTTAGAGGCGCCATGTCATTGATTGCGCGGCCCCTCCCGCCTGTGGTTCAAATCCACCCTCGGGCATGGGTATGTGTATTGTTCTTAGCATAAGTTAGTTTAAGTTAGTTTAAGTGGAGTGGAAGTCTAGCGACCGATGGTCACAGCAGTTTGGTCCCTTAGGAATTTACACGCATTTGAACATTTTCGCGTTTAGAAAGTTTATCGCATGAAATTTGTGAAGGGTCCCATTTTTGACGAAAATAGACATACATATTGCTGTGTTGTATCGCTTATAATCTATTTCACGGATTTCAATTTGTCAAATCTTCCGGAGCTCGCGTCTCAGGTTTTTTTAGTATAGTCTAGTTATTTAATTATGGTGTGTGGAGTGTGGTGTTGTCTTTGAGATGTCGGCAAGGATGAGAGAGAAGGAAGAAGGTGGTATTCGCTTCCGACACAAATATTACTGTTCTCTACTAGCGCTAAGAGACCCTCCGAGATTAACGTCCTTATCCGATGAACTTATCAGCATAAAATCGTGTCAGAGTGTCTCACGACATGAGATACCACCGAGAGGTTTCCAGCTAAACCCAGGACGTTGGCACACATTTTAGTGGTGTGGAATGATACCCCAGCACCTCTTCTTCCCATGCAAGCCAAATCCTAATGATACGGAGATATCGTACCACCAAGATATCAATCGGTTACCTTCAGAGCAAGTTTCATTGAACTGTCAGGAGTTGGAGACCTCGGCTACGAAGGTAAGAAATAAGCAAACGCTTCTGGACATACCTACCACATCACACAGGCCCATCACTGAAATGGTAAGTGGTCTCATATGCTTAGCTGTTGAACGTATGTAGCGGGTGGTGGTGGAGAGGACATCTACAGGGATTGGACAAAAACGTGGTAACACCTCGGGAAACGTATACTTGAACGTAAATGCAGATCCTAGACAAGCCTGCAGGTTGTACTGTTATATTTGACCACGAAAAGTACCTGTGAAATACCATCAACACTTTGAAAGTGGCAGTCGTGATCAGAACAATGTTCTGTGTAGTTTTAAGTGCATTATGTCAGAGTTAAATGAATTTGAACATGGGCAAATTGTTGGTACTCTATGGTGGGTGCTTCCGTAACCAAGGAGACCAAGTGTTTGATGATGAAGAGGTGCCGTATCGAATATTTACACCGTATGCAAGGAAAGCGGGAAAACATTGTCCAGTAAGTCACAATGTGGACGATAGTGTGGATAGGGTTATCGTGACAGACGGTCATTGAAGAGGATTGTGACGAAAAATAAGAGGACGACAGCTGCAAAAGTCACTGCAGAACGGAATGTCACGCTCTCGAGCCCGATCAGCACCAAAACAACACAAAGGCAGCTCCATAAGTTGGGAACTGCAGGGCAAGCTGGAGTTCCAAAATCACTCATCACTGATGCAGATTCCCGAAAGAGGAATGGAGCAATGGAAGAAAGTAATTTTTTCCAACCGTTTTTCCAACTTCTGACCTTGTTTGCTTCCCAAAGTTGGGATATTGCGTGGGTCCGGTGATGATTTGGGCAGCCATATAGTGATATCCCAAGGGCTCAATGGTTACTCTGCAAAGTCGCACTACTGCCAAGAATTATGTTACCATTTTGGCTGATCACGCACGTCCCATCGTACAATGTTTGTTCCCCAATGCTAATGCTGTGTTCCAAGAGGACAGAACGACTGCTCAAACAGCCCACATCGTCCAGTCTGGTTATGTGAGCACGCATCTCCTCTGGGCGCCACAGTCACCATATCTCAATATTAATGAGCTTTAGTAGTCTGCGTTGGAGAGAAGGGTGCGTAATCGCTATCCACTTCCATCAGCGTTAGATGAACTTGCCACAGTCTTGCAGGAAGAATGGTATATGATACCCTTGAAAACCATACAGGACCTGAAACTTCCTGGAAGATTAAAACTGTGTGCCGAACCGAGACTCGCACTCGGAATCTTTACCTTTCGCGAAAAAAAGCTCTACCAGGTTCGCAGGAGAGCTTCTGTGAAGTTTGGAAAGTTGGAGACGAGGTACTAGCGGAAATAAAGCTGTGGGAACGGGACGTAAGTCGTGCTTGGGTAGCTCACTCAGATGTTGCCGGCACAGTAGCTCAGCGTGTTCGGTCAGAGAGCTGGTTGGCCTCTGTAATAAAAAACTGAGTGGTACAATCAACTAACGAATTTTAGCGGATGTCATATGACGTCCGCAACGACAAAACCCAAGGATCAACAACGAACAAAAACGCAAAAAAATAAATAAAAATAAAGATGGTCGAGTACTTGCCAGCGAAAGGCAAAGGTCCCGAGTTCGAGTGTCGGTCCGGCACACAGTTTTAATCTGCAAGGAAGTTTCATATCAGCGCACACTCCTCTGCAGAGTGAAAATCTCATTCTGCATGCAGGGCCTGTACTTTTCCATTCCGAGACTATTGGAAGATGTTTTCCTACGCTGTATTAGCCGTGGCAATGTGTTTCGTTTTTGGTGTTTCTATATTTTTTCCGTCCGTCTTAGTAGCTGAGTGATCATAGCGGCTGATTGGCATGTGGAGGACCCGGATTCGACTTCCGGTACTTCCAAAGACTTTTCCTTGGTGGAAGGGGGTTGCGACACTTGTGAGGAGAGCCGGCCGAACAGGTAGCGGGAGGTCTACAGGGACACCAAACAGGTAGTGCACCGCAGTTCGATACTGCATCGTCACATCACTGCCGTCACACTGGAGCACAAAATGATCGCTACAACGCATCAGGCAAAAAGCATGGGCTCTACACAAGATCCGACCGATGCTGCAGGAATATTTCTGCAAGAACATATTTGCTAATGAATGATCGGAGCAAATTTTTACTTGTAGATGACGACAGAAGACCAAATGATAGGATATTGGTGTTCGCCAGCGAAAGGGGAAAATCCTGTTTAACAGACTGCAATTCGTTCTTTGTCGATGGAACGTTCAAAAGCTCCAGCAAGCAGTTTGGACAGTTATTTATTGTTCATGCCGATATTTCTGGTTCTGAGGAGGAAACAAACACAGTTCCAACCGTGTACGCCTTGCTACCCAATAAAAAGCGAGAAACGTACGATCGATTTTTCACAGCTGTTAAGAGCAACGTACTTGGATGGAATCCCATAGCTATCATGATGGATTTTGAAGCTGCAATCATCCAATCAGTAACACATTTGTTTCCTGATGCAAAGATTAATGCCTGTAACTACCGTTTCAATCAGTGCTTGTGGAGGCAAGTGCAGAATTGCGGCCTTGTTGCTGCCTACAAGGATAACGAAGAAATTCGTTCAATTGGCTCTGAGCACTATGGGACTTAACATCTGTGGTCATCAGTCCCCTAGAACTTAGAACTACTTAAACCTAACTAGCCTAAGGACATCACACACATCCATACCCGAGGCAGGATTCGAACCTGCGACCGTAGCGGTCACGCGGTTCCAGACTGAAGCGCCTAGAACCGCTCGGCCACAGCGGCCGGCAAGAAATTCGTTTTCACATAAGATTGTGTTCCGCTTTGGCTCACATTCCCCTGTACATGTTAGATGATGGGTGGCTATGCATTCAGAAGAGCACGCCAGATAATGAAAAACAGCAGGATTTTTACGACTATTTTGTTGAACAATTGCTGGATAATGAAGACATGCCAAGAGGTATATGAAACTGCGCAGGAAGGCGTCACCGCACCAACAATGTTTCAGAAGGATGGAATCGGAGGATAAATACATTAATTTCGAAGGTTCATCCAAATTTTTACTCCTTAGTAAAAATTCTCAGAGAAGACGCAGAATATCATGGGCACCAATTTGACCGACTAGTTTTAAATCTAGGAGGGAAAAGAAGAAAGAAGTCCGCAATTAAGACAGATGAGATAGTTTCTAAGACCCTTACAGAACTGCAAGTTGACGGCAATATAAAATCATTTCTTACTTGTGTGGCCTGTGCACAGAAATTACAATGAAAAGGAAATGGCTGAAGCTACAGCAAAACTTGTAAATACTGAAAAGGGGTTCAGTTCACGCCAATAGCCCTACTGTAAAAATTGTAAATAAATAATCATCGTGTAAATATTGTAAATAAATATAATGCGGGACGAAGAGAGACTACCTCCTCGTGGTGTTCCCTGGAAACGACACAAAGTCGGCTAACTGTCTCTTGCAAATTGTAAAAGATTCGCTAATGAAATCTGAAAAGTCGTAGCTTTTCTAACAATCACAATCAGCATTTTTGTGTAGAGAATTTTAGAAACAATGTCTGTTTGAGTGGACGATGAATACATCTTGTTTCAATACATAAATTGCATTCCTTAACGCTTATTGCTAGCAGGACTCATATTAGACCTCAGTACACTTCCCTGCGTGGTATGGGAAAATTGAAGTTTATTTCGAATTAATTAAAGAAAAAGTTTCTACCGAGAACCAAATTCTTTAGTTGGCTCCTTTTAATATGTGGTAAAAGGTTCCCACTCCTATCATCAAATTTTGGGTGAGGGGTTGAAAGATGGAAAACATTTTCGGTTTCTATAGTTTCTGTAAAATAATCGTCAAGTATGAGGTTGAGTGAAAATTATGCCGTATGTAAGATTTATCAGAACAAAAATTCCAATGAAAAAGGTCTTACGCATAACTGTGCTGCAACTAATGGTTGACATGATATCGAGGGGGCAAAATCAGATCCGATTTCTAATTTGACTAAGGCTACTCTTCGTTGCCCAAAAAAATTCTGAAATATTGTAACCTGGCTGCACTGGAGGAGTGTGAATGTCCCTAGGCAGCTGCCCGGGCCAGCACAAGCCGAGCGCTCAGTCACACTAAGCGGCAGCAGGTAGTGGCCGAGCAGGTAGTGGCGCAGCATTTGCGATACACCCTGTGCCGCTCCCTCAGAAACCTGGATTTCTCACAAGTGTCGCCACATTCCAGTTTCTCACAAGTGTCGCTTCTCACAAGTGTCTACAACTCGGTGGAAGGACTGGTATGGGGTACACTCAGCTTCGTAAGGCCAACTGAGGAGCTATGCGACGGATTAGTAGCGTTTCCAAAATGAAGATACACGACAACGACTTCGAAAGCGGTGTACTGACCACATGCCTCTACATACCGCATTAAAGACGCCATTGGGAGAGGATGACACAGCGGTCAGTCGGGCCCCATTACCCGTCTAGGACCAGAACGGGGCACTTTACAGTACCCACCTTATCACATTTTTGTTCAGACCTTGTACATCTACATCTATACTCTTCAGGCCACCTTACCGCTAGATTTAAACTCTTCCTTTTTACATTCGCGAATGGTGTATTAGAAGAACAACCGTTGATAGGTTTCCATATGGCCTCTAATTTCTCTGAATTTCTCATCGCAGAACATTTGCGAGTTGTGTTTTTTCAAACAATCTAACAGTGTTCAGAAGTAGTTTGCCTTGGAGTGAAATTGAAGTAGATTGTTCCTGTGAAATAGTATGGGTAGAGGTTATACCTGACAATCGGACTAAACTATTAATTGGATCGTTATACCAACACCCCGACTAAGAGGATATAGTTGCTGAACAGTTCAAAGAAAACCTGAGTCTCATTTCTAACAGGTACCCCACTCATACAATTATAAGTCGGTGGTGACTTCAGTCTACCTTTGATATGCTGGAAAAAATATACATTTAAAGCCCTAGGCAGGCATAAAACGTCATCCGAAATTATACTGAATCCTTTCTCAGAAAATTATTTTGAACAGTTATTTCATGAGGCCACTCGAAGCGTAAATGTTTGCGAAAGCATACTTGACCTCTTAGCAACAAATAATCCGGGACAAATAGTGAGCATCGTGACAAATACAGGGATTAGCGACCACAAGGCAGTTGCTGCTAGGCTGAATACCGTAACACCTACAACCATCAAAAAGAAACGCAAAGTATATCTATTTAAAAAAGCTGTTAAAAATGCTCTTAACGCTTTTTTAAGAGACAGTCTTCACTCCCTCCGATTTGATCATGTAAGTCTAGAAAAGCTGTGGAATGTTTTCAAAGAGATAGTATCGACTGCAATTGAGAGATATATACCACACAAATTAATAAGTAATGGTACTGATCCCCCATGGTACACAAAACGGGTCAGATCGCTGTTGCAAAAGCATCGAAAAAAGCATGCCAAATTTAAAAGAACGCAAAATCCTCAAGACTGGCAAAGTTTTACTGAAGTTCGAAATATAGCGCGTATTTCAATGCGAGATTCTTTTAATAATTTCCATAACGAAACTCTGTCCCGAAATTAGGCAGAAAACCCAAAGAGATTCTGGTCATACATAAAGCACACCAGAGGCAAGACGCAATCAATACCTTCACCGTGCGATAGCAACGGTAAAGTCACTGATGACAGTGTCACTGTAGCAGAGTTATTAAACACGTTTGGAAACTCCTTCACCAAAGAAGACGAAGTAAATATTTCTGAATTCCAATCAAGAAAAACTGCCAAGATGAGAAATATAGAAGTAGATATCCTTTCCGGTCCAGATTGTATACCAGTCAGGTTCCTCTCAGAGTATGCTGATACAATGCCTCCATATTTACCAATTATACACAGCCACTCGCTCACAGAAAGATCCCTACCTAAAGACTGGAAAATTTCTCAAGTTATGCCAATACCCAAAAATGGAAGTAGGAGTAATCCACTGAATTACAGGCCCATATCACTAACGTCCATTTGCAGTAGAGTTTTAAAACATATACTGTATTCCAACATTATGAAGTACGTCGAAGAAAACGATTTATTGACACATAGCACGGATTCAGAAAATATCGTTCTTGCGAAACGCAATTAGCTCTTTATACTCATGAAGTAATGAGTACTATCGATAGGGGATGTCAAATTGATTCCATATATTTAGATTTCCTAAAGGCTTTCGACACCGTTCCTCACAATTGTCTTCTAACCAAACTGCGTGCCTATGGAATATCGCCTCAGTTGCGCGACTGGATTCGTTATTTCTTATCAGAAAGGTCGCAATTCGTAGTAATAGAGGGAAAGTCATCGAGTAAAATAGAATGAATATCTGGCGTTCCCCAAGGAAGTGTTATAGGCCCTCTGTTGTTCGTGATCTATACTAACGATATAAGAGACAAATTGAATATCCGTCTTAGATTTCAGATGATGCTGTCATTTACCGTGTTGTAAAGTCATCAGATGACCAAAACGAATTGCAAAACGATTTAGATAAGATATCTGTATGGTGCGAAAAGTGGCAGTTGACCCTCAATAATGAAAAGTGTGAAGTTATTCACATGAGAACTAAAAGGAATCCATTAAATTTCCATTACACGATAATTCAACTAAATACTTAGAGATTAAAATTACAATTAACCTAAATTGGAACGATCACATAGATAATGTTGTGGGTAGAGAAAACCAAGGACTGCGTTTAATTGGCAGAACGCTTAGAAGGTGCAACAGGTCTACTAAAGAGATTGCTTACACCACACTTGTCCGCCCTATTCTGGAGTATTGCCGGGCGGTGTGGGATCCGCATCAGGAGGGACTGACGGATGACATCGAAAAAGTACAAAGAAGGGCGGCTCGTTTTGTAATATCGAGTAATAGGGGAGGTAGTGCCACAGATATGATACGTGAATTGTAGTGGCAATCGTTAAAACAAAGGCGCTTTTCGTTGCGACGGGATCGTCTCATGAAATTTCAATCACCAGTTTTCTCCTCCGGTTACGAAAATATTCTTTTGGCACCCACCTAGAGAGGGAGAAATGATCATCACGATAAAATAAGAGAAATGAGAGCTCGCACAGAAAAATTTAAGTGCTCGTTTTTCCCGCGGGCCGTTCGAGAGCGGAACGGTAAAGAGACAGCTTGATGGTGGTTCATTGAACCGTCTGCCAGACACTTTATTGTGAATAGCAGAGTAATCACGCAAATGTAGATGTAGATGAAGGAGGAATTAATATGCTGACCGATTCTACTTGCAATGTACTAGCGCCGAATTTTTAAAGTAAACCTCTCCTTAAAGTGCTGCGGACCCTTGACGAAACGCAATGCTCTTCGCTGGAGCTTCTCTTTCTTTTCTATTATACATAACTGATAAGAGTTCCAGTCTGACGAACAGTATTCAGGAATCAGTAGAACGAGTGCTTCGTAAGTCCCTTCGCCCACGGATGAATTGCAACCCCTCATGAATATTCCAAGGAATCGCAACCTAGCATCTGCTTTTCTGGTCTTACATGATCACACCACGTTAGGTCTTATGGACAGTTCATCCTACGCATGTTGCAGTTATTAATGTTTCCAATGGTTTATCGCCAATAGTATAATCAAACAGTAATGGATCTCTTCGCCTATTTATGTTTATTACGTCACATTTATTTAAGTTTAGGGTCACCAGTCATTGATCTTCTCGTTTGGTTACTGCATTTAGATACAGTCTTCTGGTGCTCTAACTTCCCTATGTACAGCAATAACGTCCGAGAAGAGCCTACAGAGCTTCCAACATCATCCACGACCTGCTGAGTTCTATCTGCTTGAAAGTCCTAAATCCAATCACAAATCTGGTCCTATACTCACTAAGCTAGCATTTTGTTTACTTAATGACAATGCGGAACTGTATCGAATATGGGCCGGGAGCCAAGGAAGATGGAATTATTATGTAATGGCGTCTTGCATTCGTTGCCATTAGAAACAGGGCACTATCCATTTTCAGATACTTTTGAAACGAAATAGCGTTCCCTTATTGAGAGAGTCATGTGTTAAACGCTGCGCTACTTCATCTCTCTAATTTTTTGATGGAACGTAACCCCCCAGCCCCCCAATGAACCATGGACCTTGCCGTTGGTGGGGAGGCTTGCGTGCCTCAGCGATACAGATGGCCGTACCGAAGGTGCAACCACAACGGAGGGGTATCTGTTGAGAGGCCAGACAAACGTGTGGCTCCTGAAGAGGGGCACCAGCAGCCTTTTCAATAGTTGCAGGGGCAACAATCTGGATGATTGACTGATCTGGCCTTGTAACACTAACCAAAACAGCCTTGCTGTGCTGGTACTGCGAACGGCTGAAAGCAAGGGGAAACTACAGCCGTAATTTTTCCCGAGGGCATGCAGCTTTACTGTATGGTTAAATGATGATGGCGTCCGCTTGGGTATAACTTAATCATAGCTAACACTTGGTTAAAGAATCATAAAAGAAGGCTGTATACATGGAAGAATCCTGGAGGTACTAGAAGGTATCAGATAGATTATATAATGGTAAGACAGAGATTTAGAAACCACGTTTTAAATTGTAAGACATTTCCAGGGGCAGATGTGCACTCTGACAACAATATATTGGTTATGAACCGTAAATTAAAACTGAAGAAGGTAAAATAGTCCCCCATTCGGATCTCCGGGCGGGGACTACTCAAGGAGGCGTCGTTATTAGGAGAAAGAAAACTGGCGTTCTACGGATCGGAGCGTGGAGTGTCAGATCCCTTAATCGGGCAGGTAGGTTAGAAAATTTAAAAAGGGAAATGGATAGGTTAAAGTTTGATATAGTGGGAGTTAGTGAAGTTCGGTGGCAGGAGGAACAAGACTTTTGGTCAGGTGAATAAAGGGCTAAAAATACAAAATGAAATAGGGGCAATGCAGGAGTACATTTAATAATGAATAAAAAATAGGAGTGCGGGTAAGCTACTACAAACAGCGTAGTGAACGCATTATTGTGGCCAAGATAGACACAAAGCCCACGCCTACCACAGTAGTACAAGTTTATATGCCAACTATCTCTGCAGATGATGAAGAAATTGATGAAATGTATGATGAGATAAAAGAAATTATTCAGGTAGTGAAGGGAGACGAAAATTCAATAGTCATGGGTGACTGGAATTCGAGAGTAGGAAAAGGGAGAGACGGAAACATAGTAGGTGAATATGGATTGGTGGTAAGAAATGAAAGAGGAAGCCGTCTGGTAGAATTTTGGACAGAGCATAACTTAATCATAGCTAACACTTGGTTAAAGAATCATAAAAGAAGGCTGTATACATGGAAGAATCCTGGAGGTACTAGAAGGTATCAGATAGATTATATAATGGTAAGACAGAGATTTAGAAACCACGTCTTGAATTGTAAGACATTTCCAGGGGCAGATGTGGACTCTGACCACAATCTATTGGTTATGAACTGTAGATTAAAACTGAAGAAACTGCAAAAAGGTTGGAATTTAAGGAGATGGGACCTGGATAAACTGAATAAACCAGAGGTTGTACAGAGTTTCAGGGTGCGCATAAGGGAACTGTTGACAGGAACGGGAGAAAGAAATACAGTAGAAGAAGAATGGGTAGCTCTGAGGGATGAAGTAGTGAAGGCAGCAGAGGATCAAATAGGTAAAAAGATGAGGGCTAGTAGAAATATTTGGGTAACAGAAGAAATATTGCATTTAATTGATGAAAGGAGAAAATATAAAAATGCAGTAAATGAAGCAGTCAAAAAGGAATACAAACGTCTCAAAAATTTGATCGACAGGAAGTGCAAAATGGCTAAGCAGGGATGGCTAGAGGACAAATGTAAGGATGTAGAGGCTTATCTCACTAGAGGTGAGATAGATACTGCCTACAGGAAAATTAAAGATACCTTTGGAGAAAAGAGAGCCACTTGTATGAATATCAAGAGCTGAGATGGAAACCCAGTTCTAAGCAAAGAAGGGAAAGCAGAAAGGTGGAAGGAGTATATAGAGGGTCTATTCAAAGGCGATGTACTTCAGGACAATATTATGGAAATGGAAGAGGATGTAAATGAAGATGAAATGGGAGATACGATACTGCGTGAAGAGTTCGACAGAGCACTGAAAGACCTGAGTCGAAACAAGGCCCCGGGAGTAGACAACATTCCATTAGAACTACTGATAGCCTCGGGAGAGCCAGTCCTGACAAAACTCTACCAGCTGGTAAGCAAGATGTATGAGTTAGGCGAAATACCCTCAGACTTCAAGAAGAATATAATAATTCCAATCCCAAAGAAAGCAGGTATTGACAGATGTGAAAATTACTGAACTATCAGTTTAATAAGTCATAGCTGCAAAATACTGACGCGAATTCTTTACAGACGAATGGAAAAACTGGTAGAAGCCGACCTCGGGGAAGATCAGTTTGGATTCCGTAGAAATGTTGGAACACGTGAAGCAATACTGACCTTACGACTTATCTTAGAAGAAAGATTAAGGAAAGGGAAAACTACGTTTGTAGCATTTGTAGACTTAGAGAAAGCTTTTGACAATGTTGACTGGAATACTCTCTTTCAAATTCTAAAGGTGGCAGGGGTAAAATACAGGGAGCGAAAGGCTATTTACAATTTGTACAGAAACGACATGGCAGTTATAAGAGTCGAGGCGCGAAAGGGAAGCAGTGGTTGGGACGGGAGTGAGACAGCGTTGAAGCCTCTCCCCGATGTTATTCAATCTGTATATTGAGAAAGTAGTAAAGGAAACAAAAGAATATTTCGTAGTAGATATTAAAATCATGGAGAAGAAATAAAAACTTTGAGGTTCGCCGATGACATTGTAATTCTGTCAGAGACAGCAAAGGACTTGGAAGAGCAGTTGAACGGAATGGACAGTGTCTTGAAAGGAGGATATAAGATGAACATCAACAAAAGCAAAACGAGGATAATGGAATGTAGTCTAATTAAGTCGGGTGATGCTGAGGGAATTAGATTAGGAAATGAGACACTTAAAGTAGTAAAGGAGTTTTTCTATTTGGGGAGCAAAATAATTGATGATGGACGAAGTAGAGAGGATATAAAATGTAGAGTGGCAATGGCAAGGAAAGCGTTTCTGAAGAAGAGAAAGTTGTTAACATACAGTATAGATTTAAGTGTCAGGAAGTCGTTTCTGAAAGTATTTGTATGGAGTGTAGCCATGTATGGAAGTGAAACATGGACGATAAATAGTTTGGACAAGAAGAGAATAGAAGCTTTCGAAATGTGGTGCTACAGAAGAATGCTGAAGATTAGATGGGTAGATCACATAACTAATGAGGAGATATTGAATAGAATTGGGGAGAAGAGGAGTTTGGGGCACAACTTGACAAGAAGATGGGACCGGTTGGTAGGACATGTTCTGAGGCATCAAGGGATCACAAATTTAGCATTTGAGGGCAGCGTGGAGTGTAAAAACCGTAGAGGGAGACCAAGAGATGAATACACTAAGCAGATTCAGAAGGATGTAAGTTGCAGTAAGTACTGGGAGATGAAGAAGCTTGCACAGGATAGAGCAGCATGGAGAGCTGCATCAAACCACTCTCAGGACTGAAGACCACAACAACCACAACAACCTTCCTTGAAAAAAAAAAACACCTTATTGGTAGCTATTCAGATGTATGTTTGTTTCAATTAATTACGTAAGTTCCGTATACGAAGTGACGTTTTACACGTTTTCAGAATTTTGTTACTACATGAAAGTCATACGCTATTGAACACCTAAGAGATGGAGAAGAAAGATCTTGCCATTAAGGCATACTTTCCCTCAACTCAGACCGAGCGAGGTGGCGCATTGATTAGACACTGGACTCGCATTCTGGAGGACGACGGTTCAATCCCGCGTCCGGCCATCCTGATTTAGGTTTTCCGTGATTTCCCTAAATCACTCCAGGCAAATGCCGGGATGGTTTCTCTGAAAGGGCACGGCCGACTTCCTTCCCCATCCTTCCTTAATCCGATGAGACCGATGACCACGCTGTCTGGTCTACTTCCCCAAACAACCAACCAACCCTCAACTCAGGTTCTTCAAATGGTTCTAATGACTCTAAGCACTGTGGGACTTAGCATCTGAGGTCATCAGTCCCCTAGACGTAGAACTGCTTAAACCTAACTAACCTAAGGACATCACACATATCCATGTCCGAGGCACGATTCGAACCTGCGACCGTAGCAGCAGCGCGTTTCCAGACTGAAGCGCGGAGAACCGCTCGGCCACAACGGCCGGCCTCAGGTTCTTCTTTATAATATATGATACTTTTTAAAACTTGAGATTGTCTATTAGGATACCTATAAAAGGCCTCTAGACAGAGGTAGTTCCCAACTGTCTTAGCCACTAACCAACGGTAAGGGCTGTAGTGCTGATAAACAATATTTTAGTTTTTAAAGGTGTCATCGTGTCAAAGTGAAAAGAATGGGCTTCTTCCAAATGTAAACGTATTTCGTATGTTTTATATCCTACGAAATGGGGAGTAATTCGCACAGAGACACGGAGGTGCCAATCAGGATTGTATTAAGTTAACGCTTAGACATTGCCTTATTTTACTTCAGTTACCAGTAAATCATATTGTCTTAGAGAATACTAAAGTAGGGTAGTATCATTTGAGGGACTGCCTTCTCCATTGTAAAGTTATGTATGATCTCCAATAAGTAACGAGAACTTCCCCCTTTCTGTATCTCATATTCCGCTCAAGAAGAGAGGAAAGTAGAACTCCATGCTTTCTGCGACCTTCGGCACGAAGGCGAGGTCAGTGTGACCGACACTTCGCCTTGTGACGGCCTTTAAACCTTCCCAGCAGTTATCAGACTCCCAGCACTCTTTGAACTGTCCGTCGAGGCGTCCTTTAGCCTTTCAGCAGTAATTAGGCCGAAGTAGATTCCTCGTTGTGACGTACGCCAGAGGTCGCAGGCTGAGTACAACACACATCTCCGAATGAGCTGCTTCGGATCTCCATCACGCTAACAACAGTGGGAATTTAACGTTGAATTTAAAGTAAACACCAGAAGCTATCTTCTCCAAACTATTGCACAGTTCTCTTCATTGTCATAGGTGTCGTATGACACTGGAAAGGTATCGTATAATTGTCCACATGTTCTAAACGACGAATTTTGGAAAACGACATGACAAGTTAATGAAGGATCTAATGATGTGCTGGAGATCTGTGGAATAGAAATATCATTTACTATCACCAATAATGCAATATTTTGTCACCTCTTACAAGTATCTCGATATTTTACAAACATTTCATCAGGACGCTTCTGTATGAAGTAATTACAAAACATAGAGAACAGAAAGTCTGAAATAATTCTACAACAATTAAATAAAGAGCATTATAGACTGATAAAGTATCAAGCAGTCTGAGCCATGTAAAATGTTTCTCCTAAATGGACACGTTCAAGACAAATTAAAGTACACCACATGGATATGATAAACAAAAGTGAAATACGGGACGAAAAATTACCTTTCACCTGGGACACTGAAAGATGGAAGCAAAGAACAGAGTGGGCACCACTACCAAAAGTACATAGCCAAACGTAAATAGCCCGCATCTCGTGGTCGTGCGGTAGCGTTCTCGCTTCCCACGCCCGGGTTCCCGGGTTCGATTCCCGGCGGGGTCAGGGATTTTCTCTGCCTCGTGATGGCTGGGTGTTGTGTGCTGTCCTTAGGTTAGTTAGGTTTAGGTAGTTCTAAGTTCTAGGGGACTTATGACCACAGCAGTTGAGTCCCATAGTGCTCAGAGCCATTTGAACCATTTGAACCAAACGTAAATAAATTATCTAACCACCCGCCTTTTCGTATTTTAAAAGAAACTAATGGTGAGCGTGTACCGAGAAATCGAGAATCTATTTTTGAAGGCCCACATGCCCTTGTGGCAGCATCAAAATCCGTTAAACAAAAGTCTGACCAAGTAAAAAGATATTTGAAAGATGTTTTCTTTCCCAGTGCGAGAGAAAAATCTGTGTTGTTATTAGACTCTTGCGTTGGTCAAGTGGAATAACCGCTTAGAGCATCGTACCTGAGGGCAAGGAGCTAGTTCATCTGATGATCCCAAAGGGCTCGACGGCACAGGTACGGTCTTGGGATGTATACAGCTTTCGATGTTGGTATAACTTCGTGGGAAAATTTTCAGATCTAGTTCTGTTGAGTGACTTTGATGTCGGTTTCCACTTGAGAAACAATATAATCAAGCTGCAGTCACTATTACATCATCAATTCTCTACGCCAAGGCTTACCAATGTACTCAAATATGCCTGATACCTGCGACTTGAAATCCTTCTGAATTCTGTTTTATATTGGATTCTCCGTCGTGTATATTATGTGATGAAATTTTCTTCATTTTATGTGCATGGTGTTAAAAACATTAGGCTTTAAGCGCTTCTTTACCGATGATCATTATTACGTATAATAATTTTCCCTTACAATAATGAGTCATTTATTATTTTCCATTAACAAAACATATGCCTGAGAAACGGTACACCAGAAAACAAAAAAAACATGAATGTGAAACTTAAAATACCAATTTAAAATATAAAACAAATAAAAGTAAAATAAATAATTAGAATAATAACGAATGATAAGATATTTTAATTAGGTTTGTTGAAAACACTCCGAGAGCACTTGTCTACAGCTTATTTTCCAAAAATAGTATTCCAGAAACCAGTTTTATTGCACAAGGATGCATGTGGCTTGACAGTTTCTTTAATTTATGTTGCACAAAAAGTTTTCATTTCTCAAAATATATTATGGTGGTGGGGTAGTTTGCTAAATTTCAAACTGCTGCAAAAGTTCATTATACAGTTTTCAAGAACGTTGAATATATAGCAACTTTTACGTGAAAAACATTTTTATATATCATCGTTTCGAAGATATTCCCTCTTAACCTAATATGCCAAATTACATTTTGGGGTGTGTTTTACCCCATAAAAGTGAAATTGGGCACAAACGAAAAAAAAGGTATTGCATTATTTCGCCTCCTCTACATACCCGCCAAGTTTCCTCAAGGTTGTTAATTTACACTTGGGAGATTTCCCTTGTAAGTGAACAAGAAAACGGTAAGAGGATGTCAACAGTATTTCACTAGATGAAAGTGTACGGAAATTAACTATATTTCAACGAAGTCATACTTTTAGGGTGCGGGAAACCTGACACTCTATTTGGCCATCCTGTTCGACCGCAAGACCTCATCGAGCATCAATAGATACGCTATCGAAATTTTATTTAAAAATTAAGAGTAGAACGATGTCTCATTTCATTCATGAGTTAGGGTTTTACGCGTATATCCGACGGCTGGGCTCGTGCTACAAGCCCCCTACGACCTCGCGCATCTTGAATCATGTGGTCATAACAATCGTCATATCTCATAAATGATTCAAGATATCGAAAGAGATTTTTTTGCGGATGAGGTACAATTGTTGCTTGATAAATACTCGAATCTTTTTTATTCATCGAGATACGGAAGCAACCTGCCCGCAGCAGAGAGAGTTCTGCAGCTCAGGGTACGTACAGACGTTCATAGTAATGTAGGAAAACCCAAACGGCGCACGTATACACGTCCCCAGCACCTGATGAACTGTGTGTCAGGACTTGTATACACAACCACAGCACCGAAAGCGTTTCAGGCCGTGGCACGCCAGACCAATTGCTGGCCCTATGTTTTGGAGTAGCCATTGCGTGTAATATGTGTACACCTCTCCTATCGGTGGACAGAACACTGTAAATTGTGTGACATATTCTGAACACTACCAAAACCATTACAATATCGTTCTGACAAAGTCAAGGAGATTTTTTTTTCCAACAGGAAAATGTCCGTTGACTCATTGCTCATGCCGCCCACCACGCTTTCCGAAATGTGTCAAATTCTCTGGCCTCTGCGACCACCAGAATTGATCCCCATCGAGCACATGCTGTCTGCTGTCATCGTCGTTATGCACCTTGCAAGGCTATATTCTGTCTACATAGAACGTGACAAAAAGATATGATAAGACTTTCGGGAAAAATTCCACACACATATAGGAATAAAATGTGTTATATAGATATGTGACTGGAAACGCTATATTTTCATGTCAGGGCTCATTGTCTACTTCTCTTTATAATCACATTACTCAAATGGTTCAAATGGCTCTGAGCACTATGCGACTTAACTTCTGAGGTCATCAGTCGCCTAGAACTTAGAACTAATTAAACCTAACTAACCTAAGGACATCACACACATCCATGCCCGAGGCAGGATTCGAACCTGCGATCGCAGCGGTCGCTCAGCTCCAGACTGTAGCGCCTAGAACCGCACGGCCACCCCGGCCGGCCATTACTCATGAGAAACACACAGAAACAGAACGTACCATTATTACATTAAGCGTTTCCTTACTTGAGATGTTCAAAATATCCCCTTGGTTACGTTTGGTTATAGTGTACCATGAATTGTAATTATTAGACTCAACCCCAGTGTTTGTTGTTCCACTGTACCGGAGGTAATGTTGACAGAATGAGATTTTCACTCTGCAGCGGAGTGTGCGCTGATATGAAACTTCCTGGCAGATTAAAACTGTGTGCCCGACCGAGACTCGAACTCGGGACCTTTGCCTTTCGCGGGCAAGTGCTCTACCATCTGAGCTACCGAAGCACGACTCACGCCCGGTACTCACAGCTTTACTTCTGCCAGTATCTCGTCTCCTACCTTCCAAACTTTACAGAAGCTCTCCTGCGAACCATGCAGAACTAGGACTCCTGAAAGAAAGGATGTTGCGGAGACATGGCTTAGTCACACCCTGGGGGATGTTTCCAGAATGAGATTTTCACTCTGCAGCGGAGTGTGCGCTGATATGAAACTAAGCCATGTCTCCGCAATATCCTTTCTTTCAGGAGTGCTAGTTCTGCATGGTTCGCAGGAGAGCTTCTGTAAAGTTTGGAAGGTAGGAGACGAGATACTGGCAGAAGTAAAGCTGTGAGTACCGGGCGTGAGTCGTGCTTCGGTAGCTCAGATGGTAGAGCACTTGCCCGCGAAAGGCAAAGGTCCCGAGTTCGAGTCTCGGTCGGGCACACAGTTTTAATCTGCCAGGAAGTTTCGTAATGTTGACAACTAACTTCATTGCTCTGCTAACACGAAGTAAGTAGCATCAACAGTTTACTGTTCATCAAGGGACTGTGGGACCACGTAGCATGTACTGTTTAGTGTTCTTCACGGACTTGGTCTCTGGTACAGTGCAATGGAAGTATACTCAAATGCGTAGTTGGCAGATGCCCATTTGCTGTACGGATTAGCAGATGGTGATGGTCGTGGCACTCAAAGTTTGTATCGGGAGGGATTTCCAGGACGACGGTGTCCCGACAGGAGGACATTTGAAGGAAGTGATCGTCGTCATAGGGAGCATGGGACGTTTAAGCCCACTAGTCGTGACCGACGGAGGAGGACATCTCAACTGGAGGACGATCTTCTTCGCGCAGTTGACTACAGCCTTAGTATAAAAACTATATATAGTATATTTTTCGGATCCATGTTTATATTACATACATTTTTCTTCCTCTACGCGCGAGGAATGTTTCCTTAAGGTTTGGTCCATTCGGTGTTGTTAAACCCTATGTAAGGCTATACAAGATATTGATATTATTTTTCTAAACAGTCCGTCAGCACATAACATTGTGATTATGATCTCGACAACAAATCATATCCATCAGTGATGGCAGTCTTAACAAAGCTCTTCCAGCTCACAACATACACTTATGAACAATTGCGTTAGAAACACGTAGTGAGTAGCATATAGCGTCTTCATCGACCGTAGCTAAACCGACCCCTAAGCTGACTGCTTGGAACTGGATCCTAAGAGCGCATATTTCTCACAGTTACGTCCAGGATTTGATTAATATAACTGAGGTTACATAACGAAAGGAACCATATAAACATTTCTATGTCCGTGGAACCTTTTCGACACAACAGCGTTCCGATTTTGCATTACCTTGATGATGGTACATGTAGCCTTCGATTTGGTGTGGACGAACAAATGGATTCACGTCGTCGATCAAAAGGTTCCTGTTGCGTTCAGTGGTGCGAAGCGATGGTAGACGTGCCATGAGCCTCATTCCTTCCAATGTGAACAACCACGACAAGAGAATACCACCACCAACACCACGCCGGCAGCGGTGACCGATCGGTTCTAGGCGCTTCAGTCCCGAACCGCACGACTGCTATGGTCGCAGGTTCGAATCCTGCCTCGGGCATGAATGTGTGTGACGTCCATAGGTTAGTTAAGTTCAAGTAGTTCTAAGTTCTAGGGGACTGATGACCTCCAATGTTAAGTCCCATTGTGCTCAGAGGCATCTGAGCCGCCAATACCACCTTCATCAACGGTGCCCTGTTGATAAGTGGGATGCATGTCCTCCCCCATCAACAGCATTTTACAATGAGTACCGTATTTCGTCAGTCTACGCGAAGTCATTTCCTGCGCCCAATGGCATTGACTGAATGCTCTTACCAATCTCTTTGTCCAGTGAAATGTGATGAGTGGAAATACATGGGAGAGGAGAGACGATTGTACCCATAGCGGAGTGATTGTTTTGGAAGTTATGGCTGCTCACCGACACTGAACTGGTGACTGATTTGCTGCACTGTGGCCCATCTATCCACTGTTACAGTCCTCTAACGTCACTGGTGGCCACTGTCATCAACACATTATTCCCCACGCCAGCTGACTCAGGCGTCGACTGTTTTCATCGAATCCAAGAACTCTCCCTATAAGACTTACTCGAGGCTAACTGGAAGAATCCAGTGCCTACATATCCTCAGATATCTGGCACCCCATGCGATAGGAACCCAAAATGAGGGCACAATCAAATGCTTACACGGGGTGTTACTGAGTTCCTTTTACAGACTTTGAGAACTTGCAGTAGGGACCAAGACAGTTAAGTTTAATAAAGGAACTGATGTCCAGAAATGTACCGTTTTCTCGCTACACGCAAAATACAACAGATTTTGCTCTCTGACACCTGTTGCTTGTCGTCTGGGTCTACTTCATGGAAGGATTCGATGTGGCGACCACCGACGTCGACACAGATACGTTACCTCTGTACCAAGTTCCAGTACCCACGATCACCAATCCCGGGACCTCCAGCATTCGCTGCAGCCATAACCCACACCAGTAAGTTTTCATCAGATAGCACAGAGGTCTCGTAAATCAAGGATTTCATGTGACCCCACAGGTAGTAGTCTAGCGAGTCTGAGTTGAGTCAGCGAGCAGACCAAGCAATGGGACAACCACGACGTGATCACCGTTGCCCAAATCGTTGCTCCACAGGACCTCAGAGCGCATGTGAAAAAGGAGAGATGCGCCACCGCGCTGGAATCACATGTTTTGACGCACATACAATGTCACATCATCCAAGAGTCCAATTAGTACGTCTCAAGAAATCGCAAGTATGCGGCGCTCGTGAAATGTGGTGGAAGAAGGAACGGCCCCATCTCACGTCCATCCAGGAACCCTGCCTAAATGTTCAGACCATATCGTTCCTTAAACCCAGGGAGGGGGTCACGGCAAGCGGGTTTTCATCAGTCCTCCCATGACTGTTGTCGGGACTAACAACACCTACCTTTGTGAACTTGGGTTTATATGTGGAAAGGGTCGACAGTGGAAAGTCAGACTCGTCCATACAACAGAGCAAGAACCACCTGCAGAAGTGGTCTAGTGGCGCAAAATACTCTGACTGCATCACCTGTACTTTATGTGGGTGCGAAAGGTTTATCTGCTGCTCATATAGAACACGCCAGAAAGTTTGGTGACCAGCATTGAGTCTACATGCTGTGTTTCTGGTACTCGTCGTCGCGTCCTCTTCTGCTGCATCAAGGGCAGCGTCTTCAAACTCGGGGAGCACCACAGTGGGACCTGCTGGTGGTGAATGTACCTTTCTCTGCTGCCCAATGATGCACCATAGCAAACAGGGGGTGTGAAGGAACCCGGCAACGTCGCAAACGCTAAGCACACAACTGACGAGCAGCCCTCTGATTGCACCGAGCTTCACCGCACAATATCACGTCCGTGTACTTCACAAACGTCTAGTTCATGTCCATTATAATTATCCGGGCTGTTATGCCGTGGTCGGTTGATGAATTCTGTGGTGACCACAGAATATATAACTGTGGGTGAGAGAAGAGCTTTAAAACTCCTGAATGACGACGATAGTATTTTGGTTCTCCCAGCTGACAAAGGAAGCGCAACGGTGGTTATGGATGTGGCCGACTATCAGAGAAAAATTACTGATCTACTGGATCCGCAAGCATATAGGAAGCTGAATAAGGACCCCACTAACAACGTTCTCAGAACTGTGTCGCGGTTAATAAAAAAGTCCTCCATTGAAGAGAGTGTACAGAAAGGTCTCTGCAATTCGGTTGCGCTACCACCGAGGCTTTATGGATTGCCCAAAATTCGTAAAGAAAATGTGCCGTTAAGACCGATACTAAGTGCTATTGGTTCGCCCACCTACTCGTTAGCCAAGTTTTTGACTACGCTGTTAAAACCACATGTGGGCCGTTCGGACTCTTATATAAAGAATTCGACACGTTTCATCAGCAGATTGAATGGCATAGTGGTCCAGCCGGAGGACATATTGGTCAGCTTCGATGTGGTATCGCTGTTTACCATGGTTCCACTTAATGATGTATTGGAACAACTGGATCGAATTTTTCCTGCCGATATTTTAGAACTGTTTAAGTGTTGTTTGACGACCACATACTTCAAGTGGAATGAACAGTTTTCTGAGCAAACGGATGGCGTGGCTATGGGAAGCCCCCTAAGTCCCGTAATTGCAAACTTCTTTGTGGAGAAATTCGAAGAACAGGCCTTAGGTACTGCCAGCAAGAAACCAAATGTATGGTTCCGATACGTGGATGACACGTTTGTGTTGTGGAGACATGGTAGGGAGGAACTAAGCCGGTTCCACGAACATCTGAACAGTATAAACTCAAGAAATCAGTTTACAATGGAGGAGGAGGTAGACGGCAAACTACATTTCCTCGATGTGCTTGTGTTTAGAAACGAAAATGGTAGTTTGGGCCACTCAGTGTACCGCAAACCCACGCACACGGACCGTTATTTGCACCGGGATTCGAACCACCACCCACAACAGAAGCGGGGTGTTATCAAGACGTTAGCGGACAGAGCTAGAAATATTTGTGAACCTGAGTTGCTCAACGCTGAGATGGAACATCTCCACAATGCACTAACGAAGAACGGATATTCGTCCGCCGAAATAAAACGTGCGTTGAGGCAGCCACGCAGAAATCATACTGACGTACAGGCTACTGCAAAATCTAAGGTTTTCCTGCCGTTTGTTAAAAATGTAACGGAAAGAATAGGGAGGATCTTGACGAAGCGGAATATTACCGTAATTTACAAGCCCACCAGGAAGATACAGGAATACCTTAGGCCTGCCAAGGACGCTCGCAAACCATTGAAAAAATCTGGAGTGTATAGGATCCCATGCAGCTGTGGTGATGTTTATGTGGGTACCACTAAAAGAACTGTTTCTAAACGTTTGGAAGAGCACAAGGGAAATTGTAGAAAAGGAGAAACGGAACGATCAGCTGTTGCGGAGCATGCTTTCCAGCCAGGGAACCACAATATTCGTTTCGAGGAGACGCAAGTACTAGCGGCCACGAGCAGATATTACGAAAGGCTCTACAGGGAGGCAATCGAAATCGCTAAACACCCAAATAATTTCAACCGAAAGGAGGAGGGCGTCAAATTAAACGGTATATGGATTCCGGTGTTAAAGAAGATGTGTACCACTCGTCCACTACTGGGTGATGGCAACGGCGATCGACGGCGACGGACAGCGGCCAATTGCACTGACGTTTTCAAAACACGTGACGTCACGCCGCGGCGCGGGGGCGCGCGGACACGGAATTTAGCGGCAGTCAGTAGCGAGCTAGTGTGTGTGTTGGACCTTCCATCGAGCTACGGACCCCCTTGAAGATGTCTCCCGCAATCGGAGACGAAACGTTGGGAATCACCACAGAATTCATCAACCGACCACGGCATAACAGCCCGGATAATTATAATGGACATGATATTTCCGGCCGTGAAAGTCTACATTTTAATATCAAACGTCTAGTTCACCATAATCAACAGCAATACACTAAAACGGAAATTTACGTTCAGCCTTCATTCTGCACTGCAATGAATGATTTCTACTGTACAGAAGTACAGTATGAACGAAAACCACAAGCACAACAGCAGATACAAACCTGTCTGGGCAGATCATAGACTCAACTGAATGGGTTATAAACAAAAGTGTAGTTTGTGGTAGTAGGTGATCGGTACGTAATACCCTAGCCAGTGGCGTCGAAAATGCGGGAGATTTGAACGTGTGTTGTGGTATTTTGCTTGCAGCGGGGAAACGGTACGTTCCCGCCCAGGTGTTCGTAGGTCAAACTTGGCCATCTTGGTCCCCACTACAAGTCATCGACGTCTGTAAAGTGAATTTTGTTACTTCCTTTATGGAGTGTCCAGTCCATCCTGTCACAACGACATCCGGTAAGAATTCTAACTACCAGTCACATAACACGCCTCACTACACTGATAAGCCAAAACATTATGACCACGTGGTTAATAGTGTACTGGTTCACGTTTGGGACGTATTACGGCGGTGGCACGAAGTCCTTGCTAGGTTTCCAGAGGGATGTGGCACCAGATGTCTACGCGCAGGTCGCACAATACCTGTAAATGACGGGCCGTTGGTTTTTGGTTGCGGAGCTAGCACCCTATAGTTTCCCAGATGTGGTCGTCTCGAATTATCACCCTAGTCCTGGTGTCGTGTTGTCGCAATGTTTTTACGAGTTACCTAGTCATCATCTTCAGGTTTCACCTGAAGACGACGACTAGAAAACTTGTAGAAAGGTGGCGACACGGTTAATACATCTGCATCTACATCTGCATCCACATGGATACTCTGCAAATCACATTTAAGTGCCTGGCAGAAGGTTCATCGAACCACCTTCACAATTCTCTACTATTCCAATCTCGTGCAGCGCGCGGAAAGAATGAACATATATATCTTTCCGTACTAGCCCTGATTTCCCTTATTTTGTCGTAGTGAACGTTCCTCCCTATGCAGGTCGGTATCAACAAAATATTTTCGCATTCGGAAGAGAAAGTTGGTGATTGAAATTTCGTGAGAAGATTCCGTCGCAACGAAAAACGCCTTTCTGTTAATAATATCCAGCCCAAATCCTGTCATTTCTGTGACACTCTCTCCCATATTTCGCGATAATACAAAACGTGCTGCCCTTCTTTGAACTTTTCCGATGTACTCCGTCAGTCCTATCTGGTAGGATCTCACACCGCCCAGCAGTATTCTAAAAGAGGACGGACAAGCGTAGTGTAGGCAGTCTCCTTAGTAGGTCTGTTACATTATCTAAGTGTCCTGCCAATAAAATACAGTCCTTGGTTAGCCTTCCCCACAACATTTTCTATGTGTTCCTTCCAATTTAAGTTGTTCGTAATTGTAATACCTAGGTATTTAGTTGAATTTACGGCTTTTAGATTAGACTGATTTATCGTGTATACGAAGTTTAACGATTTCCTTTTAGCAGTCATGAGGATGACCTCACATTTTTCGTTATTTAGGGTCAACTGCCACTTTTCGCACCATTCAGATATTTTTTTCTAAATCGTTTTGCAGTTTGTTTTGATCTTCTGATGACTTTATTAGTCGATAAACGACAGCGTCATCTGCAAACAACCGAAGACGGCTGCTCACATTGTCTCCCAAATCGTTTATATAGATAAGGAACATCAAAGGGCCTATAACACTACCTTGGGGAACGCCAGAAATCACTTCTGTTTTACTCGATGACTTTCCGTCATTTACTACGAACTGTGACCTCTCTGACAGGAAATCACCCGAAAAGATTTTATCAATGGAATTTGCAAGAAAAGCCTGTACTCCCAACCAAGATGAATTCCATCGGTTTCAGATCAGGAGAATTTGGTGGGCAACGCATCAACGAGAGTTTACTACTACGCTCCACAAAACACTTTAGTACAGTTTTCGTCTTGTGAAACGAACAGTTACCGTGCTCGAAGATGGAATCGCCGTCAGAGAAGACACCAAGGATGAAGGGATGTAGGTGTTCTGTAATAATTCACGTAGTCCACAGCTGTCATGGTGCCTTTGATTAGTACCACAGCTCCCGGGCGAATGTCCCCCATAGCATAATGCTGCCCCCACTGGCCTGTTGCCGTAGCATCGTGCAAGTTCCGAGGGTCCGTTCGCCTGGATGACGGCGTATCCAGACACGGCCATTAAAGTGGTGTAACAAGAAACGACTTCCATCCGAAAATATGGCACCTATCTAGTGATCCAGGTTCAAATGGCTCTGAGCACTATGGGACTCAACTGCTGAGGTCATTAGTCCCCTAGAAGTTAGAACTAGTTAAACCTAACTAACCTAAGGACAACACATACATCCATGCCCGAGGCAGGATTCGAACCTGCGACCGAAGCGGTCTCGCGGTTCCAGACTGCAGCGCCAGAACCGCGCGGCCACTTCGGCCGGCTGATCCAGGTTCCATTCTCGATGATCCCGTGCCTATTACAATCGTAATTAACGAAGTCATTGGGTCGGCACGGGTACACGTAGCCGTCGTCTGCTGAAGAGCCCCATGTTCAATAATGTGCGCTGATTGTTGTGCTCCAAAACACTTGTGCCTGAACCACCACTGCACACTGTCCTCAGATCTGTCACACATCGCCAAGTATCGATACGGCGGCTGGCACGGTAGTGTGGGCTGATACACATTCCTCTGTACATTCCTGCCTCGAGATGAAAAAAATGGTTCAAATGGCTCTGAGCACTGTGGGACTTAACAGCTGTGGTCATCAGTCCCCTAGAACTTAGAACTACTTAAACCTAACTAACCTAAGGACATCACACACATCCATGCCCGAGGCAGGATTCGAACCTGCGACAGTAGCAGTCACACGGTTCCGGACTGCGCGCCTAGAACCGCGAGACCACCGCGGCCGGCGCCTCGAGATGACTGGGTGTTTGTGTTGTTCTCATCATTCATGAAAGTGGCGAGTTTGGACTGAGCAAAGGTTGGGAATTTGTACGGACGCTGATAACAGCGCAGTTGAGCGCCCCACAAACCAAACATCATCATCATCTGTACATTCGGATGCGCTGCACGACGTCACAGTGTTGCCAGCTCGTCGTCTTCATACAGGTGTTTTCAAACTGCACCCGACCTGATTTTTCTACATAAACTTTTGTCTTGAACCTGGATGAAGAATCGCATGCCTATTTCCAAGTGCAGCATTTTTTGTTCACTCTGTATAAACAGGCTCATCAATATACACTCCTGGAAATGGAAAACAGAACACATTGACACCGGTGTGTCAGAACCACCATACTTGCTCCGGACACTGCGAGAGGGCTTTACAAGCAATGATCACACGCACGGCACAGCGGACACACCAGGAACCGCGGTGTTGGCCGTCGAATGGCGCTAGCTGCGCAGCATTTGTGCACCGCCGCCGTCAGTGTCAGCCAGTTTGCCGTGGCATACGGAGCTCCATCGCAGTCTTTAACACTGGTAACATGCCGCGACAGCGTGGACGTGAACCGTATGTGCAGTTGACGGACTTTGAGCGAGGGCGTATAGTGGGCATGCGGGAGGCCGGGTGGACGTACCGCCGAATTGCTCAACACGTGGGGCGTGAGGTCTCCACAGTACATCGATGTTGTCGCCAGTGATCGGCGGAAGGTGCACGTGCCCGTCGACCTGGGACCGGACCGCAGCGACGCACGGATGCACGCCAAGACCGTAGGATCCTACGCAGTGCCGTAGGAGACCGCACCGCCACTTCCCAGCAAATTAGGGACACTGTTGCTCCTGGGGTATCGGCGAGGACCATTCGCAACCGTCTCCATGAAGCTGGGCTGCGGTCCCGCACACCGTTAGGCCGTCTTCCGCTCACGCCCCAACATCGTGCAGCCCGCCTCCAGTGGTGTCGCGACAGGCGTGAATGGAGGGACGAATGGAGACGTGTCGTCTTCAGCGATGAGAGTCGCTTCTGCCTTGGTGCCAATGATGGTCGTATGCGTGTTTGGCGCCGTGCAGGTGAGCGCCACAATCAGGACTGCATACGACCGAGGCACACAGGGCCAACACCCGGCATCATGGTGTGGGGAGCGATCTCCTACACTGGCCGTACACCACTGGTGATCGTCGAGGGGACACTGAATAGTGCACGGTACATCCAAACCGTCATCGAACCCATCGTTCTACCATTCCTAGACCGGCAAGGGAACTTGCTGTTCCAACAGGACAATGCACGTCCGCATGTATCCCGTGCCACCCAACGTGCTCTAGAAGGTGTAAGTCAACTACCCTGGCCAGCAAGATCTCCGGATCTGTCCCCCATTGAGCATGTTTGGGACTGGATGAAGCGTCGTCTCACGCGGTCTGCACGTCCAGCACGAACGCTGGTCCAACTGAGGCGCCAGGTGGAAATGGCATGGCAAGCCGTTCCACAGGACTACATCCAGCATCTCTACGATCGTCTCCATGGGAGAATAGCAGCCTGCATTGCTGCGAAAGGTGGATATACACTGTACTAGTGCCGACATTGTGCATGCTCTGTTGCCTGTGTCTATGTGCCTGTGGTTCTGTCAGTGTGATCATGTGATGTATCTGACCCCAGGAATGTGTCAATAAAGTTTCCCCTTCCTGGGACAATGAATTCACGGTGTTCTTATTTCAATTTCCAGGAGTGTAGAAGGTGCAGAACACAAAGACTGGGTGACAGAGATAGTTCGAGCAGCCTCAGAACTGACGATGAAACGAGTGACAGTGACAGCACTGACACAACATGGACACACAAGATACACACAACATAAAGCACATAAAACATTCAGAACAAGTAACACAAACATTAGTCATTGTTCGCAGTTTACGTCTCAATATGCATGAATGTAATTTAGAAGTATAAGTAATTAGAATAGTCCGTGGATAGATATTGTTCTAGAGTCTACGTTAAATCTGAACACATAATTGTTAAGTAATAATAATGTCACGTAGAAGAAGGTGGAATTAGATGAATGACGAACACTAACTTCACTTAACGAAGGTCTATTCAGCGCTTGCACATACAAGAGCGCGGAGCGAACTGCCTCCAGCCAGAACACATGCTGTATATATACAGCTACAGAACATTCCTGTACAATGATTCTTGGCATTTGTGGTTACTTCTAAAACGTACTCGAAGCGAATATAGAAATTAAAATTTTACAGGCAACAGTCTAGTATCATAACCACTTCACCACAGTGACTGTGCTACCGAGCTTCTTCTGCGACATTATAAATGAATAAATTATTGAAAAGGTAATAATATGAATGTAATATATTCATACAAACACACAACTGTAATTCGAACACTGTTAATATATGGTATTGACACATCATAAATATTAAGCATTATATACAAGATTAACAAGCACACCGCACAGAGAAAATACTTTTATTATACAAATATGTATCTACAAAATTAGTAATTACGTTGGTTGTGGCTTGTTATTTATCTCTACAGCCACGGAAGATCTGAATATAGCTTAATTAGATTACATCATCGGAGGATATTGTTCCAAAGTCATGTAAAACTTGTTCACTTACTAACCTAGTAGTAGTTGTTTTTTAACCTAAGTAAGATTAACTTACACAGAACTCTAACAAACAATACCAACGTATATCAGATTAGATCCGCATGACTCGAACAATTCGAGTTTTCCCGAGAAGTGATGTTCGTGTGGATAATACTAACACAATGCTGGACTTGAAGTTCTCTAGGTGGTGTTGGTGAAGGACCGTCTACATCTACACTTTCCTGTCTTCTCTTTGTTCTGTTCTAAAACATGCTATAAATTATAATTCCATACTTCCATAACTGCACGTAGTCCACCTCCACCTGGCGCTGCATGGGAAACAGTGAAAGCGGCATTAACTGCGCAGCATAATTCTGCTGCATGATGGGGCCGTGGGTGCTGCCTAAGAGGTCTGTGTGGAGCACTACAGCCTGCATAAAGTAATAGAGTGGCAGGCCATAGTAGTCATAGTGTAGCTAGAAAAAAATGCGGCTTGTACGAAAAATCGAGACTTGTCTGAAAAGACGTGGTCCTGCACACCAAGCGAACGATCCGTCTCTCCTCTCGGGTGCTAGCCGCGAGGGGCTGTTGAGACCTGCATAGCGGTGAGTACGGCCCTCCTGAAGTCATCCAGCCCATATTCGTATGACAGTCGTGCGGTTTGAATCAACGCAAGATACAATATCGCGGAGCTATAAACTGCAGTCACGATAGATACCGCCGCTGTTAAATACCGACACGACTGTATAGACGTTTCTCCTTACATCAGGTCGAACACTGTCTTCTAACAAACAAATAACACTCAGGTGCCGTTTCTGAATGAGGATCCCGCTGCGTAATCTTGCCTTACACTCAGAATGTAAATGGCATTATTCCTACCTATTTTCATCTACATCCAAATCTGCATGACTTCTCTGTAGTTCACAATTAAGTGCCTGACAAAGGATTCGCTGAAACACTGTTTCTCTACCGTTCCACTCTCTTAAAGCGTGCGGAGAAAATGAATCCTTAATTTATTACCATGATAAGTGTGGTGTCACCGCCAGACACCACACTTGCTAGGTGGTAGCCTTTAAATCGGCCGCGGTCCGTTAGTATACGTCGGACCCGCGTGTCGCCACTATCAGTGATTGCAGACCGAGCGCCGCCACACGGCAGGTCTAGAGTGACTTCCTAGCACTCGCCCCAGTGGTACAACCGACTTTGCTAGCGATGGTTCACTGACAAATACGCTCTCATTTGCCGAGACGATAGTTAGCATAGCCTTCAGCTACGTCATTTGCTACGACCTAGCAAGGCGCCATTACCAGTTACTATTGATGCTGTAAAACATGTACCGTCAAGAGCGATGTTCACCATTTATGGATTAAAGTTAAGTATTCCACAGCTACGTCCTTTTTTGCTCGTCTAATTTCCTTGACCTGTTCCAGACCTCACGCCAGCCTGCGTGAGCTAAAACGCGTGCCTTTCGGCTTCCTCTCAAAACCGGGGTTGGCTCTCCTGCCAACCCACAACAATACGTTTTCCCCATGTAAGTTGACGACAATAAAATATTTTTGCATTCAGAGGAGTAGGTTAGTGATTGAAATTCCGTAAAAATATCTCGCTGCAAAGAAAAACGCTTTTGTTTCAATTATTACCAAGCCAACACGCTTATCAGATCCGTTACATTCTCTCCCCTATTCCGCGATAATACAAGAGGAGCTGCCCTTTTTTGGACTTTCTCGATGTGCTCCATCAGTTCTATCTGGTGTGGATCTCATTGCACAGCAACACTCAAGCAGAGGATGGATAAGCGAAGTTGTTGGCGGTCTCTTTCGTAGAACTGTAGCAGCCTCTAGGTGTTCTGCCAATAAAAGCCAGTCTTTGGTTGCCCTTCCCCACAACATTATGTATGTGATCGTCCCAGTTTAAGTTGTTCGTAATCGTAATTACTAGATATTTAGCTGAATTGTCAGCCTTAAGATTTGTGTGATTTATCGTGTAACTGAAATTTAGCGGATTCCTTATTGGTAATCATATGGATCACGCAGCACTTTTCACTATTTAGAGTCAGTTGCCACTTTTTGCGCCATGCAGATACAGGGTGACAAGTACTGATGTATATGAAATAAAATCGTCATAACTTCTCAACGATTTGCGTTAGGAGGTTCAAACTACACGATTGGCCACGTGGCATGATGGGAATAAGTAAGTGAATATTGTTGGTTTAGCGACAAAGCCCACTTTCATTTGGATGGATTCGTCAATAAGCAAAATTGGCGCATTTGGGGGACTACGTATCCGCATTTCGTGATCGAGAAGTCTCTTCATCCTCGACGTGTGATTGAGTGATGTGCAATGTCCAGTCACGGAATAATCTGTCCGATATTCCTTGATGGCACGCTGACTACCGAACGGTACGTGAAGGTTTCGGAACATGGTTTCATCCCCATCATCCGAAGTGACCCTGATTTCGACAAAATGTGGTTCATGCAAGACGGAGCTCGACCCCATCGGAGGAGGAGAGTGTTTAATGTTCTGGAGGAGCACTTAGGGGACGCATTCTGGCTCTGGGGTACCCAGAAGCCACTGGGATGGGCCTCGTCTGACCGCCAAATTCTCCGGATCTGAACACATGTGACTCATTTTTCTGGGGCTATATTAAAGACGAGGTGTACAGCAATAATCCCAAAACCATAGCTGAGCTGAAAACGGCCATTCAGGAGGTCAACGACAGCATCGATGTTCCGACAATACATCGGGTCATGAAGAATTTCGCAATTCGTCTGCGCCACATCACTGGCGATGATGGCAGGCATATCGAACATTACATAAACTAAATCCAAATATCTGTAGTGGCGTTTACTCATTGAATAAAGTTTGTGCACGCCATAGTTTGTAACTAATTTACTTTTTTTTTCTTATAGTTCATTAATTTGTCATCCAGTATCTTGTCTAAATCATTTTGCAGTTGGTTTTGATATCTGATGACTTTACAAGACGATAAATGACAGCATCATCTGCAAACAGTTTAAAAGGGCTGCTCAGATTGTCTCCTAAATTGTTTACACAGATTAAGCCCAGCAGAGAGCCCATAACACTTCTTTCGGTAACGTCAGATAACACTTCTGTTTTATTCAATGACTTTCCGTCAGTTACTTCGACTGTGACCTTCCTGATAGGAAATCACGAATTCAGTCGCTCAACTGACACGACACCCCATAGGCACGCAATCTGATTAGATGTCGCTTGTGAGGGACAGTGTCGAAAGCGTTCTGTAAATCTAGAAATATGAAATAAATCTGAAATCTCCTGTCTATAGCACTCATAATTATGTTTCACAAGACAGATATTTTTTTATTGCGTGCTACCTGTTTCTCAATAGATCGTTTTGTTCAAGGTAATTCATGATGCTCTAAAACAGTATGTATTCCAAAATCGTGATACGGATCTCTAATTCAGCGGTTACTCCTGCAATGATCGCTCAGAACGTCATAACCACTGACCTGCTATCTACACTCCTGGAAATGGAAAAAAGAACACATTGACACCGGTGTGTCAGACCCACCATACTTGCTCCGGACACTGCGAGAGGGCTGTACAAGCAATGATCACACGCACGGCACAGCGGACACACCAGGAACCGCGGTGTTGGCCGTCGAATGGCGCTAGCTGCGCAGCATTTGTGCACCGCCGCCGTCAGTGTCAGCCAGTTTGCCGTGGCATACGGAGCTCCATCGCAGTCTTTAACACTGGTAGCATGCCGCGACAGCGTGGACGTGAACCGTATGTGCAGTTGACGGACTTTGAGCGAGGGCGTATAGTGGGCATGCGGGAGGCCGGGTGGACGTACCGCCGAATTGCTCAACACGTGGGGCGTGAGGTCTCCACAGTACATCGATGTTGTCGCCAGTGGTCGGCGGAAGGTGCACGTGCCCGTCGACCTGGGACCGGACCGCAGCGACGCACGGATGCACGCCAAGACCGTAGGATCCTACGCAGTGCCGTAGGGGACCGCACCGCCACTTCCCAGCAAATTAGGGACACTGTTGCTCCTGGGGTATCGGCGAGGACCATTCGCAACCGTCTCCATGAAGCTGGGCTACGGTCCCGCACACCGTTAGGCCGTCTTCCGCTCACGCCCCAACATCGTGCAGCCCGCCTCCAGTGGTGTCGCGACAGGCGTGAATGGAGGGACGAATGGAGACGTGTCGTCTTCAGCGATGAGAGTCGCTTCTGCCTTGGTGCCAATGGTGGTCGTATGCGTGTTTGGCGCCGTGCAGGTGAGCGCCACAATCAGGACTGCCTACGACCGAGGCACACAGGGCCAACACCCGGCATCATGGTGTGAGGAGCGATCTCCTACACTGGCCGTACACCACTGGTGATCGTCGAGGGGACACTGAATAGTGCACGGTACATCCAAACCGTCATCGAACCCATCGTTCTACCATTCCTAGACCGGCAAGGGAACTTGCTGTTCCAACAGGACAATGCACGTCCGCATGTACCCCGTGCCACCCAACGTGCTCTAGAAGGTGTAAGTCAACTACCCTGGCCAGCAAGATCTCCGGATCTGTCCCCCATTGAGCATGTTTGGGACTGGATGAAGCGTCGTCTCACGCGGTCTGCACGTCCAGCACGAACGCTGGTCCAACTGAGGCGCCAGGTGGAAATGGCATGGCAAGCCGTTCCACAGGACTACATCCAGCATCTCTACGATCGTCTCCATGGGAGAATAGCAGCCTGCATTGCTGCGAAAGGTGGATATACACTGCACTAGTGCCGACATTGTGCATGCTCTGTTGCCTGTGTCTATGTGCCTGTGGTTCTGTCAGTGTGATCATGTGATGTATCTGACCCCAGGAATGTGTCGATAAAGTTTCCCTTCCTGGGACAATGAATTCACGGTGTTCTTATTTCAATTTCCAGGAGTGTATATAAACCCGTCCACGCGATAGTAGTGTCACCCAGCGAGGAATGACTGCTTATCAGACATACGCATGGTGCATGTAGTATCACTGAGCGTGCTGTCCATGTGAAGAATGGGGAAGACGCGCGATCTATCTGAGTTTGACCGAGAGCAGATTGTCATAGCCTGGAGGCTCGGCACCAGCATTTCCGAAACTGCACGACTTGTCAGGTGCTCGAGGAGTGCTGTGGTGAGTGCACTCAACACGTGGCGAACCCAAAAGTGAAACAACGTCTAGATGTCATGGGATTGGGCGGCCACCACTCATTACAAATGTCGCATAGACTGGTAAAACAGGACAAGCGGCGGACTGTGTCGGTACTACCATCAGACTTTAAAACTAAGCAGAGTACACATGTACCTGAACACACAGCGCACCGAATACTCCTAACGATGCCCTCCGCAGCCGACGACCCATGCATGTGCCGATGTTAATACCGTGACATCGGCAACTGCGACTGCTGGAATGGGCACGTGGCCATTGGCACATGACGTTGACATAGTGGTAAATGCGTAGCATGGACTGATGAATTCCGACACCTTCTTCATCATGACGATGAGAGGGCGCGAATCCGTCGTCTTCCAGGAGAACAGCTCCTTGACACCTGTACTGCGGGACAGAGACGAGCTGGCGGCGGCTCCATTACGCTCTAGGGAACATTCATGTGGGCTGCCATGGGTCCAGTGAAGCTCGTCCAAGGCACCATGACGACCAAGGAGTAATGTACACTGCTTGCAGACCACTTACACCCCTTCATGACGATCACGTTTCCCGGCGACAGTGGCATTTTTCAACAAAATAATGCTCCATATCACAAGGCCAGGAGTGTGACGGAGCTACGAGCTACAATTAATGTGCTGATCTCTCAACTCGCCAGATTTGAACCCGATCGAACGTATCTGGGATGTGACTGAACGAAGCGTCAGAGCTCATCATCCCCCTCCCTGGAATTTACGTGAATTAAGTGACTTGTGTGTGCAGATGTGGTGCTATCTCCCTCCAGCGACCTACGAAGACCTGATTGCTTCCATGCCATGACGCGTCGCCTTACCATCCGTGGCAAAGGCGCCGTATGGACTATTAGGTAGCTGGCCATAATGTACTATCTGATCAGTGTATTTTCTTTCTTTAGTATTGGTGTGACCTTAGCAACTTCCAGTTTTTAGGTACGGATCTTTCGTCGAGCGAGCGGTAGTGTATGTGTATGGGTGCTAATTATGGAGCTACTGTACCAGCATACCCTGAAAGGAATGTAACTGATATACAATCTGGACTGGGAGCCTTGAGTTTATTAAGTGATTTAAGCTGCTTCGATACAATGACAATATCTGCTTCTAAGTTACTCATGTTGGGAACTGTTCTGTGTGGCCGTGCGGTTCTAGGCACTTCAGTTTGGAACCGCGTGATCGCTACGGTCGCAGGTTCGAATCCTGCCTCGGGCATGGATGTGTGTGATGTCCTTAGGTTAGTTAGGTTTAAGTAGCTCTAAGTTCTAAGGGACTGATGACCTCAGATGTTGAGTCTCATAGTGCTCAGAGGCATTTGAATCTCTTCTTTTTTTTTTTTTTTTTGGCAGCTGTTCTCGATTCAAGTTTTGAAATATTTGCTTTGTCTTTCTTGGTGAGGGACTTTCAGAAAACTGTGTTTAGTGACTCCGCTTTAGTGGCGCTGTCATCGGCCACATTACCATTGCTACAGGCGCAGCGAAGGTGTTGATTGTGTGTTACCACTGATGGGCTTTAGATTTGACCTTTACGTATTAACAGAATCTCTTTGGATTTCTGCCAGATTTCGAGACAGAGTTTAGTTGTGGAAAGTAATAAAAGCGCTGCGCTAACTTTCGAGCTTCAGTAAAACATTGCCAAGCTTGGAGATTTGGCGTTGTTTTGAGTTTGGCATACTTGTTTCGTTGCTTCTGGAAAAGTCTTATGACCTGTTTTGTGTACCAGGATGGGTGAGCACCAGGTCTTATTAATTTATCTTGTTTATCTGTCTCAATCGCAATTTTGTGCAGTTGCACTGAAATACTGATTAGAGGCAAGTCCAAGCAAATACTTCATACCAATTTGACATTTGTTGTATGCTTCATTCATGGTGTTACATTTTTAACGGCCAGCAGTATACCTAATGAAACTCGAGGTTTTTAAAAATATTATTTGCTTTAAGAGATTTTCCACACACAGGTAAATTTCAGGGTATCATCTACATCTACATCTATGTGATTACTCTGCTATTCATAATAAAGTGCCTGGCAGAGGGTTCAATGAACCACATTCAAGCAGTCTCAGTACCGTTCCACTCTCGAACGGCGCGGGGGAAAAACTAGCACTTAAATTTTCCTGTGCGAGCCCTGATTCCTCTTATTTTATCGTGATGATCATTTCTCCCTATCTACGTGGGTGCCAACAAAATGTTTTCGCAGTCGGAGGAGAAAACTGGTGATTGAAATTTCATGAGAAGATCCCGTCGCAACGAAAAACGCCTTTGTTTTAATGATTGTCACTCCAATTCACGTATCATGTCTATGACACTATCTCCTCTATTTTGCGATGATACAAAACGAGTTGCCCTTCTTTGTACTTTTTCGATGACATCCGTCCGTCCCACCTGAAGCGGATCCCACACCGCCCAGCAATACTAAAGAATGGGGTGGACAAACGTGGTGTAAGCAGTCTATTTAGTAGACCAGTTTCATCTTCTAAGCGTTCTGCCAATGAATCGCAGTCTTTGGTTTGCTCTACCCACAACGTTATCTATGTGATCGTCCCAATTAAGTTTATTTGTAATTGTAATCCCTAAGTATTTAGTTGAATTTACAGCCTTCAGATCTGTGCGACTTATCGTGAATCAAAATTTAGTGGATTTAGTTTGGTACTCATATGAATGATTTCACACTTTTATTTATTCTGGATCAATTGTCACTTTTCGCACCATACAGATATCTTATCTAAATCATTTTGCAATTCGTTTTGGTCATCTGATGACTTTACAACACGATAAATGAGAGCATCATCTGCAAGCAATCTATATCGTTAATATGGATCAGGAACAATGGAGGGCCTATAACAATTCCTTGGAACGCCGGATATTAATTCTGTTTTACTCGATGACTTTCCGTCTATTACTACGAAGTGTGACCTTCCTGACAGGAGATCACGAATCCAATGGCACAACTGAGGCGATGTTCTATAGGCATGCAATTTGGTTAGAAGACGCTTCTGGGGAACGGTGCCGAAAGCCTTTTGGAAATTTAATAATATGGAAACAATTTGACATCTCCTGTCGATAGCACTCATTACTTCATGAGTTTAATGGCTAGTTGTGTTTCGCAAGAACGATATTTTCTGAACCCGTGTTGACTATGTGTCAATAAATCGTTTTCTTCGAGGTACTTCATAATGTTAGAATGCAGTATATGTTCTAAAACTCTACTGCAAATCGACGTTAGTGATATGAGCCTGTAATTCAGAAGATTACTCCTACTTCCCTTTTTTGTATAGGTGTGACTTGAGCAGTTTCCCAGTCTTTAGGTACGGATCTTTCTGTGAGCGAGTGGTTGTATACAGGGTGTTACAAAAAGGTACGGCCAAACTTTCAGGAAACATTCCTCATACACAAGGAAAGAAAATATGTTATGTGGACATGTGTCCGGAAACGCTTACTTCCCATGTTAGAGCTCATTTTATTACTTCTCTTCAAATCACATTAATCATGGAATGGAAACACACAGCAACAGAACGTACCAGCGTGACTTCAAACACTTCGTTACAGAAAATGTTCAAAATGTCCTCCGTTAGCGACGATACATGCATGCACCCTCCGTCGCATGGAATCCCTGATGCGCTGATGCAGCCCTGGAGAATGGCGTATTGTATCACAGCCGTCCACAATACGAGCACGAAGAGTCTCTACATTTGGTACCGGGGTTGCGTAGACAAGAGCTTTCAAATGCCCCCATAAATGAAAGTCAAGAGGGTTGAGGTCAGGAGAGCGTGGAGGCCATGGAATTGGTCCGCCTCTACCAATCCATTGGTCACCGAATCTGTTGTTGAGAAGCGTACGAACACTTCGACTGAAATGTGCAGGAGCTCCATCGCGCATGAACCACATTTTGTGTCGTACTTGTAAAGGCACATGTTCTAGCAGCACAGGTAGAGTATCCCGTATGAAATCATGATAACGTGCTCCATTGAGCGTAGGTGGACGAAACTAAAATGAACTCTAACGTGGAAGTTAAGCGTTTCCGGACACATGTCCACATAACATCTTTTCTTTATTTGTGTGTGAGGTATGTTTCCTGAAAGTTTGGCCGTACCTTTTTGTAACACCCTGTATAATTGCTAAATATGAAGCTATTGTTTCAACATACTCTGAGAGAATTCTGACTGGTATACAATCTGGACCGGAGACCTTGGCGCCGGCCGTGGTGGCCCAGCGGTTCTAGGCGCTTCAGTCCGGAACCGCACGACTGCTACGGTCGCAGGTTCGAATCCTGCCTCGGGCATGGATGTGTGTGATGTCCTTCGGTTAGTTAGGTTTAAGTAGTTCTAAGTTTTAGAGGACTGATGATCTCAGATGTTAAGTCCCATAGTGCTCAGAGCCATTTGAACCATTTTTGGTGACCTTGACTTTATTAAGTGACTTAAGCTCCTTTGTTATACCGTGGATATCTAATTCTATGTTTCTCATCTCGCCAGTTGTTCTTGATTGGAATTCAGGAATACCTACTTCGTCTTCTTTGGTGAAGGAGTTTCGGGATAACATGTTTAATAACTCTGCTTTAGTGGCACTGTCATCAGTGACTTCACCGTTGTTATGGCGCAGCGAAGGAATTTATTGCGTCTTGCCACTGGTGTGCTTTATGTATGGCCGTTGGGTTTTCTGCCAGATTTCGAGACAGAATTTCGTTGTGGAAATTATTAAAATCACCTCGCATTGAAGTACGTGCTACATTTCGAACTTCCGCAAAACTTTGCCAGTCTTGGGGATTTTGCGTTCTTTTAAATTTGGGATGCATTTTTCGCTGCTTCTACAACAGCTATCTGACCCGTTTTGTGTACCATGGGGCATCAGTACCATCTCTTATTAATTTATGTGGAATATATCTCTGAATTGGTGTGAATACTGTCACGTTGAAATCATTTCAGAAGTTTTTACCCTTAAGAAGGCCGCATTTTTACGAGCTTTTTTAAGTAGATATTCTTTGCGTTTCTTTTTGATAGTTGTATGTGTTACCGTGTTCAGCGTAGCAGCAACTGCCTTGTGGTCGCGAATCCCTGTATTCGTCACGATATTTGTCCAGGATAGTTTGTTACTAAGAGGTCAAGTATGCTTCGCATCCATTTACGCTTCGAGTGAGCTCATGAAATAATTGTTCAAAATAATTTTCTGTGAAAGCGTTCAGTACAATTTCTGATGACGTTTTATGCCTGCCACCGGCTTTAAATGTATAATTTTTCCAGCATATCGAAGTTAGATTGAAGTCACCACCGAATATAATTGTATGAGTGGGGTACCTATTAGAAATGAGACTCAAGTTTGCTGTCTACTGTTCAGCGACTATATCTTTTGAGTCGGGGTGTCGGTAAAACGATCCAATTAACAGTTTAGTCCGATTGTCAGGTATAACCTCTATCCACACTATTTTGCATGAATTATCTACTTCTGTTTCACTACAAGGCAAACTACTTCTGACAGCAATAAATTCTCCTTCACCAACTGCGTTTAATCTATCCTTTCTGAACACTGGTCTATCGTTTGAAAAAAATTCGGCTGCACTTATTTCCGTCTTTAGCCTGCTTCCGTTAACTTTAACTATTTGAACTTCAGTGCTTTCTATTAGGGCTTGTAGCTCTGGTTCTTTCCCAACAGAGCAATGACAATTTACAACTAAAATACCGATCGTGTCTACAACTACCTAACTGTGTTTTACCTGCCCCATTTTAGACGGAAGCCCTTTCTGTGGTTCCCTAAGACCCTCTAACCTAAGAAACTACCCAGTCCCTTCCACACGACCCCCGCTACCTGTGTAGCCGCCTCCTGTGTGCGGTGGGCTCCTGACCTATTAAGTGGAACTCGGAAACCCACCACCCTATGGCGCAAGTTAAAGAATCTGCAGCCTCCACTCAGCCCTGCACCAAAGGACCACAGTCAGTTCTATCGACGATGTTACAGAAGGTGAGTTCCACTTTAATCTCGGAATTAAGACTGGCAGTCTTTACCATTTCCGCTAGTCGCCCAAAACCAGAGAGAATCTCCTCCAATCAAAAGCGACACACATCATTGGTACCGACATGAGTCACCACCTGCAGTTGGCTGCACCATGTATTCTTCATGGCATCCGGAAGCACCCTTTCCACATCCGGAATGAATCCCCCCAGTTTGCACACGGAGTGCACACTGGCTTCCTTCCCCTCCTTGGCAGCCATGTTCCTAAGGGGCCCCATTACGCGCCCAACGTTGGAGCTCCCGACTACCAGCAAACCCACCCTATGTGAATGCCGAAACCTAGCGGGCCGATAAGCTTCCTCTGGAACAGGGTGGACGACTACATCTGACTTAGAGACATCGTTAGCCACAGATAGCGCCCGAAATCTGTTCGTCAAACGAACTGGGGAGGCCCTACGATCGGCCCCTCGGAAAAATTTTCGTTGCCTGCCAGACTTTGGAATGATCTTCCACTCTACCACAGGTGAGGGGTCAAACTGAGTGCAGGCAGTACGTGAGGCAGCCACAGCAGTGGACCGATCAGGCGACACGTGGGACGTGCTCGATGTCCCTCGCATCCCCGCGTCTGAGCCCCCCACAATGATGCCCCTTGACAGCAGCCTCAAGCTGTGTGACAGAAGCCAACGCAGCCTGGAGCTGTGAGCGAAGAGTCGCCAACTCAGTTCACGTCTGTACACAGCAATCACAGTTCTATCCATTACTGCAGGAGCTCCTATTCGAAGCTCGTAAAAATATATACCAAACGAATGGTGTACTCGGTTTATTAGCAGCAGGAATTCAAAGCGCTCTCTCTTTGAAAGTCTAACCGACACATAGCTACACTAACCAAAACAAACAAAGGCCTATACGATACAAGGGTCGATAACAATGGCGATACTGTATGCTTCGCTGTTATTAAAATAAAAGATTGTGGTAGTAAGGATTCGAACATGAAAGAAATTACAAAAATAATCTAGTAACTACACAGGTATCTGTAAATAAGTCACTTCTGCAGGAAGCTTGTAAAAATATATAACAAATTAACAGTGTACTCGCCTTATTAGCAGCAGGAACACAAGGTGCTCTGTCTCCGACAGTCTATCTGACAATGAGCTATCCAAACACCAAGTAGGTTATTTAAAACATTTATGTCTGCTACGTTTAGGTTCGTCTGATGATGCTTCGATCGAATTCCAAATGGGTTTTAGCTAGGGTACATACAAATAACCCAAAAATTGTCGGGTACATGAGTTCCTTTCAGGTGACTACATGATGGAACGAAATTTGGACATATGTCACATCATGATGAGCTCCATCCAGCTTGGTAATGGTGCTTCCATAGTCTCAGCGCAGAGACTGGGTATTCTATAAACTCTAGTAGCCAACCTGATGCTTTCATAGCTGGTTTGCATTCAGTATCTTCAGCTGCTAAGATCGTGTAGATCCATATACACTGCATATATAATCGAGGCTTATGTAAAATTCTAGCAAGCACTTTCGTGTGAGTCAAAGCTTTCCCATTAAGACATTTAGATACGTCTCTCACCGCCTGTCCTTCAAAGTCTGTCATCTGGAAGTAAAGTAAGTATATATCCGGATGTAGGTTGAATAACCTCGCCGAATTCTTGAAACCTAGAGTAGTGCCCCTCAGGTGCTGGTCAGTTATATTACCAACACCATGAGAATTATTAAAATTTATGCACGCAGTTTTGTCATCGAAAAAGTTAAAACCTGAAGTATCTGACAGTTTTTTCAATCTCTTGACGAAAACCAATGCTTAGAACCACTTGTAAGACTATCTCATCAATTTTTATTCTACCTTGCAGAAATTCCGTTGGAAAGAACCTTGTTTTTAACTGTATTTGCGTGAGTAGGACTACAATAATAATGTGTCCATTAATGTTAACACTGATCATTTGTACACAAACCATTTCATATGCAGGGCACCCGCAGCTGCCGAAGGTCATGATGAATGGAAACACCGCTGACAGCTGGTAAAACTTGGTTTTAATTGGCCATACGACCGGTTTCGCGGCTTAGAGCCGTACCTTCCGATGCTACAAAAATTATTATGGTAATCCATCACAGGTAAGCCCAACGTTTTTAAATATTGACAGTATTCTCTGAAAGGTAATATCTTGAGTAAGAACGTTGGAACTAAGAACTTTCCTAGTCAAGGTATTATCTTTCACAGAATATTATCAATATTTAAGAATGTTTGGCTTACTTACGACGGATTATTATAATAATTTTTGAAGCACCTGAATATGCAGCTATAATCCCTGAAACCGGTAGTGCGGTGAATTAAAACCAAGTTTTACCAGTTGCCAGCAATGTTTTCAATCATCATTTATACATATCCTGTGAACTGACTCGTTCCGCAGCATTTCTATAAGTGAATAGTTCAAATTATCTTCCGAACTTATAACTAACTAATTAACTAACTAACTAGCTAACTTACAAAGAGACACCGTGCGAGAGTATGGAGTAGTTAAGTCACTCTATTAGCGTTCGGGAGGAGTGAGGTTCAGATCCATCTAACATCATCCAGTTTTAAGCATCCTTCATATCCCATCATCGACCAACTCGAATATTGCTATGTTTCCTTTCAAAAGGATACAGTAAATTTTCTTCAATATCCTTTCGGAATCTGAACTTGTTCTCCGTATTTAACGACCGAATCGTTGACAGGACGCTAAACTATAATTTTCTTCCTTACTATTATGTTAGGATGGAACTTAGTCTAAATTCTTAATGCCAAGATTTGTACCAAATTTTGTACTGTTAGATGTATATGATATGGTAAATGAAATAAACTTCACAAGCTATCATCCCTAAAAAAGCATTGTATTGGATAACCAGTTTCGACAGAGCTACGATGTCATCATCGGATTCTATCCCTTTAAATTTTTGCAACATATCCACCAGTGTTACAAATTATAAAAGCATAAGATCTGGTGATGACAGCATAGCTCTGTCAAACCAGTAATCCAACAAACAGCTTTTTAGAGATCTTGACTTGCGAAGTTTCGGGGGTTGGGTTTGGCTTGTTTGCGGAAGGAGACCAAACAGCGAAGTCGTCGGTCTCATCTGTGTAGGGAAGGATGGGAAAGGAAGTCGGCCGTGCCCTTTCAAAGGAACCATCCCGGCATTTGCCTGGAGGGATTTACGAAAATCACGGAAAACCTAAATCAGGATGGCCGGGCGCGGGATTGGATCGTCGTCCTCCCGAATGCGAAGTTTTCTTCAAGTGTTCAAATGTGTGTGAAATCTTATGGGACTTAACTGCTAAGGTCATCAGTCCCTAAACTTACACACTACTTAACCTAAATTATCCTAATGACAAACACACACACCCATGCTCGAGGGAGTACTCGAACCTCCGCCGGGACCAGCCGCACAGTCCTTACTGCAGCGCCCAGACCGCTCGGCTAATCCCGCGCGGCGAAGTTTCCTTCAGTTACATAGATGGAAGGAATGTATGTACACAATACATTGAAACGAACGTTAGGAGTTGAATACTGCGTCACAGCATGGCATTTTCTTTATTCTTTTTATCATCAGAGCCGCCATTGGGGGCAACGGAGCGTCCCAAACACGAGAAGAGACGCTCCCAGTTGCGGCAATCACAAGTATCCGCGCCATAAACACGTAATGGATTCGACCACGCACACAATACATGGTGACTGAGGGCTACAAGATGCAGGGAGAGCACAATACCGTCTGCCTCTCCAGGTCCTCTATCTCCTCTTGCTACCAGATCGTTTGTCTTCCGTTGGTTCCAGGAATCAGAAAAGGCACGACCTGCCATGACAAAGTCTGAGGCACCGATTAATCAAACCCTCCATGCAATTGAGGAAGCTTCCCAATCAGGATGGCGCTGTGGTAAGATAATGAATTACTGTTCGGAAGGACGATGATTCCAATCTCTTTCCGGCCATCCATATTTGAGTTTTTCGTAAATTCACTACTTCATTAAAGGTGCATTCCAGAGTGGTTTCTTTGAATAGCCACGATCGATTTCCTTCCCCACTCTTCCTCAGAACTAGCTTGTGTTCTGTATCTAATGACCTCGTTGTCGGCGGTACTCTTTCTTTCGATAGAGCTGAACAAGGTAATGAAATTAACTAATTCGTAATACATAGTTGTTGTAGATGAGTTTTACTTTAAATACTGTTCCACAAAACTTCTAAATACAAGTCATGTAAGGCACACAGAGCCTCAAATTCATTATTTTTCACATCTATCAAGCCTGGTGAGTAAGCCTACCAAAATGTTTTTTTTCTAAGTATAAAATATCTACAAAAATACGTGACCACCACAAAACATGTGGCTAACTTCTTATGGAATATCAGAATGAGTATAAAACATACTATCCATAAATAATTACAAAGCAACATTTGCTTATATAGTGTACTTAATGAAGTAGTAATAGACAGTTGTTGAAGATACTTTCATTGTAAATACTATTCCACAAAGCTTCAAAACGCGAAATAAAATCAACTGCTGCTTTATAATCGCATTGCTTGTTCTTACTAACAGGTGGCTGCACTTGTAACCACCTATGCTTCGGTTACTAGTTCCATAGTGTAAGGCACAACAGAGACTCAAATTAATTATTTTCTACATTGACGATGCTTGGCAAGTGTCGCAATATTCTTTCCAAGTCTAAAACACCTGAAAACATTCATTAGCAACGCAAAAAGTGCAATGTTTTCATGAAGTTTCACAATGTTATTTTTCGCATACTTACACATATCCGTCAATTTGGTGTCTACTACATGACTCTGAACTACCTCAATGTTATTTCAATGCCTAAATAGTTAAAAATAACAGACAGTCGACATTGCAAGTTAGGCATAAAAGGTCGATATAGTAAAACTAATCTGATGAGGTCTATAACTGTAGGAAATACATGTTTGCTGTAACACTAGGCAAACATAAAACCAAGTAGGCATTCTGAATGTAATTCAGAACCTCCTCTTGGTGGAAGTCTCAATACAACCCCAAATGAAATGTTTCCACATCTTTAAGTATTACAACAGCATCTAAACATGTAAAGTGTGTTCAACCTGATTACAGAATGTACTCTCATCAACTACCATTTCACCACCTGTTTTGGGAGGGCTGAAGGTTATGTATCACTAGCTAATATAATCGATTCCTAGTACTACTTTTGAACTAAGTTGTAATCATAACTACGGCTTTCTAAAACTATATCAAACTAGTAAATAACACCACACTCACAGAAACACCATTTTAGGAAGGAAAGGAGGAATTGGGTGTTTTTATTACGATGTACCACTTAAACTGCAATACACAATGAGATGTCAGCTTTGTTTACACAGAACATGACCAACGATGATGACAGATTAAATACTGCCATAGATGACGACAGAACCGACACCTCGAAAATTTGAACTTAAGAGCAAAATAATATTGTATTCTATCGAGCACAAAACACACTTTGAAAGCATAATGGACCTTAAAATTAAATATATCCACATCAAAATCGAATGTACAACTTATTAAAATACACAGAGCTCACTTACTGACGCAACTTAAATAAATTATAAGTTAAGAGATGAGCATAATTAGATCTATGTACCATGCACGGAATTCATCTTAATATATAAAAATGGGTTACACACTTATGAGAACTACTGCAGATCTAACTTCGTATGTGGACGGATGTGTTTTGCAGTCTAACTTTTCTGTATTTAACTGAATTTAATGCATGGCAAAGAGTTTGAACTACACTAGTCCGCTAATCTATGTCTCAATGAATGAGCTGCGTGTATTTTAGTAAGTTATACAGACAATTTAGATGCAGATACATTTAATTTGGAAGCCCATAGATCTTGCAAAGTGTGGTGCAGCCACTGAACTTTCGTTGTCTACATTGCTTCTTAACCTATAAGTTTTTGTCGATAGTCGCAATATGCGAGCTGCATGTATTTTAATAGATAATACAGAAAATTTAGGAGTGTAAATATTTAATTTGTTGGCCCATTGTGCCTGCAAAGTGTGTTGTGATCTGTAATTAAATCTGCATGGGTTTTTATATATGATTTGTGCCAGATGCTGCAGTTGTTTATACACTAGTGGAAAACTGTGACAGCCCCAGCAGTATGGTTTTTACTCCTGACGATGTTAGCAGAGACGCCAGAAACTATTTCCAGAAAGTTAAGTGATTTAGACAGGAATATAATTCAGTTTAACACCGACAACAAATTAAATACGTACATTAGTGAGCGTATCGTTTAGTCTTGCCGTTAAGGGTTTCACTTTTCTTCGCGTATTTTTTCAGAAAACACGAAAAGATCGTAAATTCGCGAAGTCGCGTTTAGGCTTAAATTTTGTAAACGTGTTTGTTTCTTGTTTCACGGTAATTTGACTAGTTTCTCGGTAACAGATAAGTAAACTGCCGTAAATAGCGTATAACTTCATTGTTTTAATACAGATTTCATAAAAACAGTGTAACTTTATATCAGAAACTTGCTTATATACATTTGTTTGTAGGTCTAATTCTCGTAACGTTTTTGGAGAATCAAACTTAAAGTATCTCGTTTAATTGTCCTTTTTTTCATTCCATCGAGTGAAGTATATAATAAATACCGTATACCTTCATTGTTGTAATACAGACTCAGAAAAACAGCGGAATTTTAAATCAGACACTTGCTTATACACATTTGTGAATAGGCTTAATTTTTGTAACGTCTTTTTTGATTTTCGATAATTTAATTGATTTATTCTAGCTAAAGTATTATTTTTGCCATGAGTGAGAAGTGCCTGACTTGCCGTTGAATTGTTAGTTCCGGGGTTTGGTGTGATGGATGCAGTAGTTTTTTTCATTGGGGGGACTGCAGTGGCGTGGGTGTCGGTAAAGTGGATCAGGCTCATCAGTGGTTATGTAGGATTTGCAGCAGAGATAGGAAGATAGTGGAACAGGAGGGGAAAATTGCTGCCCTTCCGGCTGATCTACACTCCTGGAAATTGAAATAAGAACACCGTGAATTCATTGTCCCAGGAAGGGGAAACTTTGTTGACACATTCCTGGGGTCAGATACATCACATGATCACACTGACAGAACCACAGGCACATAGACACAGGCAACAGAGCATGCACAATGTCAGCACTAGTACAGTGTATATCCACCTTTCGCAGCAATGCAGGCTGCTATTCTCCCATGGAGACGATCGTAGAGATGCTGGATGTAGTCCTGTGGAACGGCTTGCCATGCCATTTCCACCTGGCGCCTCAGTTGGACCAGCGTTCGTGCTGGACGTGCAGACCGCGAGAGACGACGCTTCATCCAGTCCCAAACATGCTCAATGGGGGACAGATCCGGAGATCTTGCTGGCCAGGGTAGTTGACTTACACCTTCTAGAGCACGTTGGGTGGCACGGGATACATGCGGACGTGCATTGTCCTGTTGGAACTGCATGTTCCCTTGCCGGTCTAGGAATGGTAGAACGATGGGTTCGATGACGGTTTGGATGTACCGTACACTATTCAGTGTCCCCTCGACGATCACCAGTGGTGTACGGCCAGTGTAGGAGATCGCTCCCTACACCATGATGCCGGGTGTTGGCCCTGTGTGCCTCGGTCGTATGCAGTCCTGATTGTGGCGCTCACCTGCACGGCGCCAAACACGCATACCACCATCATTGGCACCAAGGCAGAAGCGACTCTCATCGCTGAAGACGACACGTCTCCATTCGTCCCTCCATTCATGCCTGTCGCGACACCACTGGAGGCGGGCTGCACGATGTTGGGGCGTGAGCGGAAGACGGCCTAACGGTGTGCGGGACCGTAGCCCAGCTTCATGGAGACGGTTGCGAATGGTCCTCGCCGATACCCCAGGAGCAACAGTGTCCCTAATTTGCTGGGAAGTGGCGGTGCGGTCCCCTACGGCACTGCGTAGGATCCTACGGTCTTGGCGTGCATCCGTGCGTCGCTGCGGTCCGGTCCCAGGTCGACGGGCACGTGCACCTTCCGCCGACCACTGGCGACAACATCGATGTACTGTGGAGACCTCACGCCCCACGTGTTGAGCAATTCGGCGGTACGTCCACCCGGCCTCCCGCATGCCCACTATACGCCCTCGCTCAAAGTCCGTGTTCACGTCCACGCTGTCGCGGCATGCTACCAGTGTTAAAGACTGCGATGGAGCTCCGTATGCCACGGCAAACTGGCTGACACTGACGGCGGCGGTGCACAAATGCTGCGCAGCTAGCGCCATTCGACGGCCAACACCGCGGTTCCTGGTGTGTCCGCTGTGCCGTGCGTGTGATCATTGCTTGTACAGCCCTCTCGCAGTGTCCGGAGCAAGTATGGTGGATCTGACACACCGGTGTCAATGTGTTCTTTTTTCCATTTCCAGGAGTGTAGATCAGGCTAGGGAAGATCTGGACAGGTTAAGGGCAAAGAGAGGTGGGAAGTGGCAACAGGTAACAGAAGGAACAGGCCTAGAACTAAGTCTGACAGTTTTGTGGTGAATGTCAAAAATAAGTTTAACCTGTTGCTTCAGTTAGAAACTGATGAGTCTCAAGCAGAGGTAGGTGTAGACAGGACACAACAAACTTTCAATAGGAAATTGAAAAAGAATGTAGGAAAGTCAATGAAAAGGAAGAAAGTTTTGTTGTTAGGCAGTTCTCATGCCAGAGGTGTAGGCCAACTTCTGCAGGAAGAATTAAGACCAGAATACCAGGTCACAAATTTTTTCAAACAAAGTGCTAGTCTGGATCAGGTGACAGAGGATTTAGGTTCACTCTGTAAAGGATTTACCAGGGAAGACACCGTGGGTATTGTGGGAGGGCCAGGGAACAGTATCGACAGAGGTCCTGGGTACAGTATAGAGTGTGACCTGGTAAAGATTGCGTCGGCATCGAGACACACGAATGTTGAATTTGTATCTGTCCTGAGACGCCATGACCAGCCTCATTTGAACTCTTCTGTTGGGAGAGTTAATTTGGAGTTGGAACGGCTGCTTGGGTCGGGTGCGCGGGTTCATATTGATGTGGTTCCTGTTGATTCTCTCAGTAGGTGGGGCTATACCAGGCAGGGCCTACATCTCGACAGGAAAGGGAAGGGTAAACTGGCTGAGGTAATAGCAGGAAATTTAAGGGGGGGAGGCACTGCCATGAATGCTAAAATACCAGTGGTTACAGGTGTTGGAGCAGCACCTTTTTTAGGATAGGTAAGACAGAAAGTTCTACGAGAGGTCAGGATTGAAACAAATCTTCAGTTTAGGAAAGAAATTAAACAGCACATTTCTAGCACATTGGATCACCAATCACAGCTGTCAATTATAAATTTTCACCAATCACCAGAAATTTTATCTCCACCAAGTTGTATCTCAGTCCTAGGTAATTGCATTGATGAATTAAAGTCACCCAACCCAGTTGACATAATCTGCCTCTCTGAACACCATGTGACCACTGGTATAGGAACTAGGCCTAAGCACAATGAGAAACTGAGACAGGAGAGTACTGCAAAGAAAGGTTCTCATAAAAGTATAATCAAAAATAATGGAAGTATATTTCATCAAAATATTGGGAGTTTAAAGAATAAAACAGATGAGCTTCTGGTTTGTTTAGAAGATTTAGAAGCTGAGGATAAAATAGATATACTATGCCTGTCTGAGCATCACATTGTTACTGATATGGATAAGGTAAATATAAGTGGATATAAGCTCTCTGCACATGTAATTAGAGAAAATATGGAGAAAGGAGGAGTTGCCATATATGTCAAAAGTTATCATTGTGCAAAAAGTATAGAAACAAAAAAGTTTTGTGTAGAGAAACATATAGAAGCATGTGCCTGTGAGCTTAAATTAAATAAAGGCATATTTATAATTGTAACTGTATATAGGGCCCCATCGGGAAATTTTCAACTATTTCTGAAAAAGTTGGACTCCTTGTTGTGCTGTCTGTCAGACAGGGGGGAGCAAATTATTATTTGTGGGGATTTCAATGTAGATTCTCTGATAGAGGGTAATAGGAAAAATGACCTTAAAGCATTACTCGGTTCTTTCAATTTGACACCCGTTATTGATTTTCCTACTTGGGTGGTAAAGGATAGCAGCTCACTGATAGATAACTTCTTTATAGAGCAAGATAAGTTTAACCAGATAAATGCTCAGCCTGTTGAGAATGGTCTTTCTGATCATGGTGCACAGCTAGTTACAATATATGACATAGCTCCATTCAGCAGTACTAAACAGTCCTCCAAGGTAGTACATTCAGTCAACGATTTAACAATTGCAAATTTCAGGGAAAGCCTACAGCAGTTAGACTGGGATGAGGTGTACCATGAACCTGATGCCAATTTAAAATATAATTTATTTCGTGACACTTTTGTAAATGCATTTGAAAGCTGCTTACCCAAGAAAATAGTTAAATATACTTGTAAGAAACCATGTAACAAACCATGGCTTACTAAGGGTATAAAAATATCTTGTAACCGGAAATGGGAAATGCATCTGACAGCAAGAAAGAGTAGTGACCCAGAAACTATCAAACATTATAAAAACTACTATGCTATATTAAGAAAAGTCATTAAAAAATCCAGAAGTATGTATATCGTGTCTGAAATCAGCAACTCTGATAATAAACTTAAAACAATTTGGAATATTATTAAAAGAGAAACAGGTCAACCAAGAGCACAGGAAGACAGTATTACCATCAAATTGAATGAAAACTTTACGAACAAAAAGTCAGAAGTTGAAAATATTTTTAATAATCATTTTCTAAATGTTGTGGATATAGTAGGATCCAGGTGTTCATTAGAGAATGCTAGGCTGTTAATGGAAGAGGCCATACCTATGCAATTTGATACAACTGAAATCTCACCCACTTCTCCCTCTGAAATTAGGAAAATAATAAACTTGCTTAAAAGCAAAAACTCACATGGAATTGATGGCATTTCCAGCAAAATACTAAAAGCTTGTTCTCAACAGATAAGTAAGATTCTCAGCCAACTGTGTAATAGCTCTGTGGAACAGGGCATTTTCCCTGATAGACTGAATTACGCTATTGTTATACCTTTGCATAAAAAAGGGGATAGATCTGATGTCAACAATTACCATCCAATCTCCCTTCTAACAGCTTTATCCAAAATTTTTGAGAAAGTAATGTATTCAAGTGTAGCTTCACATCTCTGTAAAAATGAAGTACTAACAAAATGTCAGTTTGGTTTCCAGAAAGGTTTTTCAACAGAAAATGCCATATATGCTTTCACCAATCAAATTTTGAATGATCTGAATACCCGAAAACCACCCATTGGGATTTTTTGTGATCTCTCAAAGGCTTTTGATTGTGTAAATCATGAAATTCTGCTAGACAAGGTTAAGTATTGTGGCATGAGTGGGACAGTGCACAAATGATTTAATTCGTACCTAACTGGAAGAGTGCAGAAAGTTGAAATAAGCAGTTCTCATAATATGCAAAAATCAGCACATTGCTCAAACTGGGGAACTATCAAGAATGGGGTTCCACAAGGGTCAGTCTTGGGTCCTTTGTTGTTCCTAATATATATTAATGACTTGCCATTCTATATTCATGAAGAGGCAAAGTTAGTTCTCTTTGCTGATGATACAAGTATAGTAATCACACCTGACAAACAAGAATTAACTGATTAAATTGTCAACAATGTCTTTCAGAAAATTACTAAGTGGTTCCTTGTAAACGGACTCTCACTGAATTTTGATACACACAGTACATACAGTTCCATACAGTAAATGGTATGACGCCATTATTAAATATAGCCCTTAATCAGAAGCATATAGCTAAGGTAGAATATTCAAAATTTTTAGGTGTGTCCATTGATGAGAGATTAAATTGGAAGAAACACACTGATGATCTGCTGAAACATTTGAGTCCAGCTACTTATGCAATAAGGGTCATTTCAAATTTTGGTGATAAACATCTGAATAAATTAGCTTACCACGCCTATTTTCACTCATTGCTTGCATATTTTGGGGTAATTCATCACTGAGCAATAAGGTATTTATTGCACAAAAGCGTGTAATCAGAATAATAGCTGGAGTCCACCCAAGATCATCCTGCAGACATTTATTTAAGGATCTAGGGATATTCACAGTAGCTTCTCAGCATATATACTCTCTTTTGAAATTTCTTATTAACAACCAAACCCTATTCAAAAGTAATAGCAGTGTGCATAACCACAATACTAGGAGAAAGGATGATCTTCACTATTCAAGATTAAATCTAACTTTGGCACAGAAAGGGGTGAATTATACTGCCACTAAAGTCTTTGGTCACTTACTAAATAGTATCAAAAGTCTGACAGATAACCAACAAGTATTTAAGAAGAAATTAAAAGAATTTCTGAATGAGAACTCCTTCTACTACATAGAGGAATTTTTTGATATAAATTAAGAAAAAAAATTAAAGAAAATTGAAAAAATAAATAAATAAGTTGTTATATTAACTTAATTATGTTGTTAAATTAACTTAATTATGTCATGTATTGGAAAATTACGAAATATCTTATTCATGATCCATGGAACTAGTATTAATCTAATCTAATCTAATCAAGATAACAACTCGGTCACTGTCCATAGTGATGTTTCATCTCTGTCACCATCTTTGGTCGTGTTATCTGCAGACAGTGCAGACTTCTTATTGTTTATTGCAATTAAAGTGATACATCGTAATAAAAACACCTCATTCCTTCTTTCCTCCCTAAAATGGTGTTCTGGAGTGTGATGTTATTTAGTAGTTTAATATAATTCTAGAGAACCGTTGTTCCAACTACAACAGTTCGTTCTGTGCTTAAACTTTATTACGTTTAGTTTTACATTTAATTTGAGTGTGTATTGAGCCTTACACCGAGAGTAGATTCAAGTGATTACATTCAGAATGCCTACTTGGTTTTATGTTTGCCTAGTGTTACAGCAAACATGCATTTCCTGCAGTTATTGACCTCATCAGATTAGTTTTACTATAGCAACCTTTTATGCCTAACTCGCAATGTCAACTGACTGTTATTTGTAACTATTTACGCATGGAAATAACATTTAGGTACATCAGAGTCATGTTGTAGGCACCAAATTGACGGATATGTGTGTGTATGTGAAAAATAACATTGTGAAACTTCGTGTAAATATCGCACTTTTTTGCATTGCTGATGAATGTTTTCAGATGTCTTAGACTTGGAAAGGATACTGTGACACTCGCCAAGCACCACGTATACGGAAAATAATTATTCTGGTGCTATGTGTGCCATACATGATTTGTATTTAGAAGTTTTGTCTAGCAGTATTTAAAGTAACGCTTATCTTCAACAACTATATAATACTGATTTGTTAATTACATTGCATAATGGCATGTTTGTTTTGAACAATTTATGGAGTTTCATTCTCAAATTCTATAGTGAAAACTATACACATTCTGTTTAAATTTACAAATGTTTCTGGGAGGTCAGTCCATAAACAATATGTGTAGTCAGAAAGGAAAACATAGTTGACAGTATGTTCTAGCACCATATTACGCAAATCAGGTGGAAGTTACGGACTTTTTAAAGTCTGTGTATGTATTTGGGTGGGGGGGGGGTGTATAATTCAGAGGGAAAAACCTTACACCATTTGACGTAAACATATTTAACTCTCAAGCGAAAGTCTGTAAAATAATGCATATTTTTGAACTTGCAACTAAAGGTTTGTATCTACATTCTGATTGGCTGCCTAATTATAATACTTCGCAGTGATTGACTGGCAGAATATGAGGGGTGGAACGGGGAAGGAGAGGGGAAAATGGGGGTTAAGTAGGAAGTCACCATTTCTTATGCCGCGTCCACACGCTTAGCGCTTGCCGCAACTCCAAGCCTCTACAAACGCTTGGCTGCGTTTGGGGAACTATCCACATGCTCGCGAGTGCGCTTGTTTGTTCTGGAGAAGCAAGCATGACGGACGTAGGGGTTGTGTCGGCCATAACCTTTGGCTTAACCTACCTTTATTATAAAAGTAAAAAAAAAAAAAATGAGGAAAGAAAACGAAAATTACGGCAAAGAAGATGGCGGATGTTAAAAATTCATAGAAACCGTACCAGGTAATTGTTAAATTATTACATTAGAGCTTCATTCATGTATCTATGACCATTATATAGTTTCTTATGTGTATTTCATTTAATATTATTATGCCTATGAAAAAATTTTTGATTTAAAATTTATGATTGCAGAGAATTTATGGAAGGAAAATGTAATGAGCTTCTTCATGAGCCCTCTGGACAGTTTGATAACTTCTGCACGATGACCTACGCTGATTTTGAATACTTGCTGCATGAAATTTCACCTATGATTTTGAAGAAAAATATAGACTTCTGAGAAGCTATACCAGCTAAATATCGTCTGGCAATAACATTAAGATATTTAGCATCTGGAGACAGTTACAAAAGTCTACACCATTTGTTTAAAATACCCATCCAGGCAATATCAAAAATTATACCTGAAGTCTGCAGAGCTATTAATAACGTTCCGAAAGACGAAATAAAGGTAATGTGAAACATGTTTGATATTTTGTTTTTAATATTTTTATTAGTTTGAAGAGCTAGGTGTACAAAAATATTAATCAGTCTTCTGTACAATTGTTATTACTTATGCACTAGTATCATACAGCTCAAAATTTTCGTAAGCTTTTTGGAATTCTTCGTTAATAATGTTTTGTCTCTGAGGCACGATTATTTCTTCAGATACCGGTACCGGTATTACCCTAATTATAGAGGTGGGCTTTGAATGGTTGGATTCCGTTGAGTAAATAGTTACGTTGTCATCTCAATTTCGAGGATGTGGTAGTAGTAATGGAGTGGAGGAATTTTCAAAATTGGAGATGGTATTGGTATTGAAGGGGTCATGATTTGGGGTAGAAGGTTCAGAAAATGACGTCTGCACACGTGCTGAGCGGTTTGGTACTACTATATATCCACTTGACACTGATGACGGTCTAGAAAATTGAAATCAATTATGAGGAGATGGTGTTTCACAGGAAAATGACCTCTGTTTAATTCTTTCGATAAATAAACCATCTATTTCATACATCATTAATTTCCTGTCGTCTTGAGGAAGTTCCCGCATATTTTTGGCTAATAGCTTAGCATACAGACCACATTAATCATCTTCAGCATTTGCACATGATAGACATTGACTAAGTACATTCGTTAATTGACCAAATGCTGTGGCCAATTGCTGTTCCGCCATATTCGAAGCAGTGCGGCGACGAGATTTCTCCTTATATTTACTTGTAAATGGTGAAGAAACCGTAAATGTAGGAGTCGAGGGCCGGCCGTAGTGGCCGAGCGGTTCTAGGCTCTACAGTCTAGAACCGCGCGACCGCTACGGTCGCAGGTTCGAATCCTGCCTCGGGCATGGATGTGTGTGATGTCCTTAGGTTAGTTAGGTTTAAGTAGTTCAAAGTTCTAGGGGACTGATGACCTCAGAAGTTAAGTCCCGTAGTGCTCAGAGCAATTTGAATTATTTTTTAGGAGTCGAGGAACCCGACACGCAGTTATGATTTTCTGTCTCCTCAGCTTCATCCATCGTTTCTTCGCCAGCTGTTTCTGATGTTCTTGACTGCTGCAAAAATTAGATTTTATTAATTATTCTACGGTACGAAAAAATTATTTCAAATTTTAATTATTATTTTAACATTATCTTTTCAGATGCCCTCTATAGTGGAAGATTGGATTATTATAGAAAGGGGATACAGTAGTAAATTCTCGCATTCTGTGGGATCGTTGGATGGGAAACATACAGTTATCGAGTGTCCGCTCATAGTGGAACTGAATATTTCAACTACAAGAAAACTTTCAGTATAGTGCTTTTGGCATTAGTCGATAGCAATTATAACTTTGTATTTGTTGACATAGGATGACAAAGGAGGATTATCGATGGTGGTGTTTTCAACAATTCATTATTATGGCAAAGAATCTGCAGAAACGAAATGAACTTCCCCACACCATGCCCACTTCATGGATCGAATACAAACATAAACGTGCCATACGTATTTTTAGCGGATGGTGGCTTTGCACTCAGTACGCATGTTATGAATCCTTACCCTGTACATCAGGAGATTTGATCGCCAAAACAAATATTTAACGAACAGTTGTCTAGAAGCCGGGTTGGAGTGGAGAATGCTTTTGGCATTTTAACTTCAGTGTTCAGAATTTTTAGAAGACCTATTAATTTAGATCTTGAAAATGTGAAAGAAATTACTATGACTGTGTGCTACTACATAACTTTCTCAGAAAAAGTAGATCTTATTCAGAAAGATATATTCCCCATGAAACTTTCGATGTATGGTATAGTAATGGGAATCTGGTAACACCTGGTGCATGGCGGAATATAACAGAATATAATACAATGCAAAATTTTCCACTTGTACCTCGAAGATCACCGCTAAATGCCGTCAAGATTAGGGACGAATTTACTTCATACTTTTGTAGGAGTACGAATGCTTCACGAGGAGTTCTGACTTCTTAATTTTAGAGCATGTACTTCATATTATAGAAGCACTAAAAATCAAACTTGATAGATTCCAAAATACTGAAATGTTTTTGCTTACCGTATCTGAGTTCAAACCAATCTTGTTGGTATATATTGACAAAAGAAATGATTCCATGCTGGTATGCAAACCAAACTGGTTCGTAAATATCTTCGACTCCTGAGGGAAAATTATTATTACTTATTATTTACGTGATATACATACTTATTTTGTTAGTAACACAACTATTTTAGTAAAAATAAATTTAGAACTTGGAAAAATATACACTTTGTTCCAATCATCTATTTATCAAATTTATTGTATATATCCTGTAAATATTAATAAATAAATAAATTTGTACCTGAGCCAGAACGAATAGAATCTTGTTTATTCTCTAAATGTTTACGAAATGTGACTATACGAATTTTCTTTTTGTTTTTAATCTCCTTGACAGGTTTCTTTAAAACTTCACAGAGACGACTCCAGGCATCAGCCACTTTTTTTATCTTTATGGTCTTTATTCCTCGGGTCCCAAAAGCAGGGTTCTGCTTGATAACATTCGATGAACTGTAATACTGTATTTCCTCGTTGGACCAGTTACTGGTTTTTCATTTTTTCTGCTGTAGCCTACTTCTATACAAAGAAGAACTCCATTCTGTCCGCCGCCAGTGCACAAACAATACTAAGTCCACAACAAACGTGTGGACACGTCGCAAGCGCTTGCCGCAAACCCCCTTTGATTTGTGCCAAAAAACAGACACTCTACCGGATCGGCCACAAGCGCTAACAAGCCTACGAAAGTCAAGCCAAACGCCTTATCCACACGTTTGAATTTGTGATGGCTTGTCGAGGTTTGGCAAGGGCGTGGAAGCGGCGTTACATGTTTTATAACTTGCCATCACCACCATTTTGCCTTTTTAAAATTTCCTGCCATCTGTCTCTTGGATTGTTAAATTTCTCATTATTTTGCATTTTTATAATTTCCCATTGTAACCCTTCTTTTTTATTTTAAAATTTTGTGCCGTCAACCACCATGGGTTTGTAACTTTCATTCTATCCGTCATCTTGAATTTTTTAATTTGGAGCCACCACCAGCGACTTAAGTGGCACTGACTAGTGCTGTCAACTTACAGTACACACTTGAATGCTCATATATGTACTAATCCTCTCTCATCACTCTGTAATGGTGTCAATAAATAACATACTGAACTATGCGACTGTTAAAGTTTCCTGGTATTAAAGCTGTGTGCCAGACCAAGACTCGAACCTGGGATCTTTGTGTTATGTAGGCATGTGGTCTACCAACTTTTTTGTGTTGTTTTGTATTTGTTTTGTTTTTTGAGTTTCTCTTTTCTTATTTTTAAGGAAAGCAAAAGGGAAGTTCGCCCTCCAATTTAAAAAAAGAAAAATAAACATTTACTCCACCAGTAATTGTGACTAGGGTCCTCTCATTGCCTGAGAATCCTAGCATGTCTTGTCGTATCTTATGTTGGGTCACCATTGTTCGTTCTAAAGTCATCTGCATTACAATGTGTCCATCATGTCTCACCATAGATGATCCAACTGCGTCCAGAGGCAGTTCAAAAAATACTATCTATATCTGGGGTCCCTAGCTATCGTACAATGCCATTCCTCCATATAGTTCCAGAAATGAAGCACATCTTTTGGGGCAATACGTAATGAACCACATGGCTTCGGATCCATTTGATGGCATTGGTCCTCGACCTTGGATAGTACATTTTGTCCATATGAAGAAGAATTTTTGCAGTATCGTGCGTCAGTGTTACCTGCAGTAGGAAGGTCACCACTTTTTTGATGAAGTACCAGATCACTGTGGACTCTCCACAGCTAAGACAGTGTTTGTTTGTGCCAGTCACATTACATTGCACGCTGCGTGGGGATTCCACCATGTGGATTTTATGTAGACGTTCCTGTGTGATCTATCTCTTATTGACTGGCCCCTACCAAGTGGACTGTGTGTGCGAGTCGAATAAAGCTGCGTGGACTGTACGTCACATGACCTGCCTTCACATACTGGGGTATTTCATTTCTACCATATTCGATTGTCGTCTCTGCTGCGGGCGTAGTAAATTTCCTTCGACATCGACACCGGTGGAGCCAGGAAAGCATCACGTGTGTAACTGAATTCCAAATAAAAAGGTCCCAGGTAGAAGAATGGTGCCAGGATGTTTTGCAACGACACTGGGGACTCTAGGGAGGCTGGTGCTAAAGTTCCCAGCAGCAGCCTCGTGAGGGTGGTGGGGCAGCAGTGCCACAACCGTAAATGTGAACTAACTAACGAAGCCACCACTCTGTCGTAAACGTTTACTAGCCCTAGTCCTCCCCTATCCTTGAGAAGAGGAATGGATTCATATCGAACTTTGAACAAATTCCTTTGCCAAGGAAGTAGCCGAGAGTTGCGTAAAGCTGCAGGCCATTTGGTTCGTAATTGAAAGTGCCTGTGCGACGTGCGGGATACGCCAAACTAGGTAGACATCGGCATACTGCGTCCTTTGGAAGATGTTCAAAGTCCACAGGCGGTGATCTGCTATCCCTGCTCTAATTTGGTGCACGTGGCGCCTTTAACTGTGGATTGTCGTACAGTGCATATCTTTCGTGAAGTCTAAACCCAAGCAACTCATCTGGTCACTCATGTGTAATGGGGGTGACACTGTCAGATGGTAATCCCATCCCGACTCGCATGGCTACTGACTTTCTGACGTTAATGTGGCTACCCGAGACTGCCTCATACATCGTGATCCATTCGATGGCGATCACGGCCATCAAGACGTCTGCATAAGCAGTGCACCAGAAGGTGGCAGTATCGAGAACTATCCCAGCCAGTCTACGGCGTCTGCCACATAACAGGGGTTCTAAGGCCAACGCACATAATATCATTGATAATGGACAACATTTGTTTACTGAGCGACTTTTCTGAATGAAACGACCGATAATGAGCACTCTCGATGACACATCACATAGTAGGTGCATCACCGATAAAGCGGTCTGGGTATCACATGCTCCATAGAACTGCAGTCGGGAAGAAGTGATCAGCTCAGTCAAATAATTGACTAAAGTCTATGGGTTCCAGCGTCCATGGTGTACAATGAAACTTCACAAGTGTTATCAAGTCCTTATATCGGCAAAGAGTTGCGCATATGTTCTGGGGACTCCCAATAATGCTTGATCCTGTGAAATTGCATACTGTATGTACTTCTGAAATGCTTAGCCATTAATTGGTGGAAATTTTCATGTCACTATTCATCATCGTCAAGGGTCAACAATCATGGATAAGGGACCCTCCATGTGGTTTATGAACAGGCACTATCTGTTGTATCCTGCCAACTCGTCAAATATGAGGTACCAAGGAAACCTGCTTTCTCGGTTCGCTAGACAACAATTCAAGCAAATCGTGTTAATGAATTTTATTTACAGAAAATAAATGACAATAATTAACTTTGAGAAATTTACGATGATGTGTCCCAAGCAAAGGGCGACATGCAACATAAGCAATCTCTTCAGTATATTGAATCATAACACAAGAGAAGTCGCTGCTATACAAGAGCCTATTCTTGATGCCGCTGTCGAAGTCGACGAAGTAGGCCGCGGCTAGGCGGCGCGGTTCCTATGTCTTCTTCTTCAGTTAGTGGGCGCGGCCATCGCGTTGTCGTCCTAGAGAGGGGTCAGTCAGCATGCTATTGGCTGACGTCTTCTTCACAGCCTTCTCTGCTCTAACGGTCCCGCCTAGCGTGCTGGCGCTTGACTTTATGCTGGAACACTATCAGTCCTTGTAAGAAGTTTACAAGAAGCGCTACATCTGGAGACACCAGTTCTTGGCATATCTCTGTCCAGCACAGTACCAACAGCTGCTTGAAGGTCCGATAAAACTCCAAAGTGAGGCCGCCTGGTCCTGGTTCGTGACTGTGCCTCTGTCAATGGCATCAGACAGCTTGTCTTCTGACACGTCTCCGATCAAGTCTGCTTCCAATGCCTGCAGTATAGGGTCGTGGATCAACCCTGAGAGGTCCGTAACGACCTCCAGATCTGGTTGCCACACTGAATATATTCGAGTATAACGGTCACGAAATGCCTTGGCTATACCCTTTGTTTATTGAGAAATCTACCATCCTCCATGTCTACAATGCGTACCAGCACCCACAGTTGCCATTTGTACTCCAGGAACATGTGATACACTGAAGGACATTCTGGGAGCAAGTGGTCTTGTGCACATGTGCATATTACAGTTCCTTCTAAACGAAGGCTCGTGAGTGAAACGATCTTTGCTTTGGCACAGTTGATTGACGCCTGTCTGTCTGGAGAGGGTGGCTGTTCTGAACGTTCTCTGAGGATGGTAAAGTAAAAGTCCATTGTGTGTCTGTGCAACACAGCTGCTTCTCTGCTGTATGTCATGAGGGTTCAATTGACAGCCGGTTTGCACAGCCAGTCCGCCATCTTAGGGCTGAGGGGTGATGACTACAACATCGGACACATGTTTTGTTCCACACATCTTCCACAGCTACATGACAGGCCAGAGAGGACAAGTGGGTTGTTTTGAGTTTCCATGGGCTCCTGCTTCACCATACCCTGAGAGGACCCAGTGCTATGGCACAGATAAAGGCTGAGCGATCCGAAAAAGTTGTTGGCCAAAGTTCTGCATCACATATCGCCGCCAATAGCGAGCGAGTGACAAAAATCTGGTCTAGTCAGATGTATGTCTGCCTGGTTAAGTGAGTATAGCCATGTCTGTCACCATGGATGTGGTGCCAGTTGAAAACTGCGGATGAGTATGTCAAGCTCAGGGCAAGGGGGATGGTGCAGAAGCTCGTCCAAACGTGCTTGTTTGCAACTGAAGTCTCTCCTAATCTTTACATCGTCTATACGACCCTTACAGAGCAGCATTATGTCCTTTGCAAAAAAAATCTGAGGCGTTCCTGCCATCAGTCTGTACCAGAAAGGCATGAACATTGATGAGTCGGACTCCGTTCATCATGGCGGCCATGCTCAGTGCATTGAGGAGATATTGAACGCTATCGCCTACCACGCCCCCTCTATGTATGATGGCAACGCCTCTGCTGCTGGGCAAAGCGTTGGAGACATTAGTTGTGTGACCAAAGAGGTCAGGAAAGCTGGCTATGTGGACCTCTTACAGGAGATTTATGTCAATGTCTGCAGCATTAAACATATCATGCAGCATGGAGAATTTATGGCCCTTTCTTTTAGTGCTGAGTTTGATTGTTGCCCTTCGAAAATTTTTTGCATTGTCTCTACCTCAGATGGTGTCATCATGGACGACGCTAGAATGGGATACCGTCGTCTAAACGCCGCTGTCTCACTGCTACTTACTTGGTCGCCGGATTGGTAAAGGCAAATTAGGTATCACCCTCATCCTCTTCCCTCTCTTTTATCATTGTGTCGCATTCAACGTCGTCTGCCCATGGGCTGTAAGTTGCCAGCTGCTGTTCTGTAGAAGCTCCAAAGGTCGGAGCCATAGTTCTTTTCTACAGCTAGCTGATGGAGGTTCAGCTTCGCTGGGCGTCGTAGCCAGCAATTTGGAGGAGACGAGGTGACCGCGTCTTGAGTATGGAAGGTGTCAAGTCGACCCTCCCCATCAGTTGGTGAGTCCTCTATGCCTCTGCAACGTCGTCACCTTCCTGTTCCGTCGTGAGGAGCAGGCAATAGTTGGAAGGTGCTACATGTCTTTTTTATGTTTGCGAGGTGATCACAGCTCACAGACATGAATTTCCATGTCAGGGTGAGGCTGCTGATCGGTCATCATCGCTCCCTGAGCAAGAAAGGTCGAGGTCAGCACGACCCTGTTGTCGGCAGCCACATTTTCTTGAAATTCGCCTTTTGATGGGTGTCGTGGGCTCTGCAGTATTGTCATTCCTGACCCACAGAGCTGATCACATTTCCATATGGTCGGAAAGCCCCATTTATGACAACGGCCAGCACCTCAAAGGGGAGTTCAGAAACTCTGAATGTGCACGAGCCCAGGCCTGCATGCTGCACTGTAACAACCATGATGCGAACACTGGAGAGACTGAACTTATGTGAGTTCGCGACTTTGTTCAGCACATTTGTGTATCTCGAAATTTATCATCTTGATGTAAGCGATGCTGGCGTGGCCAAGCGGTTCTAGGCGCTTCAGTCCGGAACCGCGCGACTGCTACGGTCGCAGGTTCGAATCCCGCCTCGCGCATGGACGTGTGTGATGTCCTTAGGTTAGTTAGGTTTAAGTAGTTCTAAGTTCTAGGGGATTGATGACCTCAGATGTTAAGTCCCATAGTGCTCAGAGCCATTTGAACCATTTAAACGACGCTGGCCGTAATGGGGAAATGGATGCCTGTGACGTCCAAGGCATCCAGACGTAAATCATCTCATAGAAACCGCTCAACCTCACATGCGCGTGGTCTTACATGATCGATTTCAAAAGTTATCTTTATCGTTGTCTACGGAAAAAACAGGCGTCTGCGCCTCACTGCTGCATGTTGTAAAATGACCAACAGAACTACCCAAGCACGACTCACGAGCCGTCCTCGCAGCCAGTAGTTCCGCCAATACCTTGTTTCCTACCTTTGAGACTTCACAGAAGCTCTCCTGCGAAACTTGCAAGACAAGCGCTCCTTGAAGAAAGGATACTGCGAAGACATGGCCTAGCCACAGCCGGGGGCTGTATTCAGAATAAAATTTTCACTTTTCACCGAAATGTGTGCTGATATAAAACTCCCTGACAGAAAAAAAACTGTCTGCTGGACCAAGATTCGAGCTCGGAACCTTTGCCTTACGCTTGCAAGACCTCTACCAAATTCCGGTCGAGTTAATTGTTGGTTCCTTCACTCAGTTTTTTCGTTGCCCTATATAATAATAAAAAAAAAGCTGAGAGAAGGAATCAACGATGAGTCTGAACAGGTGTCATGTGACTTCCGCCCAGACCAACTGCAACGAACAATAGCGAACAAAATGAATAGGGAGGAAAAAAGTTGGTAGAGGACTTCCCTGTGTAAGGCAAAGATCCTGAGTTCGAGTCTCAGTCCGGCACGCGATTTTAATCTGCCAGGAAGTTTCATATCAGCGTACAATTTGCTGCAGAGTGAAACTTTCTTGATGCGACTGTTGTGATAAAACCTTCACATGAAACTAACCTTATCGGTTCGCTAGATTTCCGCTGTGTTTCGACGAAGATGGAGGCGGCGTATTTCCAGAAAAGTTGCAGACATGCCGCTTATTACTTGAAAACGTACAGCAACCAGCAACTTTTTATATAGCTTTATTTAAGCCAAAATGCGTTTCTGGCTTACACCGAAGCAATAGAGAAAAACAATGTTTTGCTGAAGATAAAAATTAATTACGCCAATTGGAAATGGTTAAAACCCGAAAGAATCGGAGCATAGATGAAGTAAGGTAAAAGGTGTATAGTTGCAGTATTTCTTAAAGTAATTTAATACACAGCTACGGAGCCAGCCACTAGTGTTATGGATAAAATAATCCTGCAATTTGAAGCGGTTGGTACACTCAGATTTTGTTCAAATGGTTCTGAGCACTATGGGACATAACATGTATGGTCATCAGTCCCCTAGAACTTAGAACTACTTAAACCTAACTAACCTAAGGACATCACACAACACCCAGTTATCAGATTTTGTTACAGGGACACACCACGCAAAGCTTAATCTGCATGTCCAGTGCATGTTCCATTTTCGTTTGAACGAACATAGTATGTTTATGTTAAATTGGTTAATGAGATGAATAAGGTAATCAGGCCATGAATAATGTACAAAACATGTAATACGAGGTTCCAAATCATCTCCCAACAAATCTAAGGCTACAGTTTTCGATATCCATAACATCCCAAATGGTTCAAATGGCTCTGAGCCCTATGGGACTTAACATCTGTGGTCATCAGTCCCCTAGAACTTAGAACTACTTAAACCTAACTAACCTAAGGACATCACACACATCCATGCCCGAGGCAGGATTCGAACCCGCGACCGGAGCGGTCTCGCGGTTCCAGACTGAAGCGCCTAGACCGCACGGCCACACCGGCCGGCCATAACATCCCAGATAGACAGGAAAAGGGCTTGACAACGGCTGCAATCAAGTACCACCAACATCGAATACTCTTAAATACGATTTCAGATACAACAGATAAATCAGAAAAGAATTTTATAAACAGAAGTGAATGGATAAAAAATTTTGTTTTGTGCTTTGACTGCTGTCAGCTGGAAGGGAGATGCCGAGAATTCCTTCAAATGTATGACTTTCCTCAGGGAACAGTCTAGGCAACAACCAGTTTCTTTAACGCTGGTATGTAGAGGTGGTGGGGCAGGGCAAAGGGAATTTTTACACTATATACACTCTGTCATCGTCGCACAGTGGTTTATGGAGTACGGGTGTAGAAACTTATTCTTGTACTCATTCACTCGTCGAAGGTGAGACAGAAGACATTACAATGTAAGTCCATATCTTACCCACTGAGTCAAAAATTCATTTATGCAGAAAGAACGTGCTACGTTACCATTACTTAGTCGTAACATGGAACGAGTAATCACGCTCATTGAAGTAAACATTCCTGGAGTTGAAAAACAGCGGAAACTTTGAGAAGGAATACGGCGACAGCATCAGCTGGGCTTCCTATTAGGCTTCACACGCAGTCTGCAGCCTCTCTATCGGAGATCTCTGCGAAAGAAAACTGTCCCAACAAGCTTTGATGAAGGGCAAGTTACTCCCATTCCTAAGAACCACAATGCAAGTGACTGTAAAGTCATAAATCTATACCGCGAACCTAAATTTGGTAAAATGAGTTCTTGAAGAAAATAAGCTATCAAAAGATCAGATCAGATTTTGTAAAACATCGTTTGCACTCTTATGCGACTGGCACGAAATTTGAATAGATATCATCTTTCTGATGTAGAGACACGCCTACCATCTTTCGTTTATATCGCACAACTCCTTCTTGATGTTGCCATTTTTTTCCGTCAGTGTGTTATAGATAGAAAGAGACTGTGATATGGCTCACTGATATGTTTGAGCTCGAAATGGGCGAATTTCGACTATAAAACCGTGTCGGAGCCTCATTCAGTGACGAAAATATTTATTTTTCGAAAATATTTCGTTTTAGGAGTGACGTTTAACCTTGTGGCCGTGCGGCGTGGGATTTGGTTTGTTTTCCCTCTGCGAGCCCAGGTGTTATCAAAGTCAGGATTTAATGCACTCAGGGCGTCCCAGGATTTCAGGGATATGACAGGAACGCTCATTTGAAGGGAAAAGGTTCATGTGGGCATATGACCTATTCCGAATGGGATCTGAGATGGAACACATTTAATGTTCATTTGTTTTGTGGCTAGTGGCGCACATACGAGGTGTGTGAGAAAAGTAATGAGACTGTCAACAATTCGAGTGATGTGGCAACGGTGTGGTGTTCAACTTGTGTAGACCGCTGTGTTGATCCCTTCCAGGGGCTCAGTCGGAATTTCAGCTCCATAAAGCCACCACTTGATTTTTGAGAGCGCTTTCAGTGAAGTTTGAAACGTCCCCTTAGAAAAATTATAAATTACTGTGCTGGTAAACCTCTTACGTTATTTGATTTACAAACAGCTGAGTAAAACTGAACATACTCAAACATTTCTCTCTTTAATTATTTTGATCATCACTAAACTGACACACAATATTTTTTTTGGCGCAACGCAATCTGACTTTCAATAATTCCTACAAAAGAATGGCCCTGACTAACAATAACCTATACCTTTCATGAATCACTTACCTCACAAAAAATCTTTGTTACTCGCACTACTGTAATACAGCGAGTGCCGATACTGCCAGGTAAATAAAAGATTCTAACTACTGAAGGCACTAACTACCGATAGGCATAGTTAGCAAATGAAAGATTTTGATAGAGAACAAACAATGTATTTACCTTAATAATGTTCAAAAGTCATCTACACATCTATAAATTCATGACATCCATCTTTACAAGCAGTCATGGACTGTGCGGCTGATCCCGGTCCTCCCTCGGGCATGGGTGTGTGTGTTTGTCCTTAGGATAATTTAGGTTAAGTAGTGTGTAAGCTTAGGGACTGACGACCTTAGCAGTTAAGTCCCATAAGATTTCACACACACACATCTTTACAAATTTCCTTTTTCTGGCGGACACACGTCCAGGTCGTCCGCTTATAGTGACCTCTCAAAACTCTGGCATCTCTCTCTCCACATCGACCACTGCTGGCGGCTCACCACCAACTGCCCAACGCTACGTGCTGTTCACATCCAACTGCCCAACACTACACTAGCGAATATTCCAACAATGCTAACCAGCCACAGACTGCACACAGCACAGTCAGTGATTTTCATACAGAGTACTACGTGGCGTTACCATCATAAAAACCTAAACAGACTACTTACAAGTTGTGTTTTGTTATGTGTTACGAAAATGGAACAGAGGGATATAGAACAATGTTAAGCCATCAAGTTTTGTACTAAACTCACATAATCAGCGAGTGTGACCTCTAAAAAGTTGAAACAGGCCTGTGGGGTACATTCTTATCAAGAGCATAAAGAATTTTTTCGCTGGCACAAATCATTTTTGGAAGGCCGAGAACACGTTGAAGATGAACCTCGTTAAGGTAGACCAACTTTAAATGTGTACGTTCTGTGGTGAAATTTTTCATCCACTGTCAACCAAATGTTTTACAGAGATATTATTGAAAAGCTCAGGAAAAGGGTGATTCGAGTGAGACCGGACATTGCAAACAAGTGGATGCTGCATCATGATAACGCCCCATATTACACGACCACTTCCATCACTCAATTATTGACCGCAAATCGCATTCCTGGTGTTCCACAGTCCTGCTATTCACCTGATCTGAGTCCTTGTGACTATTTTCTTTCTCTAAATTGAAACATGTGTTAAAAGGACGTCTTTTTGTACTCTCGAGAACATTGAAAAGAATGTGAACGACATGTGAAACGCCGTACTAGTTGAAGCCTTTCAGCGCTGCTACCATGTCTGGGAACAACGACTCCGCCGATATATAGATTCCGAAGGGAACTACTTTGAGAAGGACAATAATGTTCTTTGCAAAAAAAACTTTGGTAAATAAAAGAATCAATCTCTTCTCTTTTCTCACACACCTCGTATGTGTCTTACCCGCTCAATGTGTTTGACCTCGTTGCTTTCAACCTCTTTGCTCTCGATGTCTTTCTGCCACTAAACTAATCCACTGAAAGCGCGGTTACTCATGGTGTGTTGTGACTGAAGTAGGACGATGGACTGAGAGTGTATGAGAGAGAAGCATTGGTCAATTGTGTTTGTACATGAGCTGCTAAAATGCCACACATCTACACTATCGAATAATATACAGATGTGATGTAGGTTTACGGCTTCTGCAACGGTAGTGTTCTACTGCTGTCGGGGAATGCCGTTCCCGCTCTCCGACACATCGAACTCCTGGTCATAGAATGTTTATCAGAATATCCAGCACATTGCGTAAAACAGGTGTTCTTCCAACTTCTCAGTTTCGCAGGAAAATCCATACGATACAGTGTTAATCAATTTCCAGTTTTCTATGAATTTTTGGTGTAGCAGAACGAACGATGGGACAGAATTAATCGCATTTTTTTGAAAATTCCTTTGTTGAACATCTTCAGGACGTTCCTTTGGCCACGCAGACTGTAATGTACTTCCAGTATGACGGAGCCCCTCCACATTTTACCAGATGTGTGAGGGAACCCCTCAACCGCACTTACTCTCATCACTGGATTGGTCATGGTAGTACAGTTAACTGGCCACCAAGATCGCCAGACCTTAAGACTTAATGTTTTTGTTTATGGGGTTGGCTGAAGTCAGGTGTGCTAACTACAGGTGAATACACGAGATGAAGTGTTTGGCTGCACCATGGACGCTGCTGCCCTCATTAGGGAAAGTACAGAGGTGCTCAGACAAGCACACAACATATTCTCCAAAAAGCGCACAAATGCACTGAAGTTGACGGTGGGATATTCGAATATCTATTGAGAACTGTATAACAGATGTAAAGTGACGTGTATGATCATGCTTAGAGGTAAATGTGTTAAAACACGTCTTTTTCAACTGACACTTTGTAAAATTCGTGTTGTAATGTTTACTAACTGTTGTACATGTGTACACTGTCCATATGTAAACCTGACAGTGTACTGAGTAATACAAAAAATAAAAAGAACACACTACATTAAATGTGGTCTGACTTGGAAACCATTTGGAATAGGGAATATGTCAATATCAAGTGCTTTTCTTCAGGTTATCGTTCCTGTGGTATCCTTGAACATCGACCATTCTTCCTGGGCCACCCTGTGTTAATAAACACCTTTACTCGGCAAAATCAAATTAACACCTCACTGCTTGCCTATGAACCACACCAATTTTGTCCATTATTTTCCATGTCAACTGAAAAATCTCATCTTAACAGCTAGCACGTGACACAGTCGCGGTGAAAAGGGGAGTGCATGAAGTTGAAAATTCGGTTGATATCTAAACCGATAGCAATATATCCGAAATAGATTTCTTCTGTTCGACAACTGGATCCTTATAATGAAATTCTACAACGGCGCATCATACAAGAATAAAAACTTTGTTTTGTAAAGTGGCGATCTTTCGACGCGATTATGTTTCACGTTATCACAAAGTATTGATAACTCGAATAAACTCATCTCATTGTAGATCCTACTTAAATATAATACCGCATTACAACGTGTGCAGATAATTGTGGTATTTATATGCTGTATACACAAAGAACGTTTGCTTAACAAGCGCTATGTCTGGACATGCTACTTCATTTTTGGTGTATCCGCCGTGTAGCAGTACAGTTTCAAAACTACAGAGATAACATTATCCAGATCTCTGCCATGAGCTATTCCATTCCACTGGGTTTTTATCGCTCCACTGAAAATTCACATTTGCACTTTGATTACCAATGAGAGAAGAACTTGCGACAGCACAGCCACTTTCATTTCTGCAAAATATAGAATTAAGTACCGCATGTGTTAACATATATTGTTCCAAGCCTTTTTTTTAACATGACTTCATTTACTGCTAGTCACAATCATCTGCTGCTGGGGTCTTGTGCCTTCCACCACTTGTACTTCTATAGTCTTCAGATTCGTTAACATTAAAGCAAGGTTTATACATAAATGCAGAGTTTTATAGATAAATTTACGTTGATGGATAAGAGAACAGATAGATATCCATATCTGAAAACTATGTTTTTGAAGTTATATAGCCATTAGAACTTGGGTACTTCCATTGTAAACTGAAGCAAATTTACTTCTTTGGCCAGTCCAGTGTTGTCAGTGTAAGAACTGGTGGCATGGAGCAATGTGTAAACACTACATTTTACTACAAATCAGCTGTTCCCTGCAGCTGCACTTGCATATCGTTAGTGTTGTTATGATGAGTGATGGTGAGCAATTACACCAGCTGCCCTCACATGTCTGCCGCTTTGGGTAAGCATAGCTCATGACGTGCTCCCAGCTCTCCCCTGTCCCAAGCTGTTGCAACACACAATGCATCATCAGTAGAGGGACAAGGCGGGTTCTGGGACAATTTCTATATTACATTAATTATGAAAATTAATTAATTGATCAATTAATCACCCTCCAACCCCTGATGACATCGTGAGCTTTTGGCAGATGACATGTGGGTCCCCCACAGGGGGCACCCACCCCCCTCCAATCCCACTCCCACTCCCACTCCCACTCCAACTCCCACTGCCCTGCCCTGCCCTGTCCTGCCCTGTCCTGCCCTGTCCTGCCCTGCCCTGACTGGCATTTCCATGATGTAATCCAAGATCGCGGCCTAGGAAACAACACAGCAAATTCAAATTTATTGGTGAGAATATAAAATTTTCCATGTTCACCTTGACGTTCAGAGACCAACTGACCTAGTTCAAAACACTACCACCAGAGGGAACTGTTAAGCCTCCCTCACTCCCCACTCCCCAATCTGGAATTGTTGAGGAAAGGACTTAATCTGTGCTGGGCTGCCAGATAGCATGGGTATAAGTCTTTATTTTGTACACAGAGCAGTATATTGTTTATTTAAAAAAATTGAGTTGCCGTTGACTGAGCACTATACAACATCTCCATCCAGTTTTGTCAATAGCTGCTGGATGCAGAGTGAATGTTTTCGCTATTGGTCTAGCACTGGAGAGTTTCTCGAGCCAGTCTAGCCAATCGACTTATGTGGGAAGGATAGCTGATGGCGGTAATATGACAACAAGCTATCACTGAAGTACAGACGAGTAGCCTCCTGCCAATCTACAAATGAATAGCTGCAGTTGGGGGGACACAAAAATGGGTAACAGTAATGTTATAACAGCGACCCACTGTCCCACTGCACATGTCACAGCCTGTCCTATCTACAGGACTCTTGTAGGAACATCATTTTAGAACGAAACACACTTATATCTATTTACGAGTTGCAAGTCACAGCCTAGCAAGCAGAAACATGGTAAATAAATCGTACAATACTTCTTACAATGACAGTGCATTATTGTATACATGATTGCAGTATGAGAAATCAATAGAAATGGAACAAAGTCCCATAGTGCTTAGAGCCATTTGAACTATTATTATTTTAACCATCCTGCGTGTTGCGAGAGCAGCAGCATAATTTACAGAGCCAATGGATCTAAATGTGTTACTGTCAGTTTAACACCTGACACAGAACTCGAAAACATGATAGAAAAACAAGATGTATGACAGTGTACAAAGCTGCACCTACCTGTGGAAGATAAGAGTAAATGTAGAGATCATCATCTTTGAGCAGCTGTTTGCAAATGCTCCACTATGCTGCAAACCCTTCCAGTTTTCAAATGTTGTGAGGTCTTCCACATTTCTGTCCATAAGAAACACCGCCTCTGTCTTTTATTTTAACGCCGGCCGCTGTGGCCGAGTGGTTCTAGGCGCTTCAGTCTGGAACTGCGGTGCTGCTATAGTCGCAGGTTCGAATCCTACCTCAAGTATGGATGTGTGTGATGTCTTTAGGTTAGTTAGGTTTAAGTAGTTCTAAGTCCAGGGGACTGATGACCTCAGATGTTAAGTCCCACAGTGCTTAGAGCCATTTGAACAATTTTTATTTTAACTATCCTGCGTGTTGCGAGAGTAGCAGCATAATTTAAAGAGCCAATGGATCTAAATGTGTTACTGTCAGTTTAACACCTGACACAGACCTCGAAAACGTGATAGAAAAACAAGATGTATGACAGTGTAAAAAGCTACAGTCATACATTGCTTGCATATGTTACAGTAGAAAAACAATCTGCTTATGAAAGAACAATACAGGGACCCTCATTTGCAATAGATTTTCTGTTAGAAATGGCCCTCCTACAGTACAGGTGATGAAACTTTACAGTACAAGAGATCTCAGTCACAGGTCATCTGCTCTAATGGACCAATACCTGTACATTTAGTAGGATCGCCACATATGCTCGATGTCAGCATGCAGATGGTATTTGTTTCCAATACATCGGCAGAGAGGGACAGAGTAATATGTTATCGAGTTCTCCACTGAATGATGTTAGCAGAGTTTTTATAGTTTGTAGTTTACCTCTGGCAGACGGTACAAAATAATGAGAACAGAGTGAATGTTTGGGTGACAGACATGAATGCACCCTGAGGGATGCAGATGTCCTTCGGACCATAGTACCTGTATGTAGTTTGGGAATGCACCGCAATGCAGTAGCAAAATCCTTGTCCTTCTTCCAGTTCCCATATGATGTGGAGTCTTCCTAATTTTCCCGATAAGAAACACCACCGTGACTGCTCATATTCTCTTTTCTACTACCTCTTGCTGCAGGAGAAAGCTTAGTTTGGCGCAGGCCTTACACATTGTACACGGCTGGTGGAGCTATGACTACATGTTCTCATTTCCGCCGAGAGATCAAAACATGGTCCTGCTGCAGCTGATCAGCTCACCCTGTTTCTGCATGAGGTGCAAAAGGTCGTAGATAGCACTCTCTGACTTCCACTCAGTTCTGACTTAAACTGAAAGGATCACATGGACAAAGCTGTAGATAGGGTGGGGTAGAGACTGAGGAACAGTTACAAGACGCAGAAGGACTGTCTAAAACTAAGCTGCAGTTTTGCTGTATGAGGTCCTTAGCAGATAGATTCGAAAAGGTGACTCGTTTCGAGATAGGAGAGTGCCACGAATATGATTTACCAGTGGCTCTTATCATTTAAAGACATCTCCACAGGATCCAACGCAAGTATGTCGTTGAATGATTAAAAATCGCAGACAGCATTTCTACCAGAAAGCGTAAAACTATAGAGCTGAAAAGCCAATGTATTGGTTTAAAAATTGCTCTGAGCACTATGGGACTTAACATCTGAGGTCATGAGTCCCCTAGAACTCAGAACTACTTAAACCTAACTAACCTAAGGACATCACACACATCCATGCCCGAGGCAGGATTCGAACCTGCGACCGTAGCAGTCGCGCGGTTCCGGACTGCGCGCCTAGAACCGCTAGACCACCGCGGCCGGCCCAATGTATTGGTCATAGGATTTTGTACATTTCGTAGTCGATATGGTTTTCCTTCAGCAGAGGCAACGAAGCTCTACAGAGGTCCGTGGAAGCAACTTCGATCACTATTCACCTGCTCCTGTCGACAAATACGTGTATATTTAATAGGATCACTACATATGGTTGACGCCTACATGCAGATGGTATTTGTTTCCCGAGATATCGGAAGAGAGAGATGTGGTAAAATCTTATTGAGGTCTCTACCAGGTGACGTTAACGAAGTCTGAATAGTTCGTTGTTTCATTCAGTTGTGTGTTACAAAATTTACAGGGAGAGAGAGAGAGGGAGAGAGAGAGAGAGAGAGAGACTGTGCTGTCAACGAAGATTCAGACGCCATTACGCAGTCGTATTTCTAACGTGGTAATCGAAAAATGTTCAAATGTGTGTGAAATCTTATGGGACTTAACTGCTAAGGTCATCAGTCCCTAAGCTTACACACTACTTAACCTAAATTATCCTAAGGACAAACACACACACCCATGCCCGAGGGAGGACGCGAACCTCCGCCAGGACCAGCCGCACAGTCCATGACTGCAGCGCCTGAGACCGCTCGGCTAATCCCGCGCGGCTAACGTGGTAATCATAATTATGAATATGATAAAGGAGATTAGGTCATGTACGGGAGGGATATTTTTAATCAGTCATTCGATATCGATGAATTGCATGTGTTATACTTCTGAGTTTCCTTGTGCAATCTACGTATACTCCGCATGGTTATGAATTTCCTCCTGTACATTAGTGTGCTACTTTTCTCGTTCAGATAGCTCTCTACCTGTCAGCCTTCTAATTAATGGAACAGTTCTGCCGGAACGTGATGGGATTTCGAGAGAATTAGCAGAAGGTTTCTGCAGAAAGAAAATAGGCATCAGAAGTTCTGTCTTTTGTTTTCTCAATAAACAAGAGACAACATTCTTCCGCGAGTTTTGTGTGCCTTTAAATGGATGGACTGGCATCTTAACAGGTAGACTAAATTTGCATCTATATTCTTACTTCACAAGCCATCATACGGTGTGAGGTGTAGGGTATCCTGTACCACTCTCAAATACAGCAAGGGAAAAGACTACCTATATGTCTCACCATGAGTGCAAATTTCTCATATCTTATCTTCGTGGTCCATATGCGAAATGTACGCTGGCAGCAGTAGAATCCTCCTGCAGTTAGCTTCAAATGCCAGGTCTTAAACAGTGTTATTAGAAGAGAATATCCTCTTCCCTCCAGGGGTTCCCATTCACGTTTTCACATCATCCCACCACTAATTTGGCGGCAGGCAATAGGAACGATTCTGTAGGGCTGTATTCTGAGGGAAACCTGACTGCAGACTCGTACATGTTTGGGACGTGGCGGGTAATATATTGGTATTTTGTTAGTGCTCACTATATCAGCCTTTCCGGTATATTTCGAAAACGTTTCGGTTTGCATGAGGGATGAGCGGAAGCATATTGTTCAACATAGTGATATTTACTCCAGCGATTTTTAAGCACCCAGTTCTTCTGGGAAGGATAGGACAACTCTCTTGAGTCTGGAATCATTAACAATGTCCTACTGTCCCCATATACCGACAGATGTCAGCAGCATTAGTTCTGGTGCAGTATATCAGAATTCTAAGTGACTTATTTCCACCCGCATGAGAAGACAACCGAGAGAGTGAACGCAAATAGTGTTGGATGTCTTTAGCTATTTGATAATTGTTACCACCCATTTTGGTATCAGAGGAAGTGTTTACCTAGCCTGTGAGAAGCCTCCAGAGACGTCACAGTGGCATCTGTAATGGTTACCTGGAGTGTGTAATCCGATTGCAGGGAAAAAATTACGCATTATGCAAATTGTCTCTCATGATCCAATTAATTATTTAGTCTATCAATTTGATATCAATGGCTTGCCACCTGGCGAGTGCATGCGAGGGCGAGAGTACCACGGATATGAGAGAGTTTATCAGACTTTTTCGTTGTAGTGAGATCTTTTAAAGGAACCTAAACAGGGCGAGATGATCATTGTAATAAAACAGCTATACAGGGTGGTCTATTGATCGTGATCGGGACAAATATCTCACGAAATAAGCATCAGACGAAAAAACTACAAAGAACGAAACTCGTCTAGCTTGAAGGGGGAAACCAGATGGCGCTAAGGTTGGCCCGCTAGATGGCGCTGCCATGGGTCAAACGGATATCAACTGCGTTTTTTAAAATAGGAACCGCCATTTTTTATTACATATTCGTGTAGTACGTAAAGAAATATGAATGTTTTAGTTGGACCACTTCTTTCACTTTGTGATAGATGGCGCTGTAATAGTCACAAACATATGGCTCACAATTTTAGACGAACAGTTGGAAACAGGTAGGTTTTCTGGATTAAAATACAGAACGTAAGTACGTTTGAACATTTTAGTTCGGTTGTTCCAATGTGATACATGTACCTTTGCGAACTAATCATTTCTGAGAACGCATGCTGTTACAGCGTGATTACCTGTAAACACCACATTAATGCAATAAATGCTCAAAATTATGTCCGTCAACCTCAATGCATTTGGCAATACGTGTAACGACATTCCTGTCAACAGCCAGTAGTTTGCCTTCCGTAATGTTCGCACATGCATTGACAATGCGCTGACGCATGTTGTCAGGCGTTGTCGGTGGATCACGATAGCAAATATCCTTCAACTTTCCCCACAGAAAGAAATCCGTGCTTCGACGACCAATCCACCTGTCATGAAATATGCTATTCAATACCGCTTCAACAGCACGCGAGCTATGTGCCGGACATCCATCATGTTGGAAGTACATCGCCATTCTGTTATGTAGTGAAACATCTTGTAGTAACAACGGTATAACATTATGTAGGAGATCAGCATACATTGCACCATTTCGATTGCCATCGATAAAGTGGGGGCCAATTATCCTTCCTCCCATAATGCCGCACCATAAATTAACCCACCAAGGTCGCTGATGTTCCACTTGTCGCAGCCATCGTGGATTTTCCGTTGCCCAATAGTGCATATTATTCCGGTTTACGTTACCGCTGTTGGTGAATGACGCTTCGCCGCTAAATAGAACGCATGCAAAAAATCTGTCATCGTCCCGTAATTTCTCTTGTGCACAGTAGCAGAACTGTACACGACATTCAGAGTCGTCGCCATGGAATTCCTGGTGCATAGAAATATGGCACGGGTGCAATCGATGTTGATGTAGCATTCTCAACACCGACGTTTTTGAGATTCCCGATTCTCGCGCAATTTGTCTGCTACTGATGTGCGAATTAGCTAAAACACCTACTTGGGCATCATCATTTGTTGCAGGTCGTGGCTGACGTTTCACATGTGGCTGAAGACTTCCTGTTTCCTTAAATAACGTAACTATCCGGCGAACGGTCCGGACACTTCGATGATGTCGTCCAGGATACTGAGCAACATACATAGAACACGCCCGTTGGGCATTTTGATCACAATAGCCATACATCAACACGATATCGACCTTTTCTGCAATTGGTAAACGGCCCATTTTAAAACGGGTAACGTATCACGAAGCAAATACCGTCCCACTGGAGGAATGTTACGTGATACCACGTACTTATGCGTTTGTGACTATTACAGCGCCACCTATCACAAAGCGAAAACAGTGGTCCAACTAAAACATTTATATTTCTTTACGTACTACACAAATATGTAATAAAAATGGGGGTTCCTATTTTACAAAAAACGCAGTTGATATCAGTTTGACCTATGACAGCGCCATCCAGCGGGCCAACCATAGCACCATCTGGTTTCCCCCTTCAAGCTAGACGAGTTTCGTTCTTTGTAGTTTTTTCGTTTGATGCTTATTTCGTGAGATATTTGGCCCGGTCACTATCAATGGACCACCCTGTATTATCCAATTTATAAAGCGACACATAGTAGAAACCTGATATTTACGACATCTCTGTTACGTTGAGAGATTTCATATGTTACGAGACATTTGGTTACTTTAATAGAGAGTTCGAAAGTGAGGCGGTGTTAATCAGGCGTTTTTTCGTTGCATTGAGATCTTTTAACGGAACCTACACAGGTTTATGTGATCAATTTAATAATGTCAGCCGTATTATACAACGTATAAAGTGATTCATAGTACAAACCTGATGTTTACAACTTCTCTACGCAGTTACCTTAACAGATTTCGAATGTGGCGAAGCATTTGGTTACTTTAAGAGAGAGTTCGAAAGTGAAGAGGCATCCTGTGACAGAGGTATAGTACGCTCTTAGCACTCCATCATGAGCCAAGTATGTTATTCTAGTCCTGTGATGCAGAACGTAACAGATAAAAAAGATATTTTTCTACGTGATGAGAGAATACTCAGCGGAAATATAGCTTATACCGTAGTGTTGTACAGGATTTTCGCAACAACTAACGATACTAAAGGGATGTGAAGACCCGTGTATCGTCACATTTCTTATATCTTTGAAAATAGCTCTTATAAATGGGAGGAATCTACATTTTGCATGAGAAATTCTTTGACAAAAGAACATCCCCATTTCAGATGTTTTAAACTGAGAGTCTGTGTCAGAGATGGGGCTGCCGTTAGCCACAGTCGGGTCGCATTCCACTACAGTTGGTGGTGGGAGTAATATAGGCAGTCAGAAGTAAAGGATTAGCCCGACCTCTGGCGAGCCGCAGTTTCCCAGCTGGCCACCCCTTCAGCTACACAGTACACACAGTAGATTGCACTGGGCTAGATTGGAGGTGACTGGTCATTTTTATTTTTCGTCTTGAGACAACCTGTTCAAATAAGATAATGGTCACTGTATTTGTAAAAAGTATCGTACAATATATTTACCACGTTTCTGTTGGTTAGGGTGCAACTTGTCATTCACATAGAGGTACAAGGATGTTTCTTCACCAAATGATGTTGCTACAAGAGTCCTGTATATAGGGCCATGGTGTTACAGTGCAGTGGGATTTTGGATCAATCCTTTAAAAACGCAGGCAGTCAGAATAGGACTTACCACTCCCTCCTTCTGGCTCCACGATTTCTACCTCACCATCTATGGCCGTCCTGGCCTACTTACTCCTACCTTGAAATACCTGAGCCTCACCCTTGACCATCACATCACCAGGACTTCCCATCTCCTTACCATCCAACTCAAAGCACACAGAGTCCACCTCCTGAAACTCCTGTCTGGCCAGACATGGGGATTGCATCCTCCCATCATCCTTCATACCTACAAATTCTTGATCTGTCCCATCCTTTGTTATGCCAGTGTTGCCTGGATCTCTGCTCCTCCTAAGTAAAGACTTATGTCCACCCTATCTAGCAGCCTAGCATAGACTGAGTCCTTTTCCCACAAATTTAGAGACAGAGGCAGAGAGAGGAGAGAGGAGAGGGGAGTGGTGGATGGGGGATGGGAGAGGGTGGAGGGCCAAAGGTGCCTTCTGGTGGTAGTGTTGTGAACTAGATCAGTTGGTCTCAACACCTGAAGGTGAACACACAAAATTTTATATTGTTGTTGTTGTGGTCTTCAGTACTGAGACTGGTTTGATGCAGCTCTCCATGCTACTCTATCCTGTGCTAGATTCTTCATCTCCCAGTACCTACTGCAGCCTACATCCTTCTGTATCTGTTTAGTGTATTCATCTCTTGGTCTCCCTCTACGATTTTTACCCTCCAATACTAAATTGGTGATCCCTTGATGCCTCAGAACATGTCCTACCAACCGATCCCTTCTTCTAGTCAAGTTGTGCCACAAACTCCTCTTCTCCTCAATTCTATTCAATACCTCCTCATTAGTTATGTGTTCTACCCATCTAATCTTCAGCATTCTTCTGTAGCACCACATTTCGAAAGCTTCTATTCTCTTCTTGTCTAAACTATTTATCGTCCACGTTTAACTTCCATACATGGCTACACTCCATACAAATACTTTCAGAAACGACTTCCTAACACTTAAATCAATACTCGATGTTAACAAATTTCTCTTCTTCAGAAACGCTTTCCTTGCCATTGCCCGTCTACATTTTATATCCTCTCTACTTCGACCGTCATCAGTTATTTTGCTCCCCAAATAGCAAAACTACTTTTAAGTGTCTCATTTCCTAATCTAATTCCCTCAGCATCACCCGACTTAATTCGACTACATTCCATTATCCTTGTTTTGCTTCTGTTGATGTTCATCTTATACCCTTCTTTCAAGACACTGTCCATTCCATTCAACTGCTCTTCCAAGTCCTTTGCTGTTTCTGACAGAATTACAATGTCAGCGGCGAACCTCAAAGTTTTTATTTCTTCTCCATGGATTTTAATACCTGCTCCGAACTTTTCTTTTATTTCCTTTACTGCTTGCTCAATATACAGATTGAATAGCATCGGGGAGAGGCTACAACCCTGTCTCACTCCCTTCCCAACCACTGCTTCCCTTTCATGTCCCTCGACTCTTACAACTGCCATCTGGTTTCTGTACAAATTGTAAATAGCCTTTCGCTCCCTGTGTTTTACCCCTGCCACCTTCAGAATTTGAAAGAAAGTATTCCAGTCAACATTGTCAAAAGCTTTCTCTAAGTCTACAAATGCTAGAAACGTAGGTTTGCCTTTCCATAATCTAAGATAAGTCGTAGGGTCAATATTGAGTCACGTGTTCCAATATTTCTACGGTATCCAAACTGATCTTCCCCAAGGTCGGCTTATATTCCAGCCAATAAATTTGAATTTGCTGCCATTTTTCCCATGCCACCATCTTTGATTACATTACAGGAGGGGGAAAGAAGAGAGGGGAGAGGATTGGAGTGAAAAGAGGGGAGGAGAGGGTGCTGGGATTTCCGTGAGGTGGACCCACATGCCAGCTGAGGAAAACCTATGACATCCTCGGGGGGTGAGTTTACTTAATTGATGGATTAATTAATTTGCATATTTAATTTGGTTTAAATTTGATATCAAAATTGTCCCAGATCCCACTTTGTCCTATTACTTGTGTGTCAGCATGTGCAGCATCGCTTCTGAGCAGTGCATACGGAGCATTGTCCTATTGAAGTAGCTATATATTACGCAACATGTACATTATGCAACAAATAGTGAGGAAGTATGGATTAAACAAACTGAAGAATGTATTAGCATTGTATTCATTACCTTGAATTACATCACATACCACATACCAACCAATAAAAGCATTTTCACAAATATAATAAAGAACATAAGTCAAAGAGTAAATAGCTTTTTCAGAGAGTAAATATTTCTCCCCAATTCGCGAAATATTCTTCAAATCAATAAATGTCTTGTACTACACACCTTCTAAAGCAGACTATGTCCTTCCTAAGGATTGAAGCTATCTCCACATCAAATTTAATCGAAAGCGACTCACTGGGTTAGTTGTGAAATCGTAAAAGAAAGAGCCATTTTGATTAAATAAAGTCTATACAGTGTCCCAAGATATACTCAAGTTACCTGTGAAAATCCTATGAAAGAGACTGGTGTGTTCAAATAGACAGATACGGCGGTTTTAGATAAAGCTTTAAATCACAATACCATTTTTTTCGTGATCCGATTTTAATTAAATAAAAACTATACGGTAGCCCGAACTATGCTCAAGTTACTGTGAAAACCTCATCAAAATTCATCTGGTAGTTTTGGAGTTTAGCGTGTTCAAAAAGAGAAAGATACAGATGCGACAGTCTTATATAAGACTTTAACTCACGACATCTTTTCTTCCTTTATCTGATTTTGGTGAAATAAAACCTATACGCCGCACCATGAAAATTCGTCTTGTAGTTTTGGATGTGCGTGCTCAGGGAGACAAACAGGCAGACACGATAGTTTTACAAGTTATTATTGTATGAAAAATCGTGAAAACTGGAAATGATCAGTGGCACACACTTTTAATTTTAGTACACACCTCAATACATTCAATAAAGTCACCACCTGAACCAATAAAATTTTTCACGTAATAGAAAATTTTTATTTCCATTTATGCTTAAACATATTGTAAAGCATACTTTGTTCATATGCAGTGGCAAAAAAATGTAATGAAAAATTGTTTCAGACAGAAGATTTGTGGTATTAAAATGACTCAAACATATTTTATAATTCTGAAAAACATTTAAAATGATTATTACTATCATTATTTACACAATTTTGTATGATCACTTCTAACATTTATAATGTTAGTTATCAAAATTATTAATTATACACAAATTTCTTTGTATGTATGAATCGAGTTTAAGCAATATCTCTGTATAGTAAAATACATCACTGATATCTTTGTCTTCTGGAGGGGTTAAAGTAGCCATTGCTGAGAATGGTATGTTGTCTGCCAATGTTATGTCAAGGCAGGTATTTTTATTCAAAAGTTTTTTGCGTGACATGATGTGATCCTCAAAACAAAGTATCGAATGACGGAAATTATCAGCAGAAAGGACGCAGCAACAAATTATTTTAACGTTAATATGTAAATGATCTCTCCTCTTCAGACCGAAAACATACTTCTAGATATGCTATGCCAATGAAAATCATCGAGAAAACTACAAAGAAGAGAAAAAAAATTAGTAATAAACGATTTTACAAGTTTTGTTATACATTATGCCACACAACAATAGTTCACCATTCTTTTATGTTCTCAATGTATTAAGGATTATTTACACAGACTACTCTAAATGTTGATGTTAATGTTTGCTGAATAATTTTAAATATTACTTTTACGCCATGCAAAAGAGTAGGTTGGAAGTAGCGAGTTGTTTTGCTGCAAGTGTACCGAAAAGAAAATATGTTTACACAGACTACTCTAAATGTTGATGTTAATGTTTGCTGAATAATTTTAAATATTACTTTTACGCCATGCAAAAGAGTAGGTTGGAAGTAGCGAGTTGTTTTGCTGCAAGTGTACCGAAAAGAAAATATGTTTACGACTCTTATGGACGGATAGGACACTGCTAATCGGTCGACCGCCAAAGAGCGTAACAACATCGAACAAGTGCTACAGATACCAGCAGAAAATAGGCAACTGCCTCTAAGACTGATATCTGGAAAACTGAGGACCAATAAAGACAGTGTTAAAGCCGACACACACGTACAGTCGGGTTAGTGAAACTTCTTGTACCACTTTGTGCCGTACGAACTGACTAACGCGCAGAAGGCAATATGTATTTTATTGAAAAGAGTAACTGAGGACCATCTTGTCTACAACCATCACCTCTGAGGATGACACCTTGTACTTTTCTTCCGATCTGGATTCGAAGTGACAATTTATATATTGTTGTCCATTGGGTTCCCCAAGTTCCATAAAGAGTCACTTCCTGAAGTCGTAGCTCAATTACAATGATAATCACTTGTTTTCGACAGCAACAGCATATTCGGCCGGGAAGGCAACGCTGTTAATCCCAATTTATATTAGTTTGTACTGGCCTGTGAAGTGTGTCTGCTGCCCGACAAAACCTGACCGTGCACTGCCATTCGTGCGCCAAACCTCTGTAAGCGTCTTCATCTACTTTCATTGTAACTGTTCTTAAATGTCCCCATAACACCCAGAATCTAGTGCCTTTACACATCGGTTTGATTCTCCTCTCCAATAGAGTCCTGAAAGACACATATTGTGTAGACATATCGGACATACAAAGATATTTTATTCAATGTTTCCATTTATCCAGATAGAGCCTTCCAGTAACGGTTCCCAGCAGCGTTATACGAGCTGATAGACATACAGAGTGTCTCAGAAGAAATTGTCAACATTCGGGGATATGACAGGAACGATTGCCGGCCCAAGTGGCCGAGCGGTTCTAGGCGCTAAAGTCTAGAACCGCGCGACCGCTACTGTCGCAGGTACGAATCCTGCCTCGGGCATGGATGTGTGTGATGTCCTTAGGTTAGTTAGGTTTAAGTAGTTCTGTTCTAGGGGACTGATGACATCAGCATAGTGCTCGGAGCCACTTGAACCATTTTTGAACAGGAACGATTATTCGAAGCAAAAGTCTAGTAAACATGGACTCTAAAATGCATACCTTAAGACCAATATGAGCACTTTTTCATCTTCGATATTGTCAAACAAATCTCTCCTAAATGCAAGCTCTTTTGCTTTTCATATTTTTGGAGGAGCTAGTATGGACATAACAAGAAAAAAATTGTACAGTTAACTTGGGCTATAAAATGCATACCTTAAGAGCTGTGAGCACTTGTTCAGTAGAAGAGATGTAGTTTTCAGTAGCGAAGATGAACAAGTGCTAACAGCTGTTTAGGTATGCAAATTTGAACACGTGTTTACTGGACATTATTTTCTTGTTTTGGTCCATAGTACCATGTCTCAAGATATGGCAAGCAATGAGTGTATAGTAGAAAATATGTGCTTCAATGTATCGAAGATGATAAAGTTTCTCATAGCTCTTAAGGTATGTATTTTAGAGCCTATGATTACTAGACTTTTTTGCTTCGAATGGTCGTTCCTGTCATATCCCTGAATACAGACCATTTCCTCCTGTGACACCCTGTAGACTGTGACCCATGGAGATGACGCAGGTCAGTGGAAGTATGCTGTTTGAGTCATTTCATTTGTTTTATGATAGCAAACTTTGGACTTCGTAGACTCACGTTGCACATTCAAAACAGAAAAGGTGTCTTACAGTCTCGTTAGGAATATAAACAGCTTTGCTGCAGTTTATCCACAACTTCACATTGCGTCAGTCTACGTTAGTAAAGATGCGAAAACTATCCATCGTACAGTTTTTATGAATTCCAGATACATGATAGATTCCACTTCTGGTCGTCAAAGGGAGAGAAACATCTTAATAACGCCTACTCCTTGAAAATAAATGCCTTCCAAACGTTTCATAAGAGATTTATTCAACTTATTTCGAAGTATTGTCAATAGTGAGTCGAAATGGACCACAGAAATATTACTTTCTTCACACCAGTATCGAAATGGTTCATCCGAAAATACGTATATAAAATGGAACTTCCAAGTTTCAAGTTCAAAATTAATTTCAGTACGTTCGTTACTTGTTTGCTATACACAGATGTGTCACTGGACACGTTACGACACTCAGGGCTGTAAACTTAACCTGTCTGTCATGGCGCTACGGCTTGACATTTGGTTCCCCATTATGAACGACATTCCCAACACTTGTTTGCCTCTACCGATATTTTAGGAAGAGAGCTAGGATAAGGCGAAGCTCGAAGAAGAGGTCAGGCCCTCTGTTCGTTAGAGGCGCTTCTGTATCCACGACCCTGAATCAAGGCTAACCGTTTTGTGTTTCTCCGAACGCCGCGTCAATACCTCAAAGATATCAGCACCCATTAACGTCACCGCTATCGTTCTGTCCCGTCGAGGAACAGTGACTTTTGAATGAACCTCGCACCACATCTATTGATGATGATGATGATGTTTGGCTTGTGGAGATCTACTGATGGCATCAAGATGTACAGTACATTGCTGGAGCGTCCTTTTGATTTTTCCTACAACTGTACAAAAAGATCTGCATATGAACACGAGTACTAAGACAGATATTATATGAGAAAGGGCAGTTCTAATTTATTCTCCCGACCTTTACGTATCTCAATTGTTTTCACTCGTGGAGTTCGAGGACACTGAATCTTCTTTCTTCTTCGCTTTCATCTTAACGGCCGCTGTGGCCGAGCGGTTCTAGGCGCTTCATTCCGGAACTGCTCTGCTGCTACATTCGCAGGTTCGAATCCTGCCTCGGGCATGGATGTGTGTGATGTCCTTAGGTTAGTTAGGTTTAAGTAGTTCTAAGTCTAGGGGACTGATGACCTCAGATGTTAAGTCCCATAGTGCTTAGAGCCATTTGAACAACTTTTTGAGCTTTCATCTTATTCCAGCCTTTCACTGAACGAAGTGACATATCGTAGCCCAGACACTCCGCCTATACATGTTTCCAGGTTGAAAGGTCTCTGTTGGATTCCTTTCATGTTTAATTTCTTAAATCTGTTGCCACTTATGGAATAAATTCCTCTTCTAAATGTACTGTGGCGTTTCTGACTATCTGGGAGGAGACTGAGCAGTGGAACGTGTTACTTTTACACATAAACAAGAACGATCTGTCACACTACTACACTTTAAAGCACAGTTTATATGTAATTCTTATATGTAATTCATGTCACACAGTCTCATACGGAACCTACATCCGCTTTCTTTTATATACTGTATATGATAAGATACTGTCATCCCCCTTCCCTTTTGTGTGAGAGGATGAATGAGCATATGTATTTCTAGTTGCATGCTTGAGGGTAGCAGACAAGGCTGTCTGCTAGAGAACAGTAGGGCCAACGTGGGAACAGGTAGCTACGCTTCCTAAAAGCAAAGAGGTTTCTATCCTTAGTATGGTCCTGTCCGTCCGTTGTCATGTTGGTATAGGAAGCTGCCCCTCTGGCCACTTCCGTTGGTCTTTTTGAGCCACCCTCAGAAAGCACGCTCGGCAGTAGGGCAGTTGCAGTGTGGCCGTGGCGAGCGTCTGAAGTGGTAAGATCTCCGGCTAAGCGCGTGTCTGTTAAGTCCGTAGGACAATGGATTTCTTAAGTTCAGCCTAACTGAAAATTTAATCACCTTGATTTCAGGTTTAGCTCTAAAATATCTAATGCTATCTTAAAGTGCAGCGGAGTGTAATTCTCGTGTTAAATTCAGATTATTTTGCGGTAGTTGCTTTGTTACTACTTTGTGAGTAAAGTGGAACCACGTGTTGATCAGTAACTCTAACTAAGTTCATCAATCTTAAATCCGAATGTGCGTGAGATTATAACGTCTCGTCTTGAGAATATTTTTTTTTAATATAGCAACTTTTCTTTATGCTTTTCTTTATGTTCAACCCACGTGGGGTGTACTTTGCGAGACCACTACCACGTGCTTATATAACTGTTTGACCCATCAGGTTAATAGTAAGACGTTAGTAACCAGTTCAAGGTTTTTCTTTTGTCAATTGCTTTTCGATCTAATGTATTTTAATTATCAAAATTATTGTGGAGTTGTACGCTTTGTGTAAACCAAGTTGACCACGTGAAGCATGTGATGTAATCATCAAAGTAGCCCTCAGCTATTCTTTTTGCGAAGACTTCACAAAGAGTTAATATGAATTTAGTATACCAGTGTGTGGTAATTACATGACGGACAGGATTGTGGTATGAACGTAATTTCTTTGGGTAAAAACTGAATCTGTTGGTTGTGGTTAATTTCTTCTTGCTTATGTTTCAATGTTCTTCGTGTGTTATTTTATGAATGGAGTGTTGTATGCAGTTTTCCAAATCTTGGCTCCATATTTTATGTGTTCCGTAAGATTACAATCTCACATTCTTTTCAATCGTAAATGAGGCACCAGCTCAGTTATAACTCACGTATAATATGCTGAAATTTCGATGAACAATCTTAAAATAAATTTCCAAATATAAACTGATTTCCTTCTTTTTATTTAAATTCTCCTTTTTATATATATATATTACCGGTTTTGTATGACTATTAAAAGATTATCATTAATGTTACTCTGCTTGGTAAACCTAGACTAAATATCTGATGAAACAGTTGCCCAGTAATCCACGGTTAACGTCCCCAGACAGATCACGGCTTATAACCCACTTTCATTGTCAATTAGCACCGATTTCAGCATAGCAAATTAAAGTTACAACTTTACGAATTCAGCATACAAAATTAAAGTTACAATATTACAAGGTGTTCTTGCATTTTCATATTTGTTTGGTAAGAACTTTTTTCATTACTATTTAGCAACTACAACGTTTTAGATTAAATCTGAGATCGGTTCGCGAAAATTTGCCATACTGTCTCCGGAGAAAATCCGCAACCACGTGCTGTACAACAGTTCTTATTGTCCGTATACATTGCATTCATTTTTAAAACTGTTGCCGGTTTCGGTTCCACACGAATCATCTTCAGATCATTAGTTTAAAAATGAAATGTACTTTTAGGTAAAAACGTTTAAAGATTGTTAAATAAAACAAACTTTATTAACGCTCTACGTGTTTATTCTTCATGTTGCAATGGAACACCCTTTTCTAACATGACTTTTTTTTATAGAAGTAGCCGATACGAGGATTAATCCCGTATCTGGTATAGATGAACATTCTCGGCTGTTTCACTGAATGAATTTCATTTGATTTTGAATACGATGTACTACATTTCAGACTAAAATCTATAAAAAGAAATTAATTTGGTAATACAATGTACGTACAGTTAAAATTACTCTTCTTTTAAAAATATTTGATATTACAAAATTTCTAGTATACTTAAAATTCCTCTTATTAATTGCAGAATCTGACTGCAATTATAAAATTTATATCTGAACTCATTTACAAAATAATGATATATTTTAGCGAAGATTTTCTTTTGGCAAGGAAGTTTGTAAACACTCTTGCTTTATAAACTCTTTGGAATATTGTGAGCAGTAGTGGACATGCCCCTGATGTCAACAACAATGTGAATTCACGTTCTGAAGTGAAATTGTTAAGTCGGTTTGTTATAGAAGAATGGGATAAAATAAAAGAAAATCATAGCAACAGATAGTACTTCATCAGTTACTTAGTCATCTGGAACCCAGTAAGTCCAAATTTCAGCCGCAAGAATGTACCCCTACACGCAATAACTGCAGCCGCCAACAACAACAAGAAGAAGAGAAAATGAAGATAAGTAAAAAGTTTGTCGTTTGTATATCTTACGCCTCTAAATGGTTCAAATGGCTCTGAGCACTATGGGACTTAACATCTATGGTCATCAGTCCCCTAGAACTTAGAACTACTTAAACCTAACTAACCTAAGGACAACACACAACACCCAGCCATCACGAGGCAGAGAAATTCCCTGACCCCGCCGGGAATCGAACCCGGGAACCCGGGCGCGGGAAACGAGAACGCTACCGTACGACCACGAGATGCGGGCTCTTACGCCTCTCTAAGTTTTTTGAAAGTACTGAAGACACTAAGAGAAATTTAATAGTGATGTGTGGGAGGGTAAGATCACAATGTCTACATATTTATTTCTCAACATAGTCACACGGGCGACGAATACATTTCTCCCAATGAGAACCAGCTTGTTGAAACCATCACTGTAGAATGTTTAACTTTGTTGACGGGGCGACAACCTCATCACTACTAGTACCGCTTCTTCACTATCAAAGTAAGGTTTTCGAAGGTGTTCTTTAAGTTTTGGAAACAGATGAAAATCGGATGGGGACAAGTCGGGACTGTATGGAGAGTGATCGATGATAGTGAACACAAGGCGTCGGCTTGCTGCAGATGTCGCCACGCTCGTGTGTGTTCTGCCACTGTCATGCTGTAGGAGAAGGTGCTCAATGTGTGGACCACCTCTTCGAATTCGAAACTCTATGACAGTATGTTGTTTCTCATACTCCGACATAGTTACTTTACATACCGCCTTTTTACACGCTTCAATTCGGAGACCTCTAGCGACAGAGGACTGAAAATATGTAGACATGGAAAATATAGATAGAGAATGTTAATAACGTTTCTTTATTTTAAAAAGATTTATCAGTTATCACATAAAAAATTTGGAGGCATTACTTATCAGGTTACTGACAGGTTTCAGATAAATTATATAATGGTAAGACAGAGATTTAGGAACCAGGTTTTAAATTGAAAGACATTTCCAGCGGCAGATGTAGACTCTGATCACAATCTATTGGTTATGAACTGTAGATTGAAACTGAAGAAACTGCAAATAGGTGGGAATGTAAGGAGATGGGAGCTGGAAAAACTGAAAGAACCAGAGGTTGTACAGAGTTTCAGGGAGACCATAAGGGAACAATTGACAGGAATGGAGGAAAGAAATAAAGTAGAAGAAGAATGGGTTCGCAGGAGAGCTTCTGTAAAGTTTGGAAGGTAGGAGACGAGGTACTGGCAGAAGTAAAGCTGTGAGTACCGGGCGTGAGTCGTGCTTCGGTAGCTCAGTTGGTAGAGCACTTGCCCGCGAAAGGCAAAGGTCCCGAGTTCGAGTCTCGGTCGGGCACACAGTTTTAATCTGCCAGGAAGTTTCATATCAGCGCACACTCCGCTGCAGAGTGAAAATCTCATTCTGGAAGAATGGGTAGCTTTGAGGGATGAAGTAATGAAGGCAGCAGAAGATCAAGTAGGTAAAAACGCAGGGCTACTACAAATCCTTGGGTAACAGAAGAACTATTGAACTTAATTAATGAAAGGAGAAAATATAAAAATACAGTAAATGAAGCAGGCAAAAAGGAATACAAATGTCTCACAAATCAGATCGACAGGAAGTGCAAATTGGCTAAACAGGGATGGCTAGAGGACAAATGTAAGGATATAGAGACTTATCTCACAAGGGGTAATATAGATGCTGCCTACAAGAAAATTAAAGAGACCTTTGGAGAAAAGAGAACCACTTGTATGAATATCAAGAGCTCAGATGGAAATCCAGTTCTAAGCAAAGAAGGGAAAGCAGAAAGTTGGAAGGAGTATATAGAGGGTCTATATAAGAGCGATCTACTTCAGGACAATATTATGGAAATGGAAGAGGATGTAGATGAAGATGAAATGGGAGATATGATACTGCGTGAAGAGTTTGACAGAGCACTGAAAGACCTGAGTCGAAACAAGGCCCTGGGAGTAGACAACATTCCATTAGAACTACTGACAGCCTTGGGAGAGCCAGTCCTGACAAAACTCTACCATCTGGTGAGCAAGATATACGAGACAGGCGAAATAACCTCAGACTTCAAGAAGAATATAATAATTCCAATCCCAAAGAAAGCAGCTGTTGACAGATGCGAAAATTACCGAACTATCAGTTTAATAAGTCACGGCTGCAAAATACTAACGCGAATTCTTTACAGACGAATGGAAAAACTAATAGAAACTGACCTCGGGGAAGATCAGTTTGGATTCCGTAGAAATACTGGAACACGTGAGGCAATACTGGCCCCACGACTTATCTTAGAAGCTAGATTAAGGAAAGGCAAACCTACGTTTCTAGCATTTGTAGACTTAGAGAAAGCTTTTGACAATGTTGACTGGAACACTCTCTTTCAAATTCTGAAGGTGGTAGGGGTACAATACAGAGAGCGAAAGGCTATTTACAATTTGTACAGAAACCAGAGGGCAGTTATAAGAGTCGAGGGGCACGAAAGGGAAGCAGTGGTTGGGAAGGGTGTGAGACAGGGTTGTAGCCTCCCCCCGATGTTATTCAATCTGCATATTGAGAAAGCAGTGAAGGAAACAAAAGAAAAATTTGGAGTAGGTATTAAAATCCATGGAGAAGAAATAAAAACTTTGAGGTTCGCCGATGACATTGTAATTCTGTCAGAGACAGCAAAGGACTTGGAAGAGCAGTTGAACGGAATGGACAGTGTCTTGAAAGGAGGATATAAGATGAACATCAACAGAAGCAAAACAAGGATAATGGAATGTAGTCGAATTAAGTCGGGTGATGCTGAGGGAATTAGATTAGGAAATGAGACACTTAAAAGGGGTTTTGCTATTTGGGGAGCAAAATAACTGATGATGGTCGAAGTAGAGAGGATATAAAATGTAGACTGGCAATGGCAAGGAAAGCGTTTCTGAAGAAGAGAAATTTGTTAACATCGAGTATAGATTTCAGTGCCAGGAAGTCGTATCTGAAAGTATTTGTATGGAGTGTACCCATGTATGGAAGTGAAACATGGACGATAAATAGTTTGGACAAGAAGAGAAATGAAGCTTTTGAAATGTGGTACTACAGAAGAATGCTGAAGATTACAAGGGTAGATCACATAACTAATGAGGAGGTATTGAACAAAATTGGGGAGAAGAGAAATTTGTGGCTCAACTTGACTAGAAGAAGGGATCGCTTGGTAGGACATATTCTGAAACATCAAGGGATCACCAATTTAGTATTGGAGGGCAGCGTGGAGGGTAAAAATCGTAGAGGGAGACCAAGAGATGAATACACTAAGCAGATTCAGAAGGATGTAGGCTGCAGTAGGTACTGGGAGATTGAGAAGCTTGCACAGGATAGAGTAGCATGCAGAGCTGCATCAAACCAGTCTCAGGACTGAAGACCACAACAACAACTTATCAGCGCGCCCTCATAGAACCAACATGTAAGATACATAACGTTGCTATTATGCCGTATCTAAAATCGAATGTACATCTACATCTACATCCATACTCCGCAAGCCACCTGACGGTGTGTGGCGGAGGGTACTCTGAGTACCTCTATCCGTTCTCCCTTCTATTCCAGTCTCGTAGCCGGCCGGAGTGGCCGAGCGGTTCTAGGCTCTACAGTCTGGAACCGCGCGACCGCTACGGTCGCAGGTTCGAATCCTGCCTCGGGCATGGATGTGTGTGATGTCCTTAGGTTAGTTAGGTTTAAGTAGCTCTAAGTTCTATGGGACTGATGACCTCAGAAGTTAAGTCCCATAGTGCTCAGAGCCATTTGAACCAACCAGTCTCGTATTGTTCGTGGAAAGAAAGATTGTCGGTATGCCTCTGTGTGGCCTCTAATCTCTCTGTTTTTATCCTCATGGTCTCTTCGTGAGAATTACGTAGGAGGGAGCAATATACTGCTTGACTCCTCGGTGAAGGTATGTTCTCGAAACTTGAACAAATGCTTGTACCGTCCTACTGAGCGTCTCTCCTGCACGTTCTTCCACTGGAGTTTATCTATCATCTCCGTAACGCTTTCACGATTACTAAATGATTCTGTAACAAAGCGCGCTGCTCTCCGTTGTATCTTCTCTATCTCTTCTATCAACCCTATCTGATACGGATCCCACACCGCTGAGCTATATTCAAGCAGTGGGCGAACAAGTGTGCTGTAACCTACTTCCTTTGTTTTCGGATTGCTTACTGACGATCAACTTTATATGATCATTCCATTTTAAATCACTCCTAATGCCCACTGCCAGATAATTTATGGAATTAACTGCTTCCAGTTGCTGACCTGCTATATTGTAGCTAAGTGGTAAAGGATCTTTCTTTCCATGTATTCGCAGCACATTACACTTGTCTACATTGAGATTCAATTGCCATTCCCTGCACCATTCGTTGCAGATCATCCTGCATTTCAGTACAATTTTCCATTGTTACAACCTCTCGATATACTACAGCATCATCCGCAAAAAGCCTCAGTGAATTTCCGATGTCATCCACAAGGTCATTTATGTATATTGTGAATAGCAACGGTCCTACGACACTCCCCTGCGGCACACCGGAAATCACTCTTACTTCGGAAGACTTCTCTCCATTGAGAATGACATGCTGCGTTTTGTTATCTAGGAACTCTTCAATCCAATCACACAATCGGTCTGATAGTCCATATGCTCTTACTTTGTTCATTAAACGACTGTGGGGAACTGTACCGAACGCCTCGCGGAAGTCAAGAAACATGGCATCTACCTGGGAACCCGTGTCTATGGACGTCTGAGTCTCGTGGACGAATAGCGTGAGCTGCGTTTCACACGATCGTTTTTTTCGAAATCCATGCTGATCCCTACAGAGTAAATTTCTAGTCTCCAGAAAAGTCATTATACTCGAACAGGAAGGAACCAGAAGGAAGGAACATTGCATCGTACTTTACAGACACTTTCAAATCCAGACACTCCACTAGCGTATTCTATGCCAGAGCCAAGGCAGTCTGACGAGAAAACCTAATAAGTCTCGCCATGTGTAAGAATTACATAACTGTGCAAGCACTTTCAGTAGTAGACTCTGGGTGGTAATGAAGCTTCGGACTATCCTTTAAGTGTGGTAGGATAGCTGAAGCGCTTAACATTCGGCCAATGCAAATTGCGCGGGGGCGGTCGGTCTCGCCGGCCAGTGTTCACATCGCGGAGCGCTGCTGAGGTGGAAAGCCAAGCAGCGTGTACTAACCTGCTCTATGTGTGTTTGGTGTATAATTGTTTAAGTACGATGTCGACATTTAGCAGAGACAACAATGTTCAGTGAGTTTTCGATCGCGTTGCTTTTCGGCCAACGGCGTTTGAGATACACGAGTGGATTTTTGAGCGTTTTAAATTGCCTGAAGATATAGCAGATACTTTTCAGTTATACTTCGTGGGGTACTCGTTATTTGTCAAATTTATTTCGGGTGATACTTACGAGAAATTTGTTGAGGAACGCGCTGGCGTGAGACAATTTCGGTTTACTGATGGTAGCGTTAGTAATGTCCAGATCGTGTCTTCAGGATACGGAGTGAGAACCGCTGGGTATTTACTGTGCCACGTGAGTGCCCTAATAAGCTCACTGTAAGTTCTCTGCCACTGTACGGCGTTGTCTTGTCGGTCACCAATGAAAAATGGTCGAGTGCGTATCGTTACCAAGTTTTAACATTGGCGTGATAAGTGTTGTGTAGATTTAACTAGCATGTATCTTCACATGTTGTCATTGGCGGCTCTCACGCGCAGGTAACTTACGTTGGTCAACCTCCTACCTGTTCCACAGAAGATCTACATATGAACTACACACGTCGATGTCCACTTCAGTTTCCACTGGAACGTCCTGCAGACGGTGCTGAGAGATTTTTTCCATTATTGAGTGAGGTAGTCGCGGGGACTGTACCAAAAACTCGGCAGCTGGAAATTCTAGCTCAGATAGGAAGCAATGCCAAAGACATTGAAGGTAAGATGGACGTCACCTCAGCCCCGTCCCCCGCGCATGGATAGTTACCACTGAATACCAACGATGCGCCGGCCACGTCTGGAAATAATCCGTGTGAGACGCAGGAGCACGTGCAGATCAGTTTGCCTGAACCACCCCTGCCGGGAGAGACACCGGCAGAAACGAAGAAAGGACGTCGAAGGAGAAGCTCAAATGGTTCAAATAGCTCTAAGCACTATGGGACTTAAAATCTGAGGTCATCAGTCCCCTGTACCCAGAACTACTTAAACCTAACTAACCTAAGGACATCACACACACCCATGCCCGAGGGAGGATTCGAACCTGCGACAGTAGCAGCAAACCGGTTCCGGACTGAAAAACCGCTCGGTCACAGCGGTCGGCGAAGGAGAACCTTAGGGAATAGTGACGAAGAGGAGAAGCCGAATGATTTGACAAACATACCAATGTCAGAGAGTAGCAGCGAGACTGAATCTCAGTCTTCTTGCTCAGTGCGCTGCGAAAACACCGAGAGGCAATAACGCATTCGTGAAGAAACCAAACACATGAAACCATTGCTGAGAGCTGAGAGGGAACAGAGCGCTGCGCCGGCTAAGAGGAAGAGCGAGCGCCGGCCGGAGTGGCCGAGAGGCTCTAGGCGATTCAGTCTGGAACCGCGCGACCGCTACGGTCGCAGGTTCGAATCCTGCCTCGGGCATGGATGTGTGTGATGTCCTTAGGTTAGTTAGGTTTAAGTAGTTCTAAGTTCTAGGGGACTGATTACCTCAGAAGTTAAGTCCCATAGTGCTCAGAGCCATTTGAGCCAATTTTTTTTTTTTTTTTTTTTTTAAAGAGCGAGCAGTCGAGCAGCGAGCGAGCGCTCCTGCAGGAATTCGCTGACGTCATTCGCAGCGTCGCGCGGCTGCCACGCGCTCGTGGCGACGTCGGCAGGCTCAGCCGGAGGTGGCGGGCAGGGGGGTACATCACACCGAATGCAACAGGCCATGGTGGCAGCACGACGAGGAGACGCAGCAGTAGCTGCTCTCGCGCATGACTGTCGCTCTGCAACCCTCGGCCATTCCCTGAGATGTTATGGACTAGACTTCTCGCCTCATACTCCAGACGTTACAAAACCAGCTTGGTGCGAAGACGTTGGGAAGGATGACCTCAACACTAAGATTTAATCGCCCTATGTGCCACCATGTGCGATATCCAAACCAACAATATTACTACACTTAACATAAATAGGATTCAAAGTGCGGAGAAACTCCGTTCGCTAAGTGATTTCTTGTATGGTACCAACGCTGAAATTGTTATGCTGCGCCCGCATCTCGTGGTCGTGCGGTAGCGTTCTCGCTTCCCACGCCCGGGTTCCCGGGTTCGATTCCCGGCGGGGTCAGGGATTTTCTCTGCCTCGTGATGGCTGGGTGTTGTGTGCTGTCCTTAGGTTAGTTAGGTTTAAGTAGTTCTAAGTTCTAGGGGACTGATGACCATAGATGTTAAATCCCATAGTGCTCAGCGCCATTTTTTGTCATGCTGCAGGAGGTAGTCACAGTCTTAGAAGTGTCCGCTTATGTACTGTAACGTTGTTACTTTAATTTGTGGTGTCAGTGGAGCTGATAGCCAATAAAAGCGGGTTAAAAGCTGTGAGCTGTCTGGGGAAGTTAACCTTTCATTACTGCGCAACTGTTTCACCAGGTATCCAGTCTAGCTTACCAAATTCCCAACCAGACTAACATTAATTATAATCTTTTAATAGTCACCGAGCGAGGTGGCGCAGTGGTTAGACACTGGACTCGCATTCGGGAGGACGACGGTTCAATCCCGCGTCCGGCCATCCTGATTTAGGTTTTCCGTGATTTCCCTAAATCGCTCCAGGCAAATGTCGGGATGGTTCCTTTCAAAGGGCACGGCCGACTTCCTTCCCCGTCCTTCCCTAATGCTATGAGACCGATGACCTCGCTGTCTGGTCTTCTTCCCCAAAACACCCAACCAACCAACAACCAACCTTTAATAGTCATACGACAACCGGTGATATATATATATAAGAGAATTTAAATAACAAGAAATAAATCAGTTTATATTTCGAAATTTATTTTAACATTGATCATTGAAATTTCAGCATATTAAACGTGAGTCATAACTAAGCTGGTGCCTTATTTAGGACTGTGAAAATGTGAGTTTGTAATCTTACGGAACACATCAAATATGGAGCCAAGATTGGGAGACTGCATACAACACTGCATTCATAAAAATAACACACGAAGAACGTTGAAACATATGCAAAAGGAAATTAACCACAACCAACCGATTCAATTTTCACCCAAAGAAGTTACGTTCGTAGCACAATCCTGTCCGTCACGTAATTACCACACACTGGTATACTAAATTCATACTAACTCTCTGTGAAATCTTCCCGAAAAGAATAGCTGAGGGCTACTTTGATGATTACACCACATGCTTCACGTGATCAACTTGGTTTACACAAAGAGTGTAACTCCACAATAATTTCGATAATTAAAATAAATTAGATCGAAAAGCAATTTACAAAAGAAAAACCTCGAACTGGTTACTATCGTCTTACTATTAACCTGATGGGTCAAACAATTGTATAACCACGTGGTACTGGTCTCACAAAGTACACCCCACGTGGGTTGAACATAAAGAAAAGTTGCTATATTGAAAAATATTGTCAAGACGAGACGCTATAATCTCACGCACATTCGCAATAAAGTAGTGACAAAGCAACTACCGGAATATATTCTGAACTTCACACTCGAATTACACTGCGTTGAAATTTAAGATAACATTAGATATTTTAGAGCTAAACCTGAAATAAAGGTGATTAAATTTTCAGTTAGGCTGAACTTAAGAAATTCATTGTCCTACGGACTTAGCAGACACGCGCTTAGCCGGAGATCTTACCACTTCAGACGCTCGCCACGGACAGACTGCGTGGTCCCTTCCTGAGGGTGGCTCACAAATACAAACGGAAGTGGCCAGAGGGGCAGCTTCCTATACCAACATGACAAGGGACGGACAGGACCATACTAAGGATAGAAACCTCTTTGCTTTTAGAAAGCGTAGCTACCTGTTCCGACGTTGGTCCTACTGTTCTCTAGCAGACAGGCTTGTCTGCTACCATCAAACATGTAACTAGAACTACATTTGCTCATTCATCCTCTCACACAGAAGGGAATGGGGATGACAGTATCTTATCATATACAGTATATAAAAGAAAGCGGATGTAGGTTCCGTATGACACTGTGTGACATGAATTACATATAAACTGTGTTTTAAAGTGCAGTAGTGTGACAGATCGTTCTTCTTTATGTGTAAAAGTAACACGTTTCACTGCTCAGTCTCCGCCCAGATAGTCAGAAACACCACAGTAAATTTAGAAGAGGAATTTATGCCATAAATGACAACAGATTTAAGAAATTAACATGAAAGGAATCCAACAGAGACCTTTCAGTACTTATTGATAATATCAATATCCAGGATGGTGTAGGCACTGCCATACTTTTGCCCGACGGTATACCTTTACCGAAGTGCAGCGGCTGCCTAGTGGCCCTCTTCGAGGGAATGCTATGCAGACTGTAAACGTATACGCCCCATCATTTAGCATTCATAAGTGAGAACGTTCAAATTTGTATAAAAACGGGTTTCCCATGCTTCTTAGCTCTTATCATACACATTTTGTTCTCCATGGTGACTTCAGTTGTGTGCTTAACGACAGAGTCCAGACTCCTAACACGAACAGATGTGTAGAGCTTGAACACTTCGTTGATGGCATACGTCTCTACGATATGTGGGAAAAACTGCACGGTGAGCGGGTAGCGCACACCTTCGTAACCAGTCATTCTGCCCGTTATCTGTATAGGGTCTGTGTGTCCGATGCACTCCGGCGACACACAGTGAACTGTGACATAGCTCCAGCAAGCATTTCCGACATTGCGCACATCAGTGTTACCTCATCCTACAGTACCAGCAAATTTACCGCGGCAAAGGCTACTGGAAATTGAATGCCAGTCCTTTGCAGGATGGCAACTTAAAGAGGAGATGAATATAGTGTGGCAGCAACTCCAGCGCCACCGACGTCGTTACTACATTGCTGGATTCAGTGGGCCAAGCCTAAATTACGCCTCACCATCATGAGCTACACCCGACAGAAAAGTTTTTGGCAGAAGCAGACCACTGAATTTAATTAGCGCTGTTTGATAGAACTGTATAGTCAAACTTTCTCGCGATATCGATATACAGATTAATCGATATAAAGCGGGAATAACGACGATTCAACGCAGACGAATGGAAGGAATCATCCTGCGAGTCTATCTAAAAGATGATGCGGCCGAAAAACGAGCCTCTCTGTACCATATTCTGAGAACGACAAAACGACGTAAAGTTGTGTTGATTGAACCCATGCCGGTCGGTGTGGTCGAGCGGTTCTAGGCGCTTCAGTTTGGAACCGCGCGACCGCTACGGCCGCAGGTTCGAATCCTGCCTCGAGCATGGATGTGTGTGATGTCCTTAGGTTAGTTAGGTTTAAGTAGTTCTAAGTTCTAGGGAACTGATGACCTCAGATGTTAAGTCCCATAGTGCCCAGAGCCATTTGAACCATTTGATTGAAGCCGTCGTCCAAGACGCTGAGAAGGCCGTCACAAGGCAAGTAACATCATCGCCCACATCCACGACTGTTATAGTCAACTTTACAAGAAGCAACCAGTTGATGAAATTGAGCTGACGATTGTCACGCGAGGACAATGCAGATCTGGAATCTGTTTTCGCAGAGGACGAAATCCAACTGGCGATCCACAGTGCAAAGAAAGGGAAGTCACCAATAACCGACGGCCTTAGAGCTTAGTTTTACCAGCGCTACTAGAACCTCCTCGGCCCGAGACTCCTCGAGATAACGAATGAAATCTAGCACCTGGAAGTCATTCAAAGAAGGTATTATCTTGCCCTTACCAAAAAACGGTAATAGCAGGAAGGTGGAAAACATGCGATCGATCACACTCTTGAGCGTCGATTTCAAAATTATTACCGGATCGATCGAGCTATGGATGCAGACCGTTATGCACAAGGTTTTAGGCAGTTACCAGTACAGTGCAGTGCAAGGCTGAAGTGCATTCTCAGCTGCCTGTGATTTGAGGAATATGATCTATTCATGTGCTGAAAACACATGACTTTGTGAAGGCGTATAATCGTGTACGTCATGACTTCCTCTTTAAACGCATGGCGAAACTAGGTTCTGGATCTCATTTCATAGAATTAATTCACAAGCTCACTATAAACGTCTCTTCCCGGATTGTCATTAATGGCCATTTTACAGAAGGTAATTGATATTAAACGCCACTGCAGTGGAGCCGCTACTGAACAACTACTGAAGTTAGTTTAAGTTATATTATGTAGAGTATAAGCCTAGGGACCGATGACCTCGGCAGTTTGGTCTTATATGAACTTACCACCACCACTGAACAACTTAGTGCACAGTGCGATCGGGCTTAGCATCGATTCTGTTACTACCCCATGCAGTGCGTATACTGACGATATATGCGTAGCTGTCGCATTATCACAACAACTTGTTTTAGCAGAAAATCTTTAAGAGGTATTCAAGTTTCTTTAAGGAGCAATATTAAATAGAACCAAAACCACATCCTTGCAAATAGGAGGAGTATCGGAGATATATCCCAAGTTACCTAGCGCACAGAAAAAGATAGTCACAAAATTCTCGGTGTTACCTTTAAGGCCACCCTAGACAAATTCCTGACGAAGAGCTAGTCACAAATGCTTAATAAATTACTTGCTGCTCTGATACTCCACTCCGACCGTGATTTGAACTTAGTACAGGAAGTTAAGACCATAGAGATCACCATTACAAGCAAGACGAATTATTTCGCTCAATTTCTTCCTATGTTCAACCATCTATCAAAGTTCAACCATCTAGCAAAGAGTATACAGCAAGCGCTATGCTGGTTTCTTTTTAGAGGGCACATTTTAGGTTTGATACAATTAACTTTACTCACGTCAAAAGGTGGCCTTCAACTCATTAAGGTACACAAAAAATGTGTAGCCCTGCTTCTAAACCGATTCAGGAAGGAAGTTTGTACCCGGAGGACCAGTATCATAACAAACCTCATCAAGCGTTGGAAGCCTCATAGCCTTGACCCACCCACTGGTATCACCGGCATTCCGCTTTATTACCGACATGTACGACAGTACTACATAGTAATTAGCTACATTCGCACAACATCGTCAATACCGGAAGTCCGACCAACAGGAAACTTGTCATCATCTCACGACAACAAACCACAAAAATCGTATCGCAGAGAAACATCCACATACAAAGTGGAGTATAAAATGGTCCAAATGGCTCTGAGCACTATGGGACTTAACATCTGAGATCATTAGTCCCCTAGAAATTAGAACTACTGAAACCTAACTAACCTAAGGACATCACACACATCCATACCCGAGGCAGGATTCGGACCTCCGACCGTAGCGATCGCGCGGTTCCAGACTGAAGCGCCTAGAACCGTTCGGCTACACCGGCCGGCAAAGTGGAGTATAGTTTGACGAAATGTGCAGAGCGACATGTTACCATCACACGCCATATCCGACTGGTATCTAACAGTAAATGATAAAGTAGCAACGAATGAGAAGCTACATAAGACAGGTCTTCACCCAACTCCCAACTGTGATGCATGCGGGAGAGTAGGCTCATGTGTGGACATGTAGAAGAAATTACAACATTTCTTCGATGTAGACTGTCGGTTATAGACTGTACGAAGCCCAGTTGTGTAGACTTTTGGAGATCCTTCTACCAAAAAAGCTGACATTTCCACGAGCAAAAAACAACGTTGTAACGTGGAACAGGGCCCACACAGCATCGTTAATCACGCGGAATATGCATGCTCCTTTCATAGACTGTTAATCATACATCGAAAATGAATACCTCAAAATAAGCGAACATTGTGACTACAAGAGGTCATTTGGAAAAATGCTGAACATCATAATCAACGGTTAACTAATTTAAGTCCTGTAGTTCGGATAGTAGATGGTGACACTAGTCTGTATGTACGAAGTCGAGTTGATTCAAGAGACTTTCGTTCTATTAGAATTTTGCAAATATTATTGCAGATGTTCAGGATTGCAGAAGGCAGTTTTATTTCCCATTTTGTGTTCTTACATTTCTTTTCTCTCAAGGAACAGGAGAGCCAATTTTGTTTCAACAATGAAATGATTATTATTTGTGTACCACTCGTTATGCTGCTACTACTTCGAGAAGAGCAAATATCAAGAAGAAATTTCCTTTTATAAATTGTTTAACTGTAGAGTGCTAACAATACATAGTTTTGTTGATCTTCTCACATCACAAATATGGAGAAAATGTTTATTTTTCCTTCTTCATCAATGAACTTCTGTCTCTTTTCTCCCTTTACAATGTAGTGATTAACTTTCAAATAAAACTTAGAAGATAGCCGATGAAAAAAAAGACGAAAAATAACAAAATTTAAAAAAAAGGCGACCGCTCGCGTAAAGTCGGAAATTCGGTTTCGAGTACCAATCTGCGGTGGTACCTCATTCGCAATTTGCTAATACATTTCATTACTTATCACAGCTATAAATCATCAGCAGTGTACGTTCCTTCGGACATGCATGCATGTTCGAAGGAACATTGCACCATACTGTACAGACACTGCGGAAATCACATAACTCGGCGAGAACAGTGGGTAGCAGACACTTCGACGTAAGGGATTTTGGGTCTGTCAGTGAAGCATCGTTTCTTTCCAGTAAATTTTATAGCTGTGGTGGTACCCTATTCGCAATCTGCGAATACATTTCATGATACTGATATTGTGTCGGTATACTAGGTCCACATTTGCTCTACATTATAATTCGAAATGGAGGTTACACAACGACTAGAAATGCGTGCGTCAACTTTGAGTGAAGCCGTTGAAGTCTTGAAACGTCAGGTATCCGCATTACATCAGGATAAAACTGAATAAAGCCAGGTTAGGGAAGAGATGCAGAGGAAACTAGAAGCATTAGGTGCCGTGACTGGGTTGACTCAATCACAGAAAGTGGTTACCAAGACTGTAGTAAACGTCCTGTTACGTTCATTGATCCTATGGCAGCTAGTCTCATTAAGCCTTTATCTGGGAAAACATCCGAAAATGTATCAGTCTTTCTGGATAATGTGAGGGAAACAGCTCAGTGGGGTATTGGTCCGATGAGATACATCTGTCTATGGCTAAGTTATGATAAACTAGTGGCACTAATATGTATGTTACATACCATGAAACCCTTAGCAACGCACAGACATTGGGTCAGCTGGCCGAAGGGTTTACCAAACGCTGTCACAAGCAAAATAGTGCCATATTTTTCAGGGATTAACAAAAAAGCACTATGTGTCAGGAGAGGTATTTTCAGACAGGATTCGTAAGCTGGACTCGTAGATTTACGAACTGGCGGCACAGTGCAGAGGCGAAAAGAATGCTCTAGCCGCAAGCAGAGAATAGGGTCTTAAACACATTCGTGAGGAGTATTTCAGTGATATGTCACGATGGGTGGGGACGGCTAATCTTACAAGGGCACCTCCCCATCACACCCCCCTCAGATTTAGTTATAAGTTGGCACAGTGGATAGGCCTTGAAAAACTGAACACAGATCAATCGAAAAAACAGGAAGAAGTTGTGTGGAACTATGAAAAAAAAAGCAAAATATACAAACGGAGTAGTCCATGCGCAACATACGAAAATCAAGGATCACGTGAGCTCAGGAGCGCCGTGGTCCCGTGGTTAGCGTGAGCAGCTGCGGAACGAGAGGTCCTTGGTTCAAGTCTTCCTGCGAGTGAAAAGTTTACTTTCTTTATTTTCGTAAAGTTATTATCTGTCCGTTCGTTCATTGACGTCTGTGTTCACTGTAATAAGTTTAGTGTCTGTGTTTTGCGACCGCACCGCAAAACCGTGTGATTAGTAGACGAAAGGGCGTGCCTCTCCAATGGGAACCGAAAACATTTGCTCGCAAGGTCATAGGTCAACCGATTCCTCCACAGGAAAACACGTCTGATATATTCTATACGACACTGGTGACGACATGTGCGTCACATGACAGGAATATGTTGTCGACCCACCTAACTTGTACACTTGGCAAATGGGTAAAAAGATTCTTCTACCTTGCCCGATTTAGGTTTTCTTGTGGATGTGATAAACACTCCCAGAAAAGTGATGAAAACATAGGAGTTTGTCACAAAAACTGCAACAAATGAATGCAACAGTTTCACAGTCGCACAGTTTTCCCTGTGCTCTGTCAAAGCATATGTTCTTAACGTTTTGAAGTTTTCCGTGTGTAGACCGTCAAATCCTGCATATGTCCAAGCAAATCTGAACATGTCCTGGAATTTTGGTGAGCGAAGTTGATTGTGTGTGAGTGCCTGAACTTTGATAATTGACACACGATCACGTAAACAATACTGCTCTGTGTACCCATGCAGCTTCGCAAAATAATTCTCTGAAAATAAAAAAATTGAACTTTTCACTGGAAGGAAGACTTGAACCAAGGACCTCTCCTTCCGCAGCTGCTCATGCTAACCCCGGGACCAAGGCGCTCTTGAAGTCACACTATCCTTGATGTTCCCTATGTTGCGCATGGGCTACTCAGTTTGTATAAATGCTTATTTTTTTCGTAGTTCTGCACAACTTCTTCCTGTTTTCTAGAGTGATCTGTGTTCAATTTTTCAAGGCCTATCCACTGTGCCAACTTATAACTAAATCTGAGGGGGGTGCGATGGGGAGGTTCCCTTGTTAGTCATTTGTCCTCAGATACTAGGAACACCACACAACTGGAGGAGATATATACTACGACTCAGAAATGGAGTGACCATGGTGCGTTCTCCTCTGACGTCAAATGCCACAGATGTCGACAAGGGCGTCACATGAAAAAGCAATGTCACCAGCTGTTGTGCTTTGATTGTGGTAAAATATAAACGTCGTGTGATTAGGTCCTCCCGTCGGGTAGACCCGTCGTCAGATGCAAGTCTTTCGATTTGACGCCACTTCGGCGACTTGCTCGTCGATGGTTATGAAATGATGATGATAAGGACAGCACACCACACACTCCCTGAACGGAGAAAAATCTCCGACCCAGCCGGGAATCGAACCCGCGCCCTTAGGATAGATATTCTGTCACGCTGACCACTCAGCTACCAGGGGCGGACTTTCATCATCGTGAGGTTGGCCATAAGGCGCGTGACTGCAAAAGTACAAAGCAGAACAAACACAATAAAAAGAGGCTTTCGTCAAACAGAAAAGGTAGTGCCTTAATTGTCAGAGGTCATTCTCAATAAAGCAGAACTCTGCAAGAACTGTGCAGAGATGAATTGTTGCTTGATTGGTGCAGTTGCAAGCTTCCTGGATCTTTCAACTGCAACCAAGACTTTAATAAAATGGCAAAGCAAATGTAAATCAGAACACTGGGAGGAGTTCTGGTCTAAATAACAATTGATTTATTCATTCTTAACGTCACACGAAAAAAGATGGCTAAAGAAACGCCACACAAACATTTTTATCTCACAAACGCTTTCAATAATATGCCAGAACTAATCGCTTTATCTGACTTCATAAACGTGAATCTGTGGTATGGCCCAAGAACTACGCTACTGTCAAGCATCTACTATTCCATAAAGAAAACTATGGTTTCAAATAACAGGGTGCTGAGAAGCATATATTGGAGCTCCACGCCGTAGCAGCGAGTACTTTACCCTTCTGCATGTGATGGCGGCACAGAACGACGCGCTTGCTGACTGCAGTCACGGACAGCGGCAATCTGTTATTAGCGGCGCGCCCGGAAATATGCAAGTATGCGGTTTGGAGTTCAGCTGATTCGGAAAGCAGATACTTCCTTATGAGCCTCTGAAACCTCGGTGGAGTCCAGTGTCCAGGTGGACCCGTTTGCTGGTCTGCCATACCAGTTTGACTCCGTGACACGACTATGCATGACAGAATAGTCAAACATTTAGACGGCCGACTCAAAACAAGTAAGTACACGCACGCATAACTCATTCTGTGCATGATGCAAGAAGCAGTACCTCTGGCGGTTGAGACGGTGACTGCCACCGGCTCTAAGTGGCACATTAGGAAAGGACACAAGTCTCACCGTCTAGGTAAAGACCTGCCGTTCTTTACTAGTGAAGCGCCAGTACAAGAGTGATCTTCTCTACAGCTTTCCTCCTCAGCTCGGTAGCATAGCACACTTGCGTGCTTAGACTACACCCACTTTAGCACAAGCCAATCACGAGCTGGAGCTCGGCATTCGAAGCTGAGAGACCGCCCCACTGCTCTACATACACAGATTTGACCAACCAGCGACTTAAAAAATTAAATGAGAGAAAGGGAAAAGAGATTCATCTTCGCGCCCTCTTTCCCATGTGTTTACGCCATGTCTTTGCCGAAAGCATGGCTTGGATGGAACCACAGCCCTACAGAAAAAGATGGTTATCTCCCCCGTTGTGTCCATTTCGAACTTTCCAAAGAACGGCCATAAACTCGCTAAAAGCCTTGTGCCTTCACAAATATGTTTTGTATCAGAGTCTGGCCGCCTGGGCGCCACTGCCCCGTCCCACAGAATTCGCTGAAACTCTCAGCCGTCTCATCCACTTTCTACCTAACAAGGACCCATACTCTGCTTTATTTCAGGCTATCAGATCTTACAATGTGCAGCTCAGCCTACCTGGACGCGGCCGCCGACTGACTGGCGCCACCCAATGTGTCTGTACAATGAGACGGGGGACTTGGCTGTCGACAAATGTTTCCACCCAGGTTCCACCCCTCGGCTCTCAGCCACCATACACTTTTAGTGCAATGAATTAACTCGGCACCCTCTTCCTTCGAACACAGGTAAAGCCTACCGCTATGCCCTCACTAGGGCATGCAAGCACGAGCTTTAACTATTGCCAACCATTTCATCATATGAATGAAGTCAGATAGTATCAAATATAGCAACCAAGTAATAAAGATCACCTTCTCTATGAACATTAAGCAGCATGACGCTGTATTAGAAGTGAGAGTGCCCTGTAATCTCTCACAATGAATGATAAGGAATATAATTCTTGGTGGACATGGGTGCATATGTGTCAGTTGTTAGTCTGGACCTCGTAAGTGGGAAGAGCCTTCAGTCTCCACAGTATAGGTTACGTGGAGTTGGTAAGAATGAGGTAGAATCATGGTGGACAACACTGCTCACTTTTAGCATTGGGATGGAAGGTTTAAGGAGCAAATGGAGGTGTTACCACCTGTTGATGAGGAATACTGTGCAATTCTCAGACTAGATTATATGAATAAACATCGCACTATAATTCATCTTTCTCAGTGTGAGATCAAACTTGGTGGAAGTCTGTTTCCATCTGGGGAGAGAGCCGCTTGTGGAACAATCTACATCTACATCTACATTTATACTCCGCAAGCCACCCAACGGTGTGTGGCGGAGGGCACTTTACGTGCCACTGTCATTATCTCCCTTTCCTGTTCCAGTCGCGTATGGTTCGCGGGAAGAACGACTGTCTGAAAGCCTCTGTGCGCGCTCTAATCTCTCTAATTTTACATTCGTGATCTCCTCGGGAGGTATAAGTAGGGGGAAGCAATATATTCGATACCTCATCCAGAAACGCACCCTCTCGAAACCTGGTGAGCAAGCTACACCGCGATGCAGAGCGCCTCTCTTGCAGGGTCTGCCACTTGAGTTTGTTAAACATCTCCGTAACGCTATCACGGTTACCAAATAACCCTGTGACGAAACGCGCCGCTCTTCTTTGGATCTTCTCTATCTCCTCCGTCAACCCGATCTGGTACGGATCCCACACTGATGAGCAATACTCAAGTATAGGTCGAACGAGTGTTTTGTAAGCCACCTCCTTTGTTGATGGACTACATTTTCTAAGGACTCTCCCAATGAATCTCAACCTGGTACCCGCCTTACCAACAATTAATTTTATATGATCATTCCACTTCAAATCGTTCCGCACGCATACTCCCAGATATTTTACAGAAGTAACTGCTACCAGTGTTTGTTCCGCTATCATATAATCATACAATAAAGGATCCTTCTTTCTATGTATTCGCAATACATTACATTTGTCTATGTTAAGGGTCAGTTGCCACTCCCTGCACCAAGTGCCTATCCGCTGCAGATCTTCCTGCATTTCGCTACAATTTTCTAATGCTGCAACTTCTCTGTATACTACAGCATCATCCGCGAAAAGCCGCATGGAACTTCCGACACTATCTACTAGGTCATTTATATATATTGTGAAAAGCAATGGTCCCATAACACTCCCCTGTGGCACGCCAGAGGTTACTTTAACGTCTGTAGATGTCTCTCCATTGAGAACAACATGCTGTGTTCTGTTTGCTAAAAACTCTTCAATCCAGCCACACAGCTGGTCTGATATTCCGTAGGCTCTTACTTTGTTTATCAGGCGACAGTGCGGAACTGTATCGAACGCCTTCCGGAAGTCAAGGAAAATGGCATCTACCTGGGAGCCTGTATCTAATATTTTCTGGGTCTCATGAACAAATAAAGCGAGTTGGGTTTCACACGATCGCTGTTTCCGGAATCCATGTTGATTCCTACATAGTAGATTCTGAGTTTCCAAAAACGACATGATACTCGAGCAAAAGACATGTTCTAAAATTCTACAACAGATCGACGTCAGAGAGATAGGTCTATAGTTTTGCGCATCTGCTCGACGACCCTTCTTGAAGACTGGGACTACCTGTGCTCTTTTCCAATCATTTGGAACCTTCTGTTCCTCTAGAGACTTGCGGTACACGGCTGTTAGAAGGGGGGCAAGTTCTTTCGCGTACTCTGTGTAGAATCGAATTGGTATCCCGTCAGGTCCAGTGGACTTTCCTCTGTTGAGTGATTCCAGTTGCTTTTCTATTCCTTGGACACTTATTTCAATGTCAGCCATTTTTTCGTTGGTGCGAGGATTTAGAGAAGGAACTGCAGTGCGGTCTTCCTCTGTGAAACAGCTTTGGAAAAAGGTGTTTAGTATTTCAGTTTTACGCTTGTCATCCTCTGTTTCAATGCCATCATCATCCCGGAGTGTCTGGACATGATGTTTCGAGCCACTTACTGATTTAACGTAAGACCAGAACTTCCTAGGATTTTCTGTCAAGTCGGTACCTAGTATTTTACTTTCGAATTCACTGAACGCTTCACGCATAGCCCTCCTTACGCTAACTTTGACATCGTTTAGCTTCTGTTTGTCTGAGAGGTTTTGGCTGCGTTTAAACTTGGAGTGAAGCTCTCTTTGCTTTCGCAGTAGTTTCCTAACTTTGTTGTTGTACCACGGTGGGTTTTTCCCGTCCCTCACAGTTTTGCTCGGCACGTAGGTCGCAGGTTTTGCTGTCATGAAACACATACACTAAAGATTAATTCAAAAGTTAACGTACCAGCAAGTACAAGAAAACTGTCCTGAATTACTATAGGTATGAACTTACCGAGGGAATTGTTGTGGACAGTAGAACGGTTGACCTGCAAGGTAGAGTTGGATAAGTCACACTGTATGGAGTGCAGGAACACAGTATATGTTACAGATATAGGTGGAGGATTTACGGTTCCCATGAGTTTGGCCAATTTTGGCATGGATGAGGTTAGTCTGCCAAAGGATCTAATGGTTTAAGCATTTTGGAAGAAGACGATATTGATAGGTCAGTTGACAACCAGAACCATAAGCACATCATTAGTAATTCTGCACTATTTGATAATGTCAGACACTTTCAAGGAAAGGATAGGGAAGACATGGAAGCGTTATTGCTTAGAACCATGGATTTGTTCAGTGCAATGGATCTATTACCAGCGACAGTTATAACACACTACAGGATACCAACAGGAAGCAATGCACCAGTATATGAAAACCCATACAGGTCTCAAATCATTTACAACCTTTGATGGAGGAATTCATTGAACAGCAATTGGAAAGTGGAATCACTAAGGGTAGTGATAGCCCCTGGATTGTGAAAATTGCCATTGTGTCCAAAATGTCATCAAATGCTACCAAAAAATACAGGTTCTGTTGCGATTATTGCTTCCTAAACACAAAGACAGTCACCAATTCATATCCCATCCCAAACATTATGGAGACAGCCAGCAATCTAGGTCAACGTAAACATCCTTAACCATGTATCTGAAAAGTGGGTACCACTGGCTTGATACAGTTCCAAAAGACTGGCTGGAGACAGTTATTTCCAAACCATGGGGGCATTAGCAGTACTGTAGGGTGTTATTTGGACTGAAAAATGCACCGGCTACATTTCAGAGCATCTTGGATGGACTGCTTCATGGGTTGAAACCTAAATAATGCATGGTATACCTTGATGACATATTCGTATTTACAAAGGATAGAGAAGAACACACGAAATGGTTGGAAGAAGTTTTTAAATGACTACAGGCAGCACACCTGACACACAGTTCATTAAGTGTCATTTCGCTAGAACAGAAGTAAACTATCTGGGGCACGTAATTAGCTAGGACGGAGTAAAAACTAATCCATGGTTGATACCAGCAATTCATGATTTTGTACCACCCCAGACTACATAGCAGTTACAGTTATTTTTAGGCCTCTATAATTATTAGAGGAACTTCATTAAGAGCTTTGCACAAATTGCTAAGCCCTTGAATCGAAAAAAAATGGAAATAAGCATTTGGCGTCATTGGCCGGGAGGCCCCTTACGGGGCAGGTCCGGCTGCCTTTGTGGAGGTCTTATTACATTCGACGCCACATTGGGCGACCTGCGCGCCGGGTGGGGATGAAATGATGACGAAGACAACACAACACCCAGTCCTTGAGCGGGGAAAATCCCCGACCCACCTGGGAATCGAACCCGGGCCCATAGGATAGCAAACCGTCACGCTGCCCAATTTTTTTTAATCTCATTTTGTTGTCTTTCGTTCGTTGTATCTGCTCGGGGCGGACGTCGTAAGACACACGTTTTGGTTCGTTGTTGATCGGTGAACTCAGTTTTTTTATTACAGAGGGCAGCTAACCCTCTGACCGAACACGCTGAGCTACCGTGCCGGCAACCACTCAGCTATCGGGGTCAGCCCTTGAATTGACTATTAAGAAAAGGAGTGATACTCAACTGGTCAGCCGAGTCTCAAGGTGCATTTGGGAAATTAAAATATGATTTGGTATCAAGTCCTGTGTTAGTATTTCCTAACTTCAATCAAGTGTTTATCCTGTCTTGTAATGTGATTAATACGGCAATCGATTGTGTTTTGAGCCAAATCATGGATAATAGGAAAAATCCAGTGGTATATACATCAAGGCAATTCAACAAGGCAGAATGCAAATACTCTGTAACCGAAAAAGAAATTGTAGCTGTTATTTATCGCATTTCTTAGTTTTGTTGTTATTTATATGGACAAGCAGTTAAAGTATTTACCAATGATGCTCCTCGTAAGTGTATATTGGTATAGAAAGAACCTTCCAGTAGATTAACACGGTGGGCATTGAAGCTGAGCTAGTTTAATCATGAAGTGGCGCAGAAACTTGGGAGGATGTATGCTAACGCAGACACGCTAAGTAGTAAAATTGGAGCTCTGCAATCACTAGGTACAAACTTGCCAGAGTGGCAAAAGACACAAGCTACTGTCATAGACTGTCAGGTTTTTAGGTTGCAACCACAGTCTGGGGCACACGATGACTTGCTGTGCAGAAGTATGAAGTGTAATCCACACATGATGGCCCCACATCGTTCAGAAACGAGCTATTGCAACGGACACATGACCACCTCCTGGTGGGTCATGGGGGATGCAGAATGCCAGATAGATATGTAGCTGAAAAATTTCCATGTTGCACGCCATACATGTGTGAACAAGTACTACACTATAGCCGTCACAGCAGTTCTTAGCTGGACTTAGAAGCACTCAAGGATTTTATAACTTGGCTATGGCGTATAGAAAACCCAACTGGGCAGTATTTGGCGTAGTTTCACCATATGTCGGTAGTCGAAGTAAGGACAGATGGAGAGAGGCTACAATTGTCACTATGGAAACGAGTACAATTAAGCACTAGCGAAGTACTAATAATTAAAGAAAAGGGAAACTTATGCGCTGATGTCCATATAAGAGTTATGGGTTTGTCAGCAAGAGAGTATCATGGTCTGTCGAGCCAGAGTGATCTGGACTGGCATACAAGTATGCGAGGTACAATTGTTCCTGAGAAAATCTGAAGCAACGGAGTGTCGGAGGGAAGTATTAACTCCCTATACAGATTTTCTAAGAATAGGCACGTATTAAATATATACGGTATACACTCAATAGACTATAATTCTGTATTGTTACAAAAAAATAAAGACATATCGTATGACGAAGATGGAGCTAAACGACAGAGAAAACGGTACAACCAGCCACAGTTATGGTACAACAGTGATTCAGCTGCTGCTATGGCCAGAGAAGCCGTTACGATTCTGCTGGTCCAGAACATAACATTTCGAAACGATACCTTAAATTCCAATATCCTTCACTCTTTAAACCAAATAATGGCGTCTCAGAAGGGGCGAATTTCAGCAGAACAGACATTGCAACACATCCGAAAGTATCGCGAAAAGCAGCATAACAAGGTTATAGACGTAAGCGTTTCAGCTACTAGTACCATAGGGATTTTGGTCGCCTTTGATTCATTTACTTTTATTATAAGCTAAGGATTCTACAACGCCCAGAATTACCTCTGCATCAGTTACCTGTTGCTTGGTTTAGAAGCATAATAAAAAATTCTGCAGAGTAATTAAAGCCGAATCGTAGAGCTAAGCATCAGAAAATTAGAGCAAAAAATTGCGTAGAAATTAGTGTAATAGTTAGAAGGATTAAAATTTGTCAAAATTAGCTTACATTTAAAATCAGTGGCAACCCATGACTGGTGAATTAATAGAAAATGTATACTAGTTCGTAAAGTGTAAAAATTTGTGATTAATTTTGTAAAAGACGGGGGAATGTTGCATAGCAGAATAATAATTAAGTGCAGGAATAAAATTTGGTTGGAATCGAAAGGGACGGTGCTAAGTGGAGCATGCCTGTCGAGTGAACACCGATGGCTTAACCGATTTCACCAGTCGGAAGGGCGAAAGTACAAAGAAATGGTGAGCTAACAGCCTCAGAGTGTGCGAGAGAGGACGGAGTGATGATCTGATGGTCTGCGGTGCCATTTCATTTCATAGAAGTAACCTTCTGGTTGTCATCCACGGCACCCTTACAGCACAGCCCTACGTTTGCGATATTCTACGCCCAGTTTTGTTGCCGTTCAAAGCAAGTTACATTTCGACAAGATAATGGTTGCCCACACATGGTAAGAGTTTCTACTCCTTTTCTTCATGCTTACTAAACCCTACCTTGGCCAGAAAGCTCTCCGGATCTCTTACCAGTTGAGAACGTTTGGAGCACTATGTGCAGGACTCTCTTAGATTTTGACGATCTAAAACAGAATTTGGCACAGCATTCTCCAGGAGGACATCTAACAAGTCTATGAATTAGTGCCAAGCCGAATAACTGCTCGCATAAAGGCCAGAGGTGGACCAATGTGTTATTGACTTGCTCAATTTGTGAAGCTCCTTCTCTTGAATAAATCATCCAGTTTTTCTGAAATTGTTATAATTTTTTTTTGTCTGTAAGTTTACATCACATCTACTGAGTTCCGTCACATTCGGATAATTTCTTCATGTCCTGTCGTCCTATTTTTTCCCTTAGAGTACATCTTCTCCTCTGTAATTAGCAATGCTTAGTTCCTTAGCTGATGGGCTTTTCACACCTGTAGCTCTATTCGTTAAGCGATGTGTTTCAGTTTCGAGAACATACATTTTTGCTCTCAGTGTTATGAATACTGTAATAATCTCGTCTCATCTTTCTTTAACCTCACATTTTTATTGACACTTGGGATGTTATAATGTTATTATCTGAGTAAGCTGATGTGTAAACCACCTGTGCACATCACTTGGTTGGCTTAACCGATGTCACCACTCGGAAGGTATGTTTGAGGTAGGTACATGGTATAGTAAGCTACAAGTGTTTAACATAAATTACACAAAAATGTCGTTTTTCATAGAAAGAAGAATTTAATTGCACTTAAACCCATTACAGAGCCGTTTTCTGACAACATTATTGTGGTTAAAATCTGTGATCAAGTGGACTGCCAAGAATAGTTTACAATTATCGACATGGTACATGCTCCAACATCATCTCCATTAGGCACAGTATCAAGGTGAAACTTCAGTTTCTCCTAGACCAAAACGACAATGTGAGAACAGGAGGCTTACTGGAAAAAGATGAGGAGGAACCACTTGAAACTATTTTGAAGAAATGTGGCTATACCATATAAAATAAAATTGGCTGACGTTAAAGTAGATGAAGTAATGGAAAAGATGCCTAGTATACTGCTGCAGTTCCGTGCTGACGACTATTATCTTGTGGACCTGGATGTAATGTAAGAGTCTGATTGGATTTTTTTAACAAAATGAAGATGTTTGACTACCTTACATCAAACCATGATTTCCGTGTGCAAGAAGACTACCAAGGAAACAGCAATATGGTTGTGAAGAACAATAAGACAGGCGGAATAGTCTTGTTAACTTAAATGAACTGCAGTTGTAAAGATATATAACAAATTTATTTGTCAGACCACAAGCCTAGGAGAGAACACAGATACTGGTAACCATCTTACATATTTTATAAAGTTCCCTGAGATGAGTGTAGAAGAACCTTTTATATCTTCCTTGGCTAAAGAGCATAGTATTACCAGAATGAAATCGTGTGTTTGACCCTGTGGGAAACTAAGTGTATGATATGCCAAAAAATAGTATTTACAGTGTGCTCCACTGTACTCTGTGCAGATCTCTTTCATGTAGTTTAAACTATCAGATAGCTTACACAACAGTTGTAGTGTTGCGTTTAACAGTGTTCTGTAATTGGTCTACTGGGCCAACAAGAATATATGAAAGCTGATTGGTATACAAATAAACCTTCTGATTATCAAAACTGAGAAAACATTATAAACTATGTACTGTCTGTGTATAGTTTTAATTATTTACCTGGAAACTATGTGGATATTGTTAACACAGATTGTAACGAATATTACATAAGTCGGTAGATCATTTAGCTGTGAAAGGCAAGGCCACAAAGGAAGAATATCAACTGCTTTTGAAAAAAGCACAAGCCACTTCAGAAGTGCAAGCAAAGATTACAAATTATTTTCAAACACATTATGTGGAAAAATCTGGACATGACTGGGGAATACAGGATATCAGCATTTACTGTAAATATCAATGAAAGGTGGCTGCATATTGGAGTACTTGCAGAAAAAAATGGGCAAAATTAAAAAATGGTTCATATGGCTCTGAGCACTATGGGACTCAACATCTTAGGTCATAAGTCCCCTAGAACTTAGAACTACTTAAACCTAGCTAACCTAAGGACATCACACACATCCATGCCCGAGGCAGGATTCGAACCTGCGACCGTAGCAGCCTCGCGGTTTCGGACTGCAGCGCCAGAACCGCACGGCCACCGCGGCCGGCCAAAAAAAAAAAAATGGACACAATAACGTTTCCTACATCAGAGGATACACAGAATATCTGTTTACAAACTTCCATTCCCGTTTGAATCTGCTTAAAACGAAATGTTACACGGTAGTTAAATGTGGTGGTCTCGACATAGTGCATATGACAATAGAACAGACTTTTGTAGAGTTTAAAACTGACAGAAAAACCACTTTTACCGACAAATTTGTTTGTTAAAGTGGTACGCTTTACGTTCTATACGCAAATTCCGTTATAATATGGGGGAGGGCCGTCGTCTTACACCCAAGAGGGTGTGAATTGTCTCACAATATTACTAAGCAGGAAATAAAAGGCAAAATTAAAATTCCTGAAAGCCTTCAGCTAGAAGGATTCCAAGAAGTGACGCAGCTAATTGTTAAGGGAATACAAGAAGTATTTTACAACAAAATCTTAGAGGTGCATTAAAATTTCGGAACATAGATTCTTTGTTTTTGTTGAAGTACTATTTGGAGAAAGAATTAGAGGATTGGGATGTAGATTAAAGTATTGGTTGAAAATTAAGCTGGACGTTGTTTTTTAAACTACGCCATAAGACCTTAAGAAAGACTTGCTTTCTGTTTGTAAATGTTGTTGCTGTTGTTGTTATTGTTGTTGTGATGGTCTGCAGTCCAAAGACTGATTTGATGCATTTCTCCATTCTACTCTACACTGTGCAAGTCTTTTCATCTCCGAATAACTACTGCAATCTATATCCTTCTGAATCTGCTTACTTTATTCATCTCTTGGTCTCCATCTACGGTTTTTATTCCCCACACTTCCCTCCAGTACTAAACTGGCGACCCCTTGACGTCTCGGAATGTATCCCCTCTCCTACTCGGGTTGTGCAATAAATTTCTTTTCTCACCAAGTCTATTGAGTACCTCTCGTGAGTTATGTGACCTACCTATATAACCTCCAGCATTCTTCTGTAGCACCACGTTTCAAAATCTTCTATTCTCTTCTTGTCTAAACTATTTATCGCCCATGTTTCACTTCCATACATCGCTACACCCCATACAAATAATTTCAGAAAAAATTTCAAATGGCTCTGAGCACTATGGGACTTAACATCTGTGGTCATCAGTCCCCTAGAACTTAGAACTACTTAAACCTAACTAACCTAAGGACATCACACACATCCATGCCCGAGGCAGGATGCGAACCTGCAACCGTAGCGGTCACGCGGTTCCAGACTGAAGCGCCTAGAACCGCACGGCCACACGGGCCGGCAGAAAAAATTTCCTGGCACTTAAATTCGTATTCTATGTTAACAAATTTCTCTTCTTCAGGAACGTATTTCTTGCCATTGCCAGTCTACATTTTATATCTCTACTTTAGCCACCATGCTATTTTGCTGCCCAAACAACAAAACTCATCCACTACTTTCAGGGTCTCGTTTCCTAATCTGATTGCCTCAGCATCACCTGATTTAATTCGACTACATTCCATTATCTTTGTTTCAATTTTTTTGATGTTCATCGTATTCCTTTTAAGACACTGTCCATCCCGTTCAACTACTTTCCCAAGTCCTTTACTGTCTCTGACAGCATTACTATGTCGTCGGCAAACCTCAAAGTCTTTATTTCTTCTGCCCGGACTTTTATTCCTACACCAAATTTTCTTTGTTTTCTTATACTGCTTGCTCAGTGTACAGATTGAATAACATCTGCGATAGGCTGCAATCCTGTCTCACTCCCTTCTCAACTAATGCTTCTCTTTCACGCCCCTCGACTCTTATGACTGCTGCTTGGTTTCTGTACAAATTGTAAAGAGCTTTTCACTTCCTGTATTTTGCCCGTCTTAGCTTCAGAATTTCAAAGACATGTAAAGTATTTTAATGGAGTTTTTGTACAAGAATGTTTGTTTTCTCATTCGTTATCCTAGGAAGTATTCTAAAACAGTCTTCTGTTTATAAGGATCTACATTTGTCTTTCGGGTGGCGAACATGAAAACGTGGTTGAGAGTGAGCAGCTGAGTGACCTCGAAAAGTTGTCGAAACTAGGTAGCCGAGAGCATAGTATATACTGTTTCGTACCCAAATGAAGAAATGCATAAAATGTTAAAACATATTAAACAGACATGGGTAGCTTAATACTCTGGTGTGCAAAACTTAAGATCGAAGTCCGCAGCTCGTGGTCTCGCCGTCGCATTCTCGCTTCCCGAGCACGGGGTCCCGGGTTCGATTCCCGTCGGGGTCAGGGATTTTCACCTACCTCGAGATGACTGGGTGTTTGTGTTGTCCTCATCATTTCATCATCAATCATGAAAGTGGCGAGTTTGGACTGAGCAAATGATGGGAATTTGTATGGGCGCTGATAACCGCGCAGTTGAGTGCCCCACAAACCAAACATCATCATCATCATCTTAAGATCAAAAGTAAATTTCGCATGCTGTGTCACTGCCAAGCAACATAGGAAGAATACCATCACAGCTGGTAAAATTGTTGTTTATTAAAACACGTCCGGTTTCGCGGTCTTAAGCTGCATCATCAGGTGAACAATGTTAAAAGAGCATAGGCATAGCCATCGCTCCTAGTCAAAAGTTACTATTCAGGGAATGTCGTCAATGTTATGACGAGGGAAAGGTAAAGAAGATGTGGCCCATTCATTAAAACCTGGCTGCATCAGTATGATAGCACGGCAAATCATGCCTATGACTTTTTAGCATTGTTCACCTGATGACGCGGCTTAAGGCCGCGAGATCGGTCGTCTTTTAATAAACAACAATTTTACCAGCTGTGAGCGGAATTCTCCCTGACATCATGCCTTTCAATAGCTGCGGTTGCCCGGAATATAAAACTGTTTGTGGCAGAAAGAACTGCTACAGTATATTCCAGAAGGTAAATGAAAGAAGCACTCAATGAGACAGACAGAAGTGACACTTTTATTTAGAACCAACAATTACACTGAATATGAAAAATATAATTTTGCAGAATATTTGAAAGTGTTTTCATTTTTATTATTACTATCCTGTTCTACCAAGCACCGAAATTCAGTTAAAATTGCACTGAAGTCTTTGTTCTGCCGTAACCACAAGCGCTGGAATGAAGACGAAGAACGCAAGACCAGAGAAGGCGGTGAAATGACGTCGGCCAATGGTGTGCGGAATAGGACCAAACCACGACAGGAGCGGCCTCAAGCCGAAGTGAATATAAGCGCCACTCCTGCCAGCCTCGACCGCTCAGATTGACTCAGTATACAGACGTGTATCAACTTGCAGGAACATTCCATACAGCCCAGGACTCTGAATTATATTGCATGTTGTCCATTATTTGCGACAACATTTTGTACATTCAAGTTAAGTATTGTCAATCTATTGAAATAAAATTACTAATGTTATATGTAGCCGGCCGCGGTGGTTTAGCGGTTCTAGGCGCGCAGTCCGGAACCGCGCGACTGCTACGGTCGCAGGTTCGAATCCTGCCTCGGGCATGGATGTGTGTGATGTCCTTAGGTTAGTTAGGTTTAAGTAGTTCTAAGTTCTAGGGGACTGATGACCTCAGATGTTAAGTCCCATAGTGCTCAGAGCCATTTGAACCATTTGTTATATGTACCGGTTCCCGTCAGATCACCGAAGTTAAGCATTGTCGGGCTGGGCTAACACTTGGATGGGTAACCATCCGGTCCGCCGAGTGCTGTTGGCAAGCGGGGTGCACTCAGCCCTTGTGAGGCAAACTGAGGAGCTTCTTGATTGAGAAGTAGCGGCTCCAGTCTCGGAAACTGACATACGGCCGGGAGAGCGGTGTGCTGACCACACGTCCCTCCATATCCACATCCAGTGCTGCCTGTGGGCTGAGGATGACACGGCAGCCGGTCGGTTACCGTTGGGCCTTCATGGCATTCGGGAGGAGTTTAGTTTTTTATTTGCTTTAACTGTTGTATAGCATTCCGAGAACACAGCATCTTTTAGGCACTCCATACGTGACGACTGGGCAAGACCCAACGATCTTCACGATTCATGATGGTCCCAGGGACATTATAGAATGTGGGACATGGTTCTTAATAGGGTGTGTGATCTCCACAGACATCAACGCATGCTCTGCAATATGCTTCCATGCGGACCATGGAAGTTCTTGCGGTAGGTCTTTCCGTTCCTCCATCACTGCGGTTGACAACTGCTGGATGGCCGTCAGCGCATGTGGACATGCTGTAGCACATCTGTTCAAGGCATCATGCATGTATTCGATGGGATTTAAATCGAGGGAACGAGCAGGCCAGTTGATTCGTTGAATATCCTCTCGTTCCATGAGCTCCTCCACCTGTGCTCTTCGATGTGGCCAGTGGCGACATTCATAAAAATGAAGTCCGGGCAGAATGTCCCCATGAAGAGACGCACATGGGGAAGGAGTACCGCGTCAGAATAATGTTGACTGGTGAGTTTACTGTGTCCAAAAATTTTGAATACACCAGGCAACATATGCATCTTCACACCATAACAAAATGGTTCAAATGGTTCTGAGCACTATGGGACTTAACTTCTGAGGTCATCAGTCTCCTAGAACTTAGAACTAGTTAAACCTAGCTAACCTTAGGACATCACACACATCCATGTCCGAGGCAGGATTCGAACCTGCGACCGTAGCGGTCGTGCGGTTCCAGACTGTAGCGCCTAGAACCGCTCGGCCACTCCGGCCGGCCCACATCATAACAAATAGACCTCCAAAGCGATCATGATCTCCAATGTTCCTGGGTGCATTACGTGTTCCCAACTCTCGTCATATGAAGGTAGTTCCTTTCATCCAGTGGTGCTAGTCCAGCAAGTTAGGCAAGAGAGTTTCTGAGAAGTTTGGAAGATAGGAAATGAAGTACTGGTAAAAGTAAAGCCGTGAAGACTGATCGAGTGTCGTGTTTGGGTAGCTCAATTGGTAGAGCACTTGGCTGTGAACGGCAAATGTCCCGGGTTCGAGTTTCAGTCCGGCACACAGTTTTAATCTGTCAGGAAGTCTCATATCAGCACGCACTCCTCTGCAGAGTGAAAAATTAATTCTGACATCTTGATCATTGCCTGGATAGATTCAGGGAAGTCACGGAAAACCTAAGTCCGGATGGCAGGACGCAGATTTGCACCATCGTCCTCCCGAATGCGGGTCGAGTGCAACGCCTCACTCTATGAGACACTTCGTTTTGGGACTTCATCTCTAGACTTAGTAGTCTGGACTTGATCTGTCCGCGGTGCTGATCCGATCGCGTAATGGCTTCAGACTACTCCATGTAGCTCTGACTCCATGGAATTTGATTGACTTCATTCCATTACGGTGCATGTTCTGATAAGCATTCTCCCTCATATGAAGCCGCTTTTGTAGGCTAATTCCAAAACTAATCCGAGTTTTGACGCTTCTGCCAACTAGTCTCTCACATGATCACCACCATCCTGTTCACATCTTACTCCTTGGGTGTCGCGTCTGTATCCGGCCACATACGATGCCTGGTAACGCTACTGACTGAACAGTCGTGTAGCCACTGCCAGTGAACCGCGGCGCTAATCTTCTCGGCCTTCACAAAGGGCGATTCAACCGACGACAGCTGTCAGTTATCCGCCACCCTACGGCTGGTTCAAGACTGATGATATCTAGCCGCCAAGCCAACTGCTCACAGGACCCTTTTGTGCCGTGGCTGCCAATTCCAAGCGTCCTGTGTCCCAGTATTCGATGTGTGCTTTTGTTTAATAAATCATATTGATATCTGTGTTAGCCTGTCAGTTATTCTGATATTTCCAACCATTCAGTGAAGAGATGCTGTTTGATTATTATGATCAAGACTGGTCCCGCTACAAATTCATATTCATTATATTTTAACATCCAACATGGGACTGACATAACACGAGCAAGCACAGATATTTGTTTTATTAAATCAGAAGTTTTTTGGACGTTAAGAGACACTGCATCAGCCTAATCCCAGTAAATTTTGTGGGGTTGTATGGATTAAAAGCAAATTTCCAAATATAGTTCACTTAATTGATTTCTAAGTTTCAGTTGCTAGAATAATGTCAATTCCCTAGTACGTTCGCTAGAATATCGAAAACTGACCTACCTTAATAATTCTCGATTACAACAGGAACGGTTACGAATTTTTCAAAGTTCTAACTTGAACGTCACGTAAAAATTTCTAAACCTCTCTTCGCTGTGTACTGAAGCGATAAATTCTAAGCCACATCTGTCATGTTTGGAGCTCGTCTGACACAGGTCCAGCCTGTATTATTGCCCGAAATGCTCATGGATTACGAGAGTGTACAACTTCCTAAATTGGGCCGAAGTCTGCCTCTTTCATGTCCAAAGTCAATGCCGTTGCGCTATTCCTCCAAACATTTGTGGAACGGAACAGTGATTAATAATATTTCTTTCGTGGTCGGCCTATGTGCTGTGCTCCTGTTGTGCCGCGGCGAGGAAACGCACAAAACGCTCCGCCATCTCGTTGTTTCGCGTAGTTGGATCTTGCCGTCCAATGTGTGTGTTTTGACTGTGATGGGGCGAGTAGTTTTCTCGTAAGACCACCTCGTCAGCTACAGGACATACAACGTAATCGACACACTCGCAAGTTGCATGTGTGTGGGGGGGGGGGGGTTGTATAACCTAACGGTAGTTTCAGTGTCCTCTCCAGAACGCAGTTCTGTATGGACTACAGATTCCTCATACGGTATTTTGTAGCTTTCGTCACACAACGGTGGCGTTTGGCACAAGGAGACTCAGGGGTAACAAGGCACTGAACGCGATGGCATGAGAATTAGGTACAGGTATCGCATTCTTCCCAATGCTTTGCCTCGCCTCTGATCGACGTGTTGGCATTGCTTTAGCTGTCCGTCCAACGTGACAACGTATTAATTCAGCCCACACAGTCAGAAACGTGCACAAAAGGTTGTTCGTTTGTTCACCAGGACAGTGTTGGAGATTCACGTGGAATTCGGTACACGCCCGGCTTTCGAACACCCTGACCGTCTTTACCATTACAAAGAAGTCTCCTTTTTATCTTTGTTAATGGGTGCGAAACACATTGGATGTCCTGGGTCTTGCTGGCATTGTGGTCGAGCCTCAATTTAATCGCACAGCAAGCAAGGTTGTCGGTTGTCACCTCCAGACAAGGACACAAGGTGCCAACATTCACGCTAGGTGAGAAGGCGGCGATATCATCTGCGTACACGCTCTGGTTGTGGTAGGACCACGGCGTGGAGGGTGGACAGATTCGGGCCAAGCACTGTGTCTCATGGCATGCCGACCTCAACGTTGCTGCGCGTAGATACGTTGCCTGCGAGGACGTGGAAGTTGTGTCCTCCAAGGCGTCTGACTGTACAAGGAGCATGTGCAATACGTCTAAGCTCAATATTGGGTCACATGTGTACGAAACGTTGAAATATAGCTCACTAATATACTCCTAGGAGTGAAATTTGCTCGTGCTTATTTAGCCTGATGCAAAATACTCCGGCGAGTGAAATCTGTTCATTGACATATCACTTGATGTCTTCGTTCCAGGTATTACATACTGAACATTACAGACGGAACGGATATTTTAATACATAGTTGAGTCACATTGATATAAGCATCACGTCCTTATGGTAGTGGCGTTATTTTTATGTCTCTCTGACTTAAACCGCTGGTCGTAAAAATTGCTGCAGAACAAAAGCGATATGCAGTAAAAGTCAGACTGGCATGTAGTGTACTGCATGCTTGGATATGCAGCTGATTAACATTTTAGCGTAACCGCAGAAAGCAGATAGGAGTACCGCCATTTATATTCTGTGTATAAAGATAGGTTACGCAGCAGGTTTTCCGTTCAGATCGCCTTTTAGAGTTGTTTGGTATAAGAGAAGATCGTGTTACGTTTGGTACAAAAAGGAGAAACCCCACCCTGCACGTGTTGGATTGTAACAGTGAAGGACCGTGGTCTGTCGACAACGAGGGTTGTCGTTCCCGAGTATTGCTGCTCGTACTGGTCGGAACCCAACGACTGTCTATGCGACTGAGAAGACAGACATATCCCATTCAATCCTGAACTCATCTTAAAAGTACAAGTGGCCTGCTATTGCGTTAATTATTTAGTATTAATGCTAGTTAACAGAGAATAACCCTGAAAAAACATTTGAAACCATGGTGACTTTGTTTAAAGATGGTATCCCACATGAGAGCCAAGGACTGATGCAGGACAATTATACGTACAATTTTCCAGTTTCCTTCCTTTATTACAAAAAAGCAGTCACATGTATTTACACAAATTCCTCATATTTGCTGCAGATTTCAAGATATGGGGTGTTCAAAAAGTCTCTCCGCAGTGCCATATGGTTGTTAGCTGCGTGTGCCGTATGCCGCAGTGAATATATCGAAATGAAACTCAGTGAAATACAAGTTATTCATTTATTGAATATTCATTTTTACTTGCAAATTTTCACATTAAATGTTGAAAGTGCCCCCCCCCCTCCTGTTGTTGAATACACAATTCAATTCGTCTAATTATGTTTCCGAACACAAGCTGTAACATTTCTTCTGTAACAGAAGCAGTGAAAGTGGATGTTGCAGGTTTGAATTCATCGATGGATTTTGGATGGTTTTTATGGACAGTTGCTTTTGCTGCACCCCAGAAGAAAAAATCAGGTGGTGTTAGGTCAGGCGATAGTGAAGGCCAAAGTCCCTGTGAAATTATGCGATCACCAAAAACATCAGTAAGCAGTGTCATTGAAACGCGAGCTGTATGCGCGGTTGCACCATCTTGTTGAAAATAACCGTTGAGTATTTCACTTAACACAAGTTCTCCTATGAATGGGTACAGAATATCACTGCAGTATCGTTGTGCGTTTATTGTTTCGTTGAAAAATATGGGACCCACAATCCGACGTCCAAAAATTGCAATCCAAACTCCTATTTTCACAGAATGAAGTGGTTCCTCATGAATACACAATGAATTTGCAGTACTCCACATACGAGAATTTTGCGAGTTCATGTACCCGGATAAATGAAACCACGCCTCATCAGTGAAAAACGTTTCATTAAGAATATCCCTTCCATTTTGTTGAACGTAATTTTTGAACCATTGGCAATAATGCAGTCTCTTGCCATGATCAGTATTTTTCAGTTCTTGCTCGACTGTCACTTTGTATGGGAAAAGTTCTTATTTACAGCAGTGTGGGCCGTTCCGACACTAACATCGATTTCCTGGGCGGGTTTTCTTACTGACTTGTTCAGACTCATGGACATTTTATCGGAAATATCGAGTAGTTTATCCTCAGACAAAACGCTAGGACGACCACTTCTAGGTGTATCTGTCACTGAACCCGTACTAAGAAATTTGTTAATCAAAAATCTCGCACAGTATCGCGATGTGGGAGTGTTTCTCCGGGAAAAGTGGATTAAACGTTTGGCGAACTGAAACTGTGTATTTACCGCCAGCTTTGAACAATTGTTCGACTAAAAACACACGTTCTTCAATGGTTAGCATTTAAACAGTGACAAAAACGAAACAAACGAGAAAGGAATTAAACTTAAACGTTCACGTCAACATGAAACGACACACACCAACGATACTACTGATGCTGGCTGAGATAAACGAAACAGTGGAATGTTGGGAGAGTCCACTTGAAGGGAAGTAACCCAGGCAGGCTGCTCAATCATATGGCATGTACGGCTAACAATCATACGGTATTGCGGAGAGACTTTTTGAACACCCCGTAGATCAAAATAAGTACTTGATATTAAAACATCCAATAATTTTCAGTAAAAAAGTTCGAAATACTTACACAAAATTAACATAGCAAAATTTTTCAAAGCATTTTTGCTTTTCCTGATATTACCACAAGGACTGATATTAAGTTAAACATTACCTGACATAATTTAATTTTATTTTTTGTGGAATGTGTATAAAAATTCCTGTTAGTAGTAAACCAAACGAACACACTGAAGTGCTCACATTGTGCAAAAATAAGACCTCTGACGCCTTCTGTCCGGCATTTCGACCTGAACGTGGCTGTCAGTACTGGTAATTAAACTACAAAAATATAACCCCACTTCCAGTGACGTAAACAAAGTTGTTATCGAGTCCCGAGACATCATGTAATTATGCTGCCCAAAAATCTAAAGCTTATAAATGCGTTATAACAGTAATTTATAGTGGGCTATTTACTGAATGTCTGTAGAGCTACAGCAAGTTATTAAAGTATGTGAAAACACTTGTAATTAGAAAAAGATGTCTTTACTTTCATTTCACCGAGAGATGCTATGGCGCTGCAGAATCCGAAGTCTAGTCAATGACGACTCCTCGCGGTGCTTGGCAGGAAGATGAATAAGTGAGCTGTGCAAGAGCGATGTGCATCTTACATGATACCACAGGCTAGAAAAAGTTCAGCTGCTGAAACGTCCCCTTTGAAAAATTATACGTGACTGTGCTTAAACTGACACAATATTTTTAGCGAAACGCAATCTGACTTCCAAAAATCCCTACAAAAGAATGGCCCTGACTAACATTAACCTATACGTTTCACAAATCACTTACCTCACCAAAAATCTTCGTTACTCGAACTACTGCAATACAGCGAGCGCCACTACTGCCAGCTAAATAAAAGATTCAAACTACGGAAGGCACTAACTACTGATAGGCATAGTTAGCAAATGAAAGACTTTAATAGAGAACAAACAATGTATTTACCTCAATAGTGTTCAAAAGTCATAATGTATATAGCAGTTCATGATATCCAGTATTGCAAATTTCAAAACTCCGCCATCTCTCTCCTCACATCCACCACTGCTGGCGGCTCACCTCCAACTGCGCAACGCTACGCGCTGTTCACATCCAGCTGCCCAACACTACAATGGCAGACAACAATGCAAACTAGCCACAGACTGCACACAGCACAGCCAGTAATTTTCATACAAAGCGCTACGTGGCGTTACCAATATAAAAACCTGAACAGCCTACTTACACAGCCAGTAATTTTCATACAGAGCGCTACGTGGCGTTACCAATATAAAAACCTGAACAGCCTACTTACACTGCGTACGCACCGAAGAAAAAAAAAAAAAAAATCAAACCTGAAGCTACCTCGGGATTGAAGGGCTGGTTCGCTCAGCCGTGTTAGATCGTTTATCCCGTCACAGACCTTGAGTTAGCTTATGCGCTAATTGTCAGGAAGCCAAATGTCCAAACGAACAGAACGACGACGTCTGGAGCTCTACGGACTTCCAGCGCGGTGGCCACGTTTTCTGCTCCCCTTGACGTAGCAGCAGGGAGAGGTGAACCGACAGTGGTGCGCCCTATGACAACACTATACGCAAGACCATCGGTAGTTCCACGTCGTCTTTTCAGCAGAAATCAGTTTCTGAGTACAGCAACACAGTGGACGTAACCGTCTGTGGAGGCTCAGAGGTAAACTAACGTAGCCAGACTGCAGTTGTCACCATCACATAAGCCCAGTACGTTGAGTGATAGAGTGGGATGCCATTCGGTGCACAGCACGGCCATATTTGGACAGCAGCCACGTCATTCCTGACGTGTTAAAGGCCCAGTACGTTTAGTGATAGAGTGGGATGCCATTCGGTGCACAGCGCGGCCATATTTGGACAGTAGCCACGTCATTCCTGACGTCTTAAAGGCGGCGGCTGTGGCCTACCTTCTCGGCCTGTGTTACATTATCTTTCAACAAGACAAAGCAAGAACGCACGTCGTTCAATCTTTCCTGACCTACCTCGTTACTGTAGCCATAGCCAGCACGTTTTCCAGAACCTTCACCTCTTAAAAACATCTAGTCATGGGTTACCGAGAGACTAGAACGCCACTACTCAAAAGCCACCACGACTGATGAGCACTGGCGGAGTTCAAGCAGCATGGAATGATGTCCTTGTGTCTGTTATTCAAGCCCAGTTCGCCTCCATGGACAGCTGCGTTAGAGTCATTGATGCAGCAAGAGGTGGCAGTTACGTCTAATAAATTTCGCACCCTGTATCCCCTAGATCACCAACAAATTTAATCATATATTCTTCCTAATACCCAATATACGCAAAATAAATAAAATTCCAGTTATTGCTATTGCGTGCAGCGGCCTTGCCGCACTATATACACCGGTTTCCGTCAGATCACCGAAGATAAGCGCTGTCGGGCGTGGCCGGCACTTGGATGGGTGACCATCCGGGCCACCATGCGCTGTTGACATTTTTCGGAGAGCACTCAGCCTCGTGATGCCAACTGAAGAGCTACTCGACCGAATAGTAGCGGCTCCGGTGAATGAAAGCCATCATAACGGCGAGACCGGTGTGCTGGCCACACGCCCCTCCTATCTGCATCCTCAGCTGAGGATGACACGGCGGTCGGATGGTCCCAATAGGCCACTTGTAGCCTGAAGACGGAGTACTTAATTGCTATTGCAATTTTAGTTGCCAGCAGTGTTAGTTTGGAGCTAACTGTCGCCTTCAGCTTTATTCTTAATTTTAGCGTTTAAAATAATCATTACATTAATAATTCAAATTCTATGTTATCCACATGCAGCTGATCTAATTTCCACGCCCTACACATCACTGTTTTTGTAGATTTCGCTCAAATTTGCGTTATTAATTAATTTCAGTCATTTACTGAACATTAGACAATTATTTTGGTCCCTACTTAGAATTATTATCTAAAGTTTTAGCATCAGAGGTGTACAAAACGATACACTTCACTTCTCGCTAGTATATTTACAGTAGAAATATCATACATATTTATGAACTAAGTATGTGACAGTTGTCAATGGATTATAATTATACATGAGGTAGTGCATTTTAAAAAACTGAGAGTGCCAGCAGAGTGTATTTACATATCCTCTTTCAGAGTGTCATTTAATGTGGCCTCAACCCTTAGGGACTGAATTTCCAAAAACAGTGAACTATGTATTTTTTTTATTTCTAACAGAGAAATGAAATACAAATTTTCGTAGGTATAACTTTGAAAATGTTTTCATAATGAAATAATTTCTTAAAAATTTTCATCTTTCTATTTCACTCCCTTACGTTGTTGGATTTAGAAAAACACTGAAACACGTAATTTTCTTAATTCTAATAGAGAGGTCAAATACCAGTTTTCATAGATGTAGCTTTAAATTTGCGTTTGTAGTCCTTTAATAATTATTAACTTTCTAAAAGGTTGACTGATGGATGTGCTCCATCATTTTCAAAGTCATATCACAGTCGTTGAGTGCATTCCAGATCCCTGATGGAAGGTAACTTGACGTATTTTTTTTATTTGTAACTGGGAAGTCAAATACCAATTTTCATAGATGTAGGTTTAAAAAAAAACTTTTGTAGTTATTTCGTAATGATTTATTTAAAACAAATTTCACCCACCATTTCACCCCCATAGAGGTTAAATTTCCAAAAATACTAAAAACGTTTTTCTTTCTTTCTGACAGAGAAACCAAGTACTAATTTTCGTAGGTGTAGATTCAAAACTGTCTTAATAGCGACATATTTTCACAAAGCCCCTCACCCCATATTTCTCACTCTTAGGGATGGAATATCATAAAATCCCTTCTTAAACGGCGCCTACAGCATAAAATCAACACTCCTCTGCACATGTTAAGTTTCTAACCGTGGTTTGGGCTGGGCGATGATGTCAGTGTGTGAGTGAATCAGTCGGGACATTGCCTTTTATATACATTATAGTGATTTAGAAGCAGCCCTCTTAGACTGCTTGCAGATGATGCTGTCGTTTACTGTCTAGTAAAATCGGCAAACGAACCACAGACTGCATTTTATCGACAGAACAGTTAGAAGATGCAAGAAATCAGATAAAAAGACTGCCTATACTGGGCTTGTCCGGCCTTTGCTAGAGTACTGCTTTGCGATATAGGATCCTTAGTAGAAAAGATTAACGGAGGAGATTGAAAAAGTTATTGCGAAATAAGTGAGAGAGTGCCACGGATGTGGCGAGTTGGGATGGCAGTCATTGAAACAAGGGCGTGTTTGGATGCGGGGAGATTTTTTCACGAAATTTTAGTCGAAGGCTGTCTTTTCCGAATGCGAAAATATTTGTTTGTCGCCCGCCTACATAGGGAGAAACGTAATAAAATAAGGGAAATCAGAGCTCGCATAGGAATATTTAAGTGTTCCTCTTTCTAGTGCGCTGTTCGTGCGTGAAACGGTACAAAAATAGTGTGAAAGTGATTCGATGAAAACTGTGAATTGCAGAGTAGTCATGAAGATGTATATGTAGACGAATCTGACACCATACCCACAGTTCTGAGGAATGCAGTGTTGAACAAGGTCAGCTAAGACGTTTACAAAAGAAAAATGTATAGTTCTTGCTTAACCTTCCAAAGTTCATCCGTGAACCGGGGACTCATTTTGTCGTCACATATTTTACGCCAAAACACGGAAGTAGGTCAAAACTCGCGTAAAGCAGCACACTTTAGATCAAGAGTACGTTATACCATGGACAATAATGCGACAAGGAAATTTGGAAATTTGAGGTAAAGACTACAGGACCAAACTGCTGTTGTCATCGGTTCCTAGGCTCACACACTAATTAATCTAACTTAACCTAACTTACACTATGGACAACACACACACACCCATGTCCGAGGGACGACTCGAACCTTCGACGGGGGAGCCGCGCGAAAGGTGACAAGACGGCTAAGACCACGCGGCTACCCATTGCGGCAATCTGATAAGGAATTCTGTCCATATCTAGTTTAATTTTATGCATTATCAGACGTCATTCATCTTCATCACAGAATTTTTTTCTCAGCTGCTTGTCCTTGCGGCCGCGCGGGATTAGCCGAGTTGGTCTAGGCGCTGCAGTCATGGATTGTGCGGCTGATCCCAGCGGAGGTTCGAGTCCTCCCTCGGGCATGGGTGTGTGTGTTTGTCCTTAGGATAATTTAGGTTTAGTAGTGTGTAAACTTAGGGACTGATGACCTTAGCAGTTAAGTCCCATAAGATTTCACACACATTTGAACATTTTTTTTTTAATCCTTGCGTTGGCTAGGGACACGAAAGTCGCCGAAGTGGAACCCAATTAAAAAACTTTCACCAGGCCGTTGACCTCACAAAAATCGTATAATAACTGTCCCCAGAGGGTAGTATGAAACATTAAAGCATTTGCGAAAATTTTGTGGCCGTGGTGGTTTATCGCGTAGAGTGCTGGAATCCAGCCCTAGAGATCGCAGGTTCAATGTCGGGTAGGCGTGCGGAATTTTCCTCGTTCCAGTGTGTCCAGGACAGACTCTGGTCCACTCAGCCCTCTGTAAAACTGAATACCGGGGATCTTTCCCGGGGGTAAAAGGCAGCCTGGCGATAGGCTGACCACCCTCTCCCCTCCTAGTGCTGCGGCGAACGAAAGGCTGTGCTCTACCCGCAGTTAGGCCAGAAGCCCGTTCACGGGTTGAGGGGCATAGACTTTTCTCTTTCACTTATAAAAATTTTAGTTCAATAGGCTACATAGGGTTATCAGCTTCAGTAAAACGTCTTACTATGGAAAAGTAATTGACGCCAGAAGGCACACAGATATGTCAACACAGAGAAAACGTTGATGTATCGCACAGAAAGCCAAGGAATAATCTACATATACATCTGCATGGATACTCTGCAAATCACATTTAAGTGCCTGGCAGAGGGTTCATCGAACCACCTTCACAATTCTCTATTATTCCAGTCTCGTATAGCACGCGGAAAGAACGAACACCTGTATCTTTCCGTACGAGCTCTGATTTCACTTCTTTTATCGTGGTGATCGTTTCTCCCTATGTAGGTCGGTGTCAACAAAATATTTTCGCATTCGTAGGAGAACGTTGGTGACTGGAATTTCGTGAGACGATTCCGTCGCAACGAAAAACGCCTTTCTTTTAATGATGTTCAGCCCGAATCCTGTATCATTTCTATGACACTTGCTCCCATATTTCGCGATAACAGAAAACGTGCTGCTCTTCTTTGAACTGTTTCGATGTACTCCGTCAGCCCTGTCTGGTAAGGATCCCACGCCGTGCAGCAGCATTCTAAAAGAGGACGGACAAGCGTAGTGTAGGCAGTCTCCTTAGTAGATCTGTTACATTTTCTAAGTGTCCTGCCAATAAAACGCAGTCTTTGGTTAGCCATCCCCACAACATTTTCTATGTGTTCCTTCCAACTTAAGTTGTTCGTAATTGTAATACCTAGGTATTTAGTTGAATTAACGACTTTTAAATTAGACTGATTTATCGTGTTACCGAAGTTTAACGAATTTCTTTTAGCTCTCATGTGGATGACCTCACACTTTTCTTTTTTAAAGGTCAATTGCCAATTTTCGCACCATTCAGATATCTTTCCTAAATCAGTTTGTAATTTGTTTTGACCTTCTGATGACTTTATTAGTCGACAAACGACAGCGTCATTTGCAAACAACCTAAGACGGCTGCTCAGATTGTCTCCCAAATCGTTTATATAGATAAGGAACAGCAAAGGCCCTATAACACTGCTTTGGGGAACGCCAGAAATCACTTCCGTTTTACTCGATGACTTTCCGTCAATTACTATGAACTGTGACCTCTCTGACAGGAAATCACAAATCCTGTCACATAACTGAGACGATATTCCAAAAGCACGCAATTTCACTACTAGCTGCTTGTGTGGTACAGTGTCAAAAGCCTTCCGGAAATCCAGAAAGCCGATCGAAGTGGCCGAGCGGTTGTAGGTGCTACAGTCTGGAACCGCGCGACCGCTACGGTCGCAGGTTCGAATCCTGCCTCAGGCATGGATGTGTGTGATATCCTTAGGTTTAAGTAGTTCTACGTTCTAGCAGACTGATGACCTCAGAAGTTAAGTCCCACAGTGCTCAGAGCCATTTGAACCATTTGAAATCCAGAAATACGGAATCGATCTGAAATCCCTTGTCAATAGCACTGAACACTTCATGTGAATAAAGAGCTAGCTGTGTTTCACAGGAACGATATTTTCGAAACCCATGTTGACTGTGTGTCAATAGACTGTTTTCTTCAAGGTAATTCATAATGTTCGAAAACAATATATGTTCTAAAATCCTACTGCAGGTCGACATTAACGATATGGGCCCGTAATTTAGTTGACTACTCCTACTACCTTTCTTGAATATTGGTGTGACTTGTGCAACTTTCCAGTCTTTGCGTACGGATCTTTCGTCGAACGAACGATTGTATATGATTGTTAAGTATGGATCTAATGCATTAGCATACTCCGAAAGGAACCTAACTGGTATACAGTCTGGACCATATTTAATTTATAAATGTACATACCCCATAGTGAATTTTTAACAACGTAAATTAAGTCTAGTAACTGAAATATACACGATCCATTCTCATTAATGTGACCACCGCATATATTCGACGTCAACATGCAATAACCACTCATAGACGGCCTGAAGCAGCACTAACAGTAGAGGCTGTATAAGGCAGGGCCGGCCGCGGCTTGCCAAACTTCTCGCGGTCTGTGTGTGTGTGTGTGTGTGTGTGTGTGTGTGTGTGTGTGTGCTGACCAGGGACGGGCCAAGGGTCCACCTGCATCGCCTTTGCTCGTTCCTTCGTAGAAGTATTCGGTGCAGCGCGACATTTCATTTACTACTGCGGTGTGACATTTTTTCGCAGCGCAACTCTCTTCATTTCGGTAGAGTCGTGGTGTAAGCGCTGTTTACCCTTCGGTGTTTTTTCGTGGTATGAAGGACGTTCACAGGATGAGTGGCTGATGGCACAAAAAGAGGCAGTCTAGGCATCTATCGTCACAAACCTTAAAAATGAATAGGAATAACAGAAGAGAGAGATGAGAATTCTCATCATACACTACTGGCCATTAAAGTTGCTACACCAAGAAGAAATGCAGATGATAAACGGGTATTCATTGGACAAATATATTATACTAGAACTGACATGCGATTACATTTTCACGCAATTTGGGTACATAGATCCTGAGAAATCAGTGCCCAGAACAACCACCAGTGGCCGTAATAAGGGCCTTGATACGCCTAGGCATTGAGTCAAACAGAGCTTGGATGGCGTGTACAGGTACAGCTGCCCATGCAGCTTCAACACGATACCACAGTTCATCAACAGTAGTGACTGGCGTATTGTGACGAGCCCGTTGCTCGGCCACCATTGATCAGACGTTATAAATTGGTGAGAGATCTGGAGATGTGCTGGCCAGGGCAGCAGTCGAACATTTTCTGTATCCAGAAAGGCCCGTACAGGACCTGCAACATGCAGTCGTGCATTATCTTGCTGAAATGTAGGGTTTCGCAGGGATCGAATGAAGGGTAGAGCCACGGGTCGTAACACATCTGAAATGTAACGTTCACTGTTCAAAGTGCCATCAATGCGAACAAGAGGTGACCGAGACGTGTAACCAGTGGCACCCCATACCATAACGCCGGGTGATGAGACAATACAACGGAGGCACGCAGTCTGATTATGAGTCGAGTCTGAAGAATGATATCAAAAGCCTTCTGGAAATCTAGCAATACGGAATCAGTTTGAGATTCCTCGTCGATAGCACTCATTACTTCATGAGAATAAAGAGCTAGTTGTGTTGCCCAACATCAGTATTTTAAGAATCCGTGATGTTGATTTGTCAATACATAGTTCCTTTGAGGTAACTCATAATGTTCAAACATGTCCCAAAATCCTACAGCAAATCGACGTCAGTGATACGGGTCTATAATTCTACGGATTACTCCTATTTGCTTTCTAGAGTGTTGATGTGACCCATGCAACTTCCAAATTTTTAGGTACGGATTTTTCGTCGAGCGATCGGTTGTATATGGTTTCTAAGTATGGAGCCATTATATCAGAATACCCTGAAAGAAACCTAATTGGTATACAATCTGGAGTGGAAAACTTGCCCTCATTAAGTGATTTGAGTTGCTTCGCTACACCGAAAATATCTGCTTCTAAGTCACACATGTTGTCAATTGTTCTTGATTTGAATTATGGAATATTTACTTTGTCTTCTTCGATGGACGAATTTCGGGAAATCGTGCTTAGTAACTCAGCTTTATTGGCACTGTCATCAGTGACTTTATCATCACTATCGCGCACTCAAGGTTTTTGAAGTTTTTGACTGTGTCTTGCCACTGGTGAACTTTACATACGACCAGAATCTCTTTGGATTTTCTGTCAGCTGTAGAGATAGAGTTTCGTTGTGTACACTATTATAAGTATCTCCCATTGAAGTCCGCGCTATATTTCGAGCTTCTGCAAAACTTCGCCAGTCTTGGCGATTTTGCGTTCTTTTATATTTCGAATTCTTTTTCCGTTGCTTATGAAAAAGTGTTCTGACCTGTTTTGTGACCATACTGGATCAGTTCCGTCTCTTATTAAGTTATTTGTTTAAATCTCCAAATTTCTATAGATAATATTTCTTTGAACTTATGTCACATCTGGTCTATGCTTACATGGTTTCTCTGGAAGGAATGGAGACTGTCCCTTAGGAAAACGTCAATCGAACTTTTATCTCCGTCTCTAAATGGATATATTTTGCGTTTATTTTTGATGGGTTTAGATATTGTAGTGTTCAGTCTCCCTAAAATGACATTGTGGTCACTAATCCCTGCATCTGTTATGATGCTCCCTACTTGCTAAGGATTATTTGTTGATAAGAAGTCGAATATGTTTTCACAACTATTTACTCTTCGAGCGGGTTCCTGAAATAAATCCTGAAAATAATTTTCGTAGAAAGCATTTAGGACAATTTCAGACGACGTTTTATGAATACCTCCGGCTTTAAAAATATATTTTCGCCAACTATTGAGGGTAGATTGAAGTCACTAACAACTGTAGCTGTATGAGTCGGGTACCTATTTGAGATTATACTCAATTTTTCTTTGAACCTTTCAGCAACTGTATAACCAGAGTCACTGAGGTGATAAAAGGAACCATTTGTTAATTTATTTTGGATACGAGTATAACCTCTAGCCATACTAACGCACAGGGACTATCTACTTCAGTTTCGCTACAAGATAAATTACTTCTAACAGCAGTAAACATGCCACCACCAACTGTATTTAATCTATCCTTTCTGAAAACCATTAGATTCTTTGTAAGAACTTTGGCTGAACTTGTCTCCAGCCTTAGCTAGCTTTCAGTGCCTTTAACGGTTTTAGCGTCAATGCTTTTCAATGCTTTCTATTAGCGCTTGGAGCTCTAGTTCTTTCCCAACCTACGAAAGTTTACAACTAGAACACCTATGGTTCCCGTGTTTGAAATGAAAGCCCTTTTTATTCTTCCCTAAGACCGTCTAATCTAAAAAACCACCCAGTCCACTCCACACGGCTCCCACCATCCGTGAGCCGCCTTCTGTTTGTAATGGCACCTGACCTATTAAACAGAATCCGATGCTCCACCACCCTATAGTGCAAGTCAAGGAATCTGTAGCCTACACGGTCAGAGAACTGTCTGAGTCTCTGATCCAGACCCTCCATTCGGCTCTTTATCAAAGATCCGGGATCGGTCCTGTCGACGTTGCTATAGATGGTGAGCCCTGCCTTCACCTCACAAGCAAGATAGGCAGTCTTTACCACTTAAGATAGCCCCTGGGAACCAAAGAGTATCTCTTTCCACCCAAAGCGATACACATAATTAATACCGACATGAGCCAGAATCTGCCGTTCGCTGCGCCCTGGTTTCTTCATGGTATCTGGAAGGACCCGTTGCGCATTTGGGACGACTGCCTTCGATATGCACACAGAAGCTAAAACATATTCCCGAATAATTATTTTTATATTTAAAATGTCTATTTATCTTATCTGAGTTACAAATGTAATGAAAGAGAATCCCTTTAGAATGTTAATTTGACTTCGAAGTCTTGCAGTACGTCATTGATTACGAATGCTAACTGTGCTTAAAGCTGAAATTATGTGAGCATGTTGTTGACGTTATCCTCCTATTAAGATCGTTAAAGACATGGTCGGTAGCAATTAAGTGCTCAAAAACGTATTTATAGAAATAAACTACACTAACATTGGTTTATATAGACCATGCGAAGAACATGATGTGTTATATATGTCATAACAGTGGACAGGTTGAAGAAGTACGCCGGCCGAAGTGGCCGTGAGGTTCTAGGCGCTGAAGTCTGGAACCGCGAGGCCGCTACGGTCCCAGGTTCGAATCCTGCCTCTGGCATGGATGTGTGTGATGTCCTTAGGTTAGTTAGGTTTAACAAGTTCTAGGGAACTAATGACCTCAGAAGTTGAGTCCCATAGTGCTCAGAGCCATTTTTTTTGGGCTGTGATCCACGAAAAGGCTAACAGCAGTTTAAAAAAAAAAAAAAAAAAAAAAGAAAAAAAAGCTGCGCTCACTGCCGTAAAATGCGTAATCGGTTTTTCAGGAATTCTGATCTGAAAAATAAATAAGAATTGTCTTAGGTAGATGGAAGTCATTACTTTTAACATTAACTGAAGCTCCCGTTGGTGCTTGACGGATCATGATAATAATATTACCTAGAAAACATTTCCTAATCATCTGTAAATTATAGTTATTTGGTCACGAACAGGCTGTCGGCAGCTTAGCCACATAAAGATGGCCTGGGGAGTCGAAAACCGATTCGTGAACAAATAAATATAATTCTGCAGAACATTAGGATGTGTTTCCTATTTAATATCACTTCTTTTATTTTGTGCATAATTTGAATGAACTGCAACAACTTTTCATATCCAAAACCTTACGTGTACAGATGTTGTTTGCATTTTCAGCATGATACCAACTCAACTGGAAATCAAATAATATTTTAATAAAATACAGATTAATTTATTATGTTAACTTCTCCATCGTGTCTTAAAAATTCACAAAAACAAACGACATAGATGTACCTTGATCAGCGAGGAGAATTCGGGACCGCTTACGTGTAGGCTTAACTTGGATTCAAACAGTGTCAAAGTACTCACCGAATTTTCTTACATGCAAGTTTTAAATATTGAAACTTAACTGACGTGATGTTTCATATAAGTGGATTTACAGCTCCACGTAACTGTATGAAAGAAGCATCCACGTGTCGTTTATGGTTTCTTGGTTCTTTGTGAGAATAGTTACGAGACTGACTTTAACAGATTAATCGGACGAGTATCATAGTTCAGGCACTCTTTCCATCAGATCAGCACCCTAAATGGTTTGTGACGTGTATGGAAATTACATATTGAACATTACATTCGCAAGTCATATATGCGCTAATAGAATGTGTATTATCCTCTCTATTTGCTTTCTCAAGTTAGTTATATGAAGTGGTATCTAAAAATACTCTCTCATTGCGATTTTCCTGTGATCACTTTTCTGTTTTTCAAAAGCATTAGTACGACTTGCACACTGCAGCAATTATACGATCGCACAATGCAATAAGCAGCCTTCGGCTGTGATAACTGATACATTTCACGACTTTCACATGATATTCCATATCAATGATAGCATCCACTATTCTAAATATTATGCGTATGTTCGATGCATCTTATTTGACTGTTATAGCTACAAATCGGGGTTTACAGCCCCATAGCATGGTAACTGGTTGTAAGACATTATTGCTCAGATACTAGAGATGATTTGTCATGTTCACTGAAATGCAGATTCATTTTGCTATACCTGTTATCAATCGTAGTGCTCTGAAAGTAATTGTTAACTGCTCAGATAATTTTCCTTTATGATATTGCAGTCAGCGTACCTAAATTAATTGCATGGGTCAAAACTTTCTAAATGAAAAGTCATAGCCTCCCAGATCAGGGCATGTTAGGATTTACATAGTGCTTATAATTAAACTTTCGCTACTTGAGAGGGCCCCCATGAAAACTGACTATGATAGGAGGACAAAACTTCGTAGAAACATTTGTAAGGACACAAGGAAGGGAAGTAATGAAAGAAACACATTTTGATTTTCACATGAGAGGGTAACATTCGCTAATTGCACACCATGTTTACGTTCCAGGTTACGAACGTTGCTCAGTGGGACCATCTGCATCCACGACAACCTGGAACCGCACTAGAGATAACATTTCACAACTGTTCGCAGCACCTTTCGGACGGGGGAGCATAGAATGTTCCGCTGTCGTGACGCAGCTCGTGCACTGCTTGAAGATGGAACATTGCGTCCGTCATTCTCAACCACTACGACAGTAACTTCTTCAATTTGTGGCACAATTGGCCATCGGCCTCTCCCAGGAGCAATTCCCAAGTCGCCAGTTAATTCTAACATCCAAACCCTGTTCTTGAACCCCGGTGCCGAAAGAATGCCCCTTCGTATTCATTTAATGCGTCGATATTCGCGTTAGAGCAGCAGCGCTATTGTTGTTTTGATAAAATAACTTTAAAAGTAAAGCCCTGCTTACCTTGTCCACACTCATGTTGACTGTCCACAGCTGTAACGCACACAGATACTTGTATTCCAACCTAGCGGCGCCCAGCGGTAAGTCATGACACTAACACTACTAACAACGCAAATCATGCAGCACAGTGTCTGAACATCATTCCATTAAGGTAGGTACCCATATGGAAAATAGTTAACGGTCTACACTGGCTCAAGTAGCGAAAGTTTAATTATAACCACCCTGTACTTGCACTAGTAACCCAACTTTAAAACGAAGTGTCTCTTCCCAGTACTGGCGAAGTACTAGTTATGGACATTTCTTCCACACTCAGGATTCGAATAGAGTGCTTTTGGATCAACTACCTCGAACCAGCTTGCGTTAAGGCTCTGTCACTTAGCCTTCTACTTTAGAAAAACACTTACGGGAACTTAGAAGTTCGTCGCTGGCCGAGGAGTAGAGACTGAACGCTGAACCTTTTTACCGTCAAAACGCCGCCGAAAATGATTGACTAGCTGCTTACAAGCCGTGCACCACTACACTACCTTTTGTAGTAGTCACATATGCCTCATACCACTACATCCTCTGGAAACGTTTCACTCAAGTAGTCAATGACCACAGCACGCGTGAATGATAGATGGCGCATACCACCACAATCCCTCTACCAAAATAAACTAAGATAGCCTTGGTCTCCCTGAAAGTATCTGGCCGTAAATTTATCGCCTCAGCGTGCGGTAGGTCGAACACATCGGCAGCTGGAGTCTCAGTGAGACAAGGATAAAAATATGGAAGGAAGCTGTGAGACGCTGACGCCGACGGTTCTCGTGCACTGGTGGGCAGGGCTGATAGTTCGTTGGCTCCAGTTGGCGGCGATCCAGAGGAGGCGTAGCCCAGCGTCAGCAGTCGCAGCTTATCAACAACTTGCCACCCAGCTGGCTCATATATTATATTCAACGTTCCTCTTCTATCCTTAGGCCGCTGCTCTTCGAGTCAGACGGCCGATGTGACCGAGCGGTTCTAGGCGCTTCAGTCTGGAACCGCGTGACAGCTACGGTCGCAGGTTCGAATCCTGCCTCGGGCATGGATGTGTGTGATATCCTTAGGTTAGTTAGGTTTAAGTAGGTCTAAGTTCTAGGCGACTGATGACCTCAGAAGTTAAGTCGCATAGTGCTCAGAGCCATTTGAACCATTTGACTATTAATCAAATTACGTGCATATGGAGTATCGTCTCAGTTGTGTGGCTGGAATCGTGATTTTCTCTCAGAGAGGTGACAGTTCGTAGTGATAGACGGTAAATCATCGAGTAGAACAGAAGTGATATCTGGCGTTCCGCAAGGTAGTGTCATAGGCCCTCTGCTGTTTCTGGTTTACATAAATGATCTAGGTATTAATCTGAGCAGCCCCCTTAGATTGTTTGCAGATGACGCTGTAATTTACCCTCTAGTAAAATCATCAGACGATCAATTCCAATTACAAAATGATTTAGATAGAATTTCTAGATGGTGCGAAAGTGGCAATCGGCACTAAACAAAGAAAAGTGTGAGGTCACCCACATGGGTACTAAAAGATATCCGATAAATTTTGGGTATACGATAAATCGCACAAATCTAAGGGCTGTCAATTCAACTAAATTCCTAGGAATTACAATTGCGAGCAACTTAAATTGGAAAGACCACATAGATAATATTGTGGGGAAGGCAAAACAAAGACTGCGCTTTGTTGGCAGAACACTTAGAAGATGCGACAAACCCACTAAAGAGACAGCCTATATTACACTTGTCCGTCCTCTGCTGGAATATTGCTGCACGGTGTGGGATCCTTACCAGGTAGGATTGACAGAGGACATCAAAAAAGTGCAAAGAACGGCAGCTCGTTTTATGTTATCACGCAATAGGGGTGAGAGTGTCACTGATATGATACGCGAGTTGGGGTGTCAGTCACTGAAAGAAAGGCGGTTTTCTTTGCGGCGAGAACTATTTACGAAATTTCAATCACCAACTTTCTCTTCCGAATGCGAAAATATTTTGTTGACACCCACCTACGTAAGGAGAAATGATCATCATAATAAAATAAGAGAAATCAGAGCTCGAACAGAAAGATTTTTTCCCACGCGCCATTCGAGAATGGAATGGTAGAAAAGTAGTATGAAAATGGTTCGATGAACCCTCTACCAGGCACTTATGTGTGAATTGCAGAGTAACCATGTAGATGTAGATGTAGATCTCCGGGAGAAACTCATGTTTCCGAAGCCTCGGGCTTCTCGGCATTATCTTTCTAAGGAAATTCCTACCTATGCTGATGCCTGCAGCAGCAACAACGAAGTTCAATGCTTTGGCCATCTGTCCTTTGATGGCGCAACAGGAGTAATGTGCCAACGTCCAGTAACCCCAGATCTTCTTCTTCTTCGTCGTAGCTTTGCCCCGTTCAACTACAGGGTCGAATTTGTTATATGGGTTGAAGCGATGTTAGTGACAATGGATGGTCGGATGCCCTTTCTGGTGCCACCCCTTCCCCCACGGAAGGAATTCCTGTTACCCATCTGCCTGCGTCTAGAGTGAAGCACATGTTCAAGTGTTAAATCATTTTCTGAATTATGAAATGCATTCGCAGTTTGTGAATACGATTGTAAAACGGCTATACAATTTACTAGTAACACATGAAATTTGTGTCTGACCGGGACTCGATCTTGTATTTCCCGCTTTAAGCGAGCGGTCGCCCTAACGCCCCGGTCATCCGAGCACGCCTCCATGCCAACCACCAAACTTCTACATGTCCTAGTGTCTACGTCCCATAGTGCTCGCAGACAAATCGCATGATTGCCGCGCAGAGAGATATTGTTTTGTTCGTCAGACTGCCTTGCCTTGGTATGAAATACAGCAGCACAGTGTCTCTATTTTACAGTGTCTGTATTGTTCGATGTATTGTTCCTTCGGGCATAAGCATTTCATAATTGAATACGGCAGTCATCAGCAATTCCTGTTCATTCGGACATGAATGCACGTCCGAAAGACCACTCCATCGAACTATACAGACACTGTAAAATACACACGCAGCCCTGTTGCGTTTTCTATATGATTGCACATCTTGTATCTGAGGCGGGGCGTGGGAACAAGCCAGTTATTTACGTAGTTGGATTTGGGAAGCCACCTAAACACCATATCCGGGCTAGCCGCCACACCGACCCTTCACGTTAATCCGCCAGGTGGATTCCGTCTGGAGCCGGCACTGTTGCCCAGTGCCGGAAGTGGCGCGTTAAAGCGCTCGGCTTTTCGGTATTAAGTCCAGTAAACTCAGAAGCTGAAATATTTTTTCCTTATTTCCTGTGCTAGCAGTCACAATAGAGATTACATATGTTTATTTATGAGCTATGTATTTTAACTCCGAGTGTTGATCACAGTGATCTACAGATTTTTAATTTCATGCAATTTGATGTGTGTTGAAGTTGCTAATTTTTGGTATAGGGCGGCACAAGAAGCACTGTCATAAACGTACATGTTAATTGATTCAGTGTTTCTCTTGAACGCCGGCCGCTGTGGCCGAGCGGTTCTAGGCGCTTCAGTCCGGAACCGAGCTGCTGCTACGGTCGCAGGTTCGAATCCTGCCTCGGGCATGGATGTGTGTAATGTCTTTAGGTTAATTATGTTTAAGTAGTTATAAGTCTATGGGACTGATGACCTCAGATATTAAGTCACATAGTGCTTAGAGCCATTTTGTTTCTCTTCAAGTTTATCGAAACGTGAAGCATTCTGTGCCTGATTACGACTTTTCAGGAGCTCTAAATGAACAGTTTATAAAAGAATAAATATTAAAAATAGTTACAGTGGTATAAAGTGGAAAAGTAAGTTTCATTAATATTAATTACACATAATCGCAGTATATCAAGAATAAATGGTTTTCGTTAATTGTAAATGTATTTCCTTGGTCATCAGCCACCTGCTGGCAGTCGTCTCCTCAGGAAAGCGTAGTTATGAGCCCACAGCACATCATTCAGTTTGACGCCTCACATTTCGCAGCTCTCATTTCTCCACCCAGATACATTGACTCAGTCCATTTGCTCTGGCCATCGTCGTTGATTGCACATCTGCCAACGCCGGATTTTTTCACATTGCTTGCGCATGCTCTCTGCAATTTTCCTAGTAGTTCTCACAGGCTTCCTTGGCGTTATTTTAATCGATAGTGCCTGTATCGACTTCCTGCATTTCATAATCTCTTTCATTTACATACGTTATATCGTAAGAGTTTCTCATGAAAGTAAGTATGAACAGCAAAAGAATACTACTGTCATTAGAAACACAATAATTATAAATTGTGGCAGGTTATACCAATAACAATGATGAATTTATCGTTTATCTAATGTGAGGATATAACAAATGCAAAAAGAAATTTCAGAACAGTATCAGCATTTGTGTTACATACGCTTCCCATTTTATTTAGAAACTCGGTTATTACTAATAGGTAGAAATTACCGGCACATAACAACGTAAATAACACAATAGCTTTTTCATTATGCCTCTTTCAAAAAATGTTCAAATGTGTGTGAATTCCTAAGCGCCCAAACTGCTGAGGTTATCGGTCCCTAGACTTACTCACTACTTAAACTACCTTATGCTAAGTACAACATACACACCCATGCCCGAAAGGAGGACTCGAACCTCCGGCGGGAAGGGCCGCGCAATCCGTGACATGGAGCCTCAGACTACGCGGCTACTACGCGCGGCTGCCTCTTTATTTATAACATTTTTTCTTTACAACAAAATTAATAACAATCGTCAAATGGTCCAGGAAAAACGTATGTTAAGAGTACATACTTAGAGATAAGTAAAAAATATGTCACTAATCATATCAGGCAATACGCTAGATGAACAAAACATAAAATGTGAGCAAATAAAAAACGCTACTACTCATTAATTTCAACAAGGTTACACCCAGCTACGTTTTATATAGAATGAAAATCTCAATTCCAGAATGATTAGGCTGGAGTTAAATAGTAAACCCCTTAAAAGAGTAGAAAAATGCCTTAACGTCAGATGTTGATAAGATGTAAACTAGACGGTTAATAATGTAGTTTTCTTACTTTTCTTCGTTACATTAACCCAATTCTTCAAATACTCTTCACAAAGCTTGATGAAATATACAAGCAAAGAATTAAATTTTAAAGCCAGTTCTTCATTGTTCACTTCACGTAGACTAAAATTCGCAGCACACTTAGCAATACTAACACAAACTTTCTCAGAATTTGTTTTCGACTTTCCAGGCCGGGTTGGCATCACAGCTCTTTCTCCCTCTGTTAGACGAGTCATATAACTGACAACAATACTTATGCGCCAGAGACTCGTGAAGCCCAATACACTCTAGAAACTTCCCGACTACAAAGATATTACTAAACCATACAAAACAAAAAAAATGTTAGAATAATATTACACGCAAATATACATACGGGGGCAGCCACTTGCGATGTTTCGAAGTTATACAGAACACAACTTTGTTTTATAAATTTTGTATCTAATTAGTTCCACGTGAAAAAATTGCACATTATAGGTTAGTTTCTACAGTTGGACAGTTTGGAACAAACATAAAGTTTCGCGGTATTTACTACACTCGGCTGGCCGCTGTGGCCGAGCGGTTCTAGGTACTTCAGTCCGGAACCGCGCTGCTGCTGCGTTCGCAGGTTCGAATCCTGCCTCGGGCATGGATGTGTGTGATGTCCTTAGATTAGTTAGGTTTAAGTAGTTCTAAGTATACGGGACTGATGACCTCAGATTTTAAGTCCCACAGTGCTTAGAGCCATTTGAACCATTTTCACTACACTCATAGCCCGCATCTCGTGGTCGTGCGGTAGCGTTGGTTCAACCGATATGGTCGCGAGCCCGGGGGAGGCGGTGCAGGCGATGCCGGGCTGTTAGCTATCACTCGCGCCGGTCGTCTGCTGCCCTAGCACATTAACGCCAAATTTCGCCGCAGTGTCCTAATGGATATGTTCGTCGTACGTCCCACATTGATTTCTGTAGTTATCACACCGTGTTGCTTGTCTGATAGCACTGACAACTCTAAGCAAACGCCTCTGCTCCCGGTCGTCAACTGAAGGTCGTCGGTGACTATGTTGTTCGTGGTGAGAGGTAATGGCCGAAATTTGGTATTCTAGGCACACTCTTGGCACGATTGATCTCAGAATGCTGAATTCCCTAACGATTTCCTAATTGGAATGTCCCATGCGTTTAGCTCCAACTACCATTACGCGTTCAAAATCAATTCATTCACGTCATGCGGCCATAATCACGTTGGAAAACTTTTCGCACCAATCACCTGAGTACAGATGACAGCTTCGCCAATGCACTGGCCTTTATACCTTGCGTACGCGATACCACCGCTGTGTATTCGATGTGACTTTCGTCACCCCATTGTATAATGATTGCCTGAACAGTATATCCATATGGCTTTGTTTCTACTATTATGGATCAATATTTTCTTTTTTATATGACAAAACACCATTTAGCGAATTATTCAAGATTATGTTCAGCCATTTAGACTAACAATTTTGCTTCCCCATCTCCTGTAAAAAGTTCACAAGAAAGTATTTACTCGCTTTTTTATTGTTCAACTGCAATTAACACACTTCTGTCTTAGATGGATTAATGTCGAGTTTCCAGTTATTCCAATATAAATTCAAGCTTTTCTGTCACGAGACAGTGTGTTCTGTACTCCCCTCAGATTCCGATTAAAATTACTTTGTGACTGACGTTCGCCGGCCGCTGTGGCCGAGCGGTTCTAGGCGCTTGAGTCTAGAACCGCACGACCGCTACGGTCGCAGGTTCTAATCCTGCCTCGGGCATGGATGTGTGTGATGTCCTTTGGTTAGTTAGGTTTATGTAGTTCTACGTTCTGGGGGACTGATGACCTCAGATGTTAAGTCCCATACTGCTCAGAGCCATTTGATTGACGTTTGAGCGAGTCGAGTAATAGGGCCTAGCCGCTATCCAATCGTAATTCTTTCTCGAGAGCTACGTCTTGCCTATTTTGTAGGTAAATGCTGCGCCCTGTGAAGCATTGGTAGCTGCACGCCGAGAACACTGTCCCCCGCCACTGCAATCTGTCAGTCACAAAGTAAGTTTAATCGGAGTGTAGAGTTGCAGTTTGAGCAGCTGATCTTTGATAGTGATCATGGTATAACTTGGTGCTGCTGGTCTGAGGCAAATTGTTGTTATGGTCCTCAGTCCTAAGACTGGTTTGATGCAGCTCTCCATGCCTTCTATCCTGTGCGAGCCTCTTCATCTCCGAATAACTACTGCAACCGACTTCTTTCTGAATCTGCTTACTGTATTCATCTCTTGGACTCCCTCTACGATTGTTACTCCTCACACTTCCCTCCAGTAGCAAATTGATGACTCTTTGATATCTTACAATGTGTCCTATTAACCGATCCCTTTTTCTGGTCAAGCTGTGCCACAAATTCCTTGTCTGCCCGATCCGACTCAGTAATACCCCGTCATTAGTTACGCGATCCGCCCATCTAATTTTTAGCATTCTTCTGTAACACCACATTTCGGAAGATTCTATTCACTTCTTGTCTAAACTGTTTATCGTCCATGTTTCACTTGCACACATGGCTACACTCCATACAAATACTTTCAGAAAGGACTTCCTGACACTTAAATCTATCTCGGTGTTAACAAATTTCTCTTCTTCAGAAAGGTTTTTTTCTTTTTTTGCCATTGTCAGTCCATATTTCATGTACTCTCTCTTCGGCTATCATCAGTTATTTTGCTGCCCAAACAGCAAAACACATCTAATCTAATTCTCTCGGCATCACCTGATTTAATTCTATCAGGCAAATTCGTCTTAAAACTGAAGAGTAACGGAGCCACTGCAGTACCTTGAGAAAACACGTACGTTGCAGCGAATGTCTCGTTCATAGATATACTCTCCAGTGCTGACTTTCGGAAACTGATTCTCTTTCTGGTTGGGGGAGGGGGCGAGGGAGGGGGTGTTAACAAAGCGTGTTACACACTCTTAAAGTTTAATCAGAAATGGATCAAACCATATGGTAAAATTTGGTGATGAAAGGAAGGAAGGCAATGAAACCAGCTGTGCTTTCACCTTGCCTACTCGTCTCGAATACCACTAAATAGGCATCCGAAGTTTAAGTCCTCCTCAGAAGATTCACAAGGCCGTAAGTATGTTCAAAAGCCCGCATCTCGTGGTCGTGCGGTAGCGTTCTCGCTTCCCACGCCCGGGTTCCCGGGTTCGATTCCCGGCGGGGTCAGGGATTTTCTCTGCCTCGTGATGGCTGGGTGTTGTGTGTTGTCCTTAGGTTAGTTAGGTTTAAGTAGTTCTAAGTTCTAGGGGACTGATGACCGTGGCAGTTAAGTCCCATAGTGCTCAGAGCCATTTGAACCATTTTTTTTATGTTCAAAAATGGTTCAAATGGCTCTAAGTACTGTGGGACTTAACATCTGAGGTCATCAGTCCCCTAGACTTAGAACTACTTAAACCTAACTAACCTAAGGACATCACACACATCCACGCCCGAGGCAGGATTCGAACCTGCGACCGTAGCAGCAGCGCGGTTCCGGATTGAAGCGCCTAGAACCGCTCGGCCACAGCGGCCGGCTCGTAAATATGTCCCCCTTAGGAATAGTACGTTGCATCTCTGGCGCAGTAGACTTTTCTTTCCACAAAATGCTAGCCCCCACGGTACCGAAAGACAAGCGACGAGCAGCGGCTGAGAGCGCCGTGCAGGAGTTGGAAGGTGAGGGAGCGGGGGTGGCGGCCAGACGTGGAGGCCAGCACGTAGGCGCGCGCCACGCGCCTGCGCTCCGCCTTGTTTTCTTCCCACGCAGACGCCGGAAGTTCTGCCGCACCGGCCACTACAAGCGTGTGCGCGAGTCCGCTCTTGCACATCCTTTATTAACAAACTTCATCAAAGGCCACTGTTCTTGTTGCTATTGTTTATCTACTGTGCCGCCCAACAGTGAATCTATATAGCTTGCCACGAAAATCGTGGAAGGAAGACTGGGTTTAACGTCTCGTCGACATCGAGATCATTAGAGACGGAGCACAACGGATTTTGTCAAGGACTGGGAAGGAAATCGGCAGTGTCCTTTCAAAGGAATCATCCCGACATTTTCCTGGAGTGATTTAGGAAATCACGGAAAACCTAAATCCCGATGGCCGGACGCGGGTTTGAACCGTCGACCTCCCGAATGCGAGTCCAGTGTGCTAACCACTGCGTCACCTCACTCGGTGAAAATTGTGAAAAGTTATTTCACACCTGTTTGTTTAGAGTAATTCAAGTGGGCTCGGCTAACCATGTTCCACTGTAGAATCTGTGAGGATCCTATATTCTCACCCATTGTTAATATTCGTCGTTGTTTAGTACTTTTCTTAAGAATATTTTGTGCTGCTGCATATCGAGCCGTGAAGTATCGACGGTTACGCAGCATCTTCTGGTCAAATTGTATCCAGGAGGAAAATAATGTTGCCTGTCGACAATATTTTATGAATTATCATTGTATTCACTCTGAGAGCGCGATGGAGGTAATATTTGTTTCAGGCGTAGTTGTTCGACAGCGCTCATGAGAACACTTCAGCTAACCGAGAACCCCAGACAGTCCTGAAGAAGACTGCAGCATACGGATCGAAAAATCGATCGTGTAAGAAGAAGGAATGTGGAACTGCCTAATAATATAGAAGATTTTCTCTTGAGTTTGTTACGTGTTATGGCACAAGGGTCTCTTTTTGAATCAGACTGTCGCTTAATCTTTTCTGTGAACTGAACAGATGCGACAATAAACGACTTTATGACCAGCACTTATTTTTCAGTTACTGCCTTTATTGTCGGTTTCATAACCCTCTTGTTAAGGAACTCGTAAATAATTAATGGGTTGAACAAATTAATTAAATACCTCTACTAACTGTGACTGGCCGATTGAGGAGGAACAATCGAGAAATCCAGTTGGATAGTAGAGTAACAGCAGTGTTGCACCGTCGCTTGAGTGAGGCTGGTACTTACAATTCACTTTTTAGTTTTAAACAACCCGTCTAATCTATTGACATCTTACGGAATGTGAAAGGCTTAAACTTCTTTGAATGTAATGGGGCAGCGTGAAACGATATGTTACGTTCGCCGTTGTCGATTCCTGTTCAGTAGGGCCAACTACCCATCCTTTCATTGTTATCTGCATAGCTACTACCCAGCGCCTACCCGAAATTTCGGTAGTAAATTTTTTCGAAGAATTGAGTATCTTTTCAGTTTTGCGAGAAGCCGGAGATGCATGTAGTCCTCAGAGGCAAGGCTCAGTACTTCTGAGCGAGCGAAGTGGTGCAATGGTCAGCAGGAATTTTTACAACATATGAATTCCATACACGAAAATAATAAGTTCACTATGGAAACTGAAAAAGATGGTTGTTTGCCATTTTTAGATGTTCTGGTACGGCGTAAGCATGATGGCACACTTGGTCATTCGGTGTATAGGAAACCGACCCAAACAGATTTGTATCTGCAAGCTACCAGTTGCCACCATCCAGCACAAACAATGGGTGTCCTTAAAACTTAAATGCACGGTGCCCATACTACTTCTGACGTCGACAGTCTTCAGGCGGAACGGAAACACCTGCAAAAAGTATTCCTGATGAAGGGCTTTTCAACTAAGCAAGTGAGCAGAGTTATGCAGTCCTACAAACGACGCAACAAGGAAGAAGAAGAGGTCTTCAGGTCAACGGCTTATCTACCTTTTATTGGGAACATCTCGTCACAGATAGGTAGAATATTGAGGAAGCATCAAATTAGAGTCATCTTTCGCCCTCCTCCTAAAATATCATCACTGTTGGGATCCGTTAAGGATGACCTGGGCCTACGTAAATCAGGTGTCTACAAGATTCCGTGTGATTGCGGCAAGCCATATACAGGGTGTTACAAAAAGGTACGGCCAAACTTTCAGGAAACATTCCTCACACACAAAGAAAGAAAATATGTTATGTGGACATGTGTCTGGAAACGCTTACTTTCCATGTTAGAGCTCATTTTATTACTTCTCTTCAAATCACATTAATCATGGAATGGAAACACACAGCAACAGGACGTATCAGCGTGACTTCAAACACTTTGTTACAGGAAATGTTCAAAATGTCCTCCGTTAGCGAGGATACATGCATCCACCCTCCGTCGCATGGAATCCCTGATGCGCTGATGCAGCCCTGGAGAATGGCGTATTGTATCACAGCCGTCCACAATACGAGCACGAAGAGTCTCTACATTTGGTACCGGAGTTGCGTAGACAAGAGCTTTCAAATGCCCCCATAAATGAAAGTCAAGAGGGTTGAGGTCAGGAGAGCGTGGGGGCCATGGAATTGGTCCGCCTCAACCAATCCATCTGTCACCGAATCAGTTCTTGAGAAGCGTACGAACACTTCGACTGAAATGTGCAGGAGCTCCATCGTGCATGAACCACATGTTGTGTCGTACTTGTAAAGGCACATGTTCTAGCAGCACAGGTAGAGTATTCCGTATGAAATAATGATAACGTGCTCCATTGAGCGTAGGTGGATGAACATGGGGCCCAATCAAGACATCACCAACAATGCCTGCACAAACGTTCACAGAAAATCTGTGTTGATGACGTGATTGCACAATTGCGTGCGAATTCTCGTCAGCCCACACATGTTGATTGTGAAAATTTACAATTTGTTCACGTTGGAACGAAGCCTCATCCGTAAAGAGAACATTTGCACTGAAATGAGGAATGACACATTGTTGGATCAACCTGTAACACCATAGCTCTAATGCTCTACTCATTTATTTTGTTTTTTCTTTTTTTTTCTTTTCCATTTAATTTTACATCGTTAAGAACCTGTAAATGTTTTTGATTGAATAGATAGCACAAAATTGTATACTCTTTTCTTTGTCAAACCTTTGATGTCGTGATTTGATTCTATGCAAAGTAGTGTATCTGTAATTTAAAATTCTTTGTCCCATTTGGAGGGAACAAAACTTACTGTATATAATTGTAATTTTGTGTGAATAATTTTTTGTAGAGTTGTCAATATGTGTAAATGTTTTGTTTTATTTAATGTATTTGGTTGCTGTTATGTAAATTGCTGATCCTCACTTAGGGCTCTTAGTTATTCTGTATGTAAAAGGTGTAGTGGTTCCCCTCGGGAACGGAACTGTGTAGCGCGCGCAAATTGTGGTTGGCCTAGGTGGAAAAGGTGGAACTGATAGTCAGTCGGGGACGAGCCAGCAGTCGGGGACGAGCTACGAGTCCGTGCACTGCCAAGTAACAGATGCATATTGTGATGATTCCGAGGGAGGCTTTTTCTGCTACTTTCCAATGCCTCGGATGGGTGGATAAATAGCTGGAACTATTCTGGAATTTGTATTTATCATCGCCACCAAGAAATGACAGAGTCTAGCAATTCTACCTGCAATTCCACCTACCAACATGCAGTTGCCACCACATTGCGCAATCTTTGCATCGGAATACCGCATTGATGTACAGTGAAGGATCAGCCTAATGGATGTGTTAGTGTGTTGAAATATAAGGTAATTCATATCTGAATTTATGTACCTACCTTGATTTTACTCCTCATCATAATACCTCTCAGGGTCCTCTCCGTTTGAAGTAAAGTGATTACCGAGTGTCCTTACTGAAAGTACATTGAAACCCAGTTTTCTAATTGATGCCCTTTGAACATAATAAAGAGAAAGTTAAAGTTAATGATGCTTGCTGAAAACAATTTTCCTATTAAAACTGCTTATTAAAGTGCTGTTGCCAACTGCAAAATTAAATGTTCTTGAAACAGAGGCTTATAAAGGCAAATGATCACATTATTGTCTGTAGTAAATTCTAAAAGGTGAGTCAATTTCTTGCAATTTAGTCAGTATTGTGTTTCGCTGTAGTAAAAGTGAGAAAGCTGCAGTTGTGAAACATTATATATTCAGGTTTGCTAAGTGTTTGTGTATCTTGTGCATTAGAAGTGCATATTAAGAGTAATGTTATAAAGACCATTCACTTTGTGTAAGCCCTGAAAGTAATAGTGTGTTTCGGTATATGTTATAATTTTGCAAATAGTTTGTGCTGCTCTGTTAGCTTCAATCTTAAAACATATGTGTGTCAGAGTTCATTGCACTCGCGTGTGGCTAAGTCTAGGTTGTGTTTGTCCATTATAGTTACTTATACCTACTTTTATAAACGAGAACATTAATCTTTCTCTTGCCTAATTAGGCTGGCGACCGTTTCCCTTATTTTATAAATAGTATAGCTAGACAAAATTTTGTTTGTTACTATACAAATATTTACGTAATTCTGACTTTCATTTCCGATAAGCCACCTCCGTTAGGAACAACACGGTCAACATAACAAAATTCCTCTCAGAGGGTATCACAGTTCTGTTGCTTTATACCATAATTATTAATCCAACAAAATAATTCTGTTTTGCAAATTGCCTCCAGTTTTGTGGTTATGGTATAACAGTAGCAGACAGGGAGTGTTATAAACCATTTGCAGAAGTGTACCCGTGCAGGCCAATCAGCTGCTGATAGTGCCTGCACACGCTGTACATGGTACGGAAACAACTGGTTCTCCCGTAGCACTCTCCATACAGTGACGTGGTCAACGTTACCTTGTACAGCAGCAACTTCTCTGACGCTGACTTTAGGGTTATCGTCAACTGCACGAAGAACTGCCTCGTCCATTGCAGGTGTCCTCGTCGTTCTAGGTCTTCCCCAGTCACGAGTCATAGCCTGGAATGTTCCATGCTCCCTAAGACGCCGATCAATTGCTTCGAACGTCTTCCTGTCGGGACACCTTCGTTCTGGAAATCTGTCTCGATACAAACGTACCGCGCCACGGCTATTGCCCCGTGCTAATCCATACATCAAATGGGCATCTGCCAACTCCGCATTTGTAAACATTCCACTGACTGCAAAATCACGTTCGTGATGAACACTAACCTGTTGATGCTACGTACTGATGTGCAATGAGTCGCATGTCAATACAAGCACTGAAGTCAACATTACCTTCCTTCAATTGGGCCAACTGGCGGTGAATCGCGGAAGTACAGTACATACTGACGAAACTAAGATGAACTCTAACATGGAAATTAAGCGTTTCCGGACACATGTCCACATAACATCTTTTCTTTATTTGTGTGTGAGAAATGTTTCCTGAAAGTTTGGCAGTACCTTTTTGTAACACCCTGTATACGGCAGATAAGAACGGTGCAGGAACGTATTGTGGAACACCAGCGGCATACTCGCCTTTTCGAACCTACCAAGTCCGCAATCGCTGAACATTGTATTTCTACTGGCCACTCTATGAATTACAATGATACAAAAATTGTGGCTCAAACATCAAATTTCTGGATTTCAATTATAAATGAATCCATAGAAATAACATTGTCAGACAGCGAGACTCTTATCAATCAAGACAGCGGTTACCAATTAAATTCCGCTTGGAATCCTGTTGTAGAGAAACTTCGTAGTCAACGTAGTTATCGGTATGAAGATGAAGATCGATCTGATATCGAAATGCCAACCACGGAGAACGCCAGGCGCAGCGCATGTGAACGTGCACGCTTTAACAGTACATGCGCAGCGCATGCGGAGTGCAGCCCCCTTTGGCTTTAAATAGCAGAGCTCAGCGCGTATTCGTCTCATCCGTCCTATCCTCTGTTATGCCAGCGTTGCCTGGATTTCCGCTCCCACCCGCTTTTACACGGCCCTCCAAATCCTTGAACGCCATGCGCTCTGCCTTGCCTTCCGTATCCGCCTTCCTTCCCCCACACCGCTCCTGTATGAACTGATCTCCTTCCCCCACCTCCTCCTGTTCCTCCAACATCTCCGCATCCTGTACATTGTTCGCAGACTTGATCCCCCCCACCCTCTGGTTTCCTCCTTCCTCTCCACCCCCCGCCCGTTGCCGCGCCTCTATCGCTGTATCCCTCCCTCTCTCCACCTCCACACCCTCCATCTCCTTCATCAGGGCAATTTCCAACGCCTCCCCCTCCCGGATGACGAACTTCGCCGTGACATCTACCCTTCCTTCCAACTATAACCTGGCCTTGTTCCCCCCCCTCCTCCCCAGGGCCCCCTTTCCTCTTTCCTTCTTCTCCCAGAGCGGATTTCCCTCCGTCCCCCCTCCCCTGAGACCCTGCACCCCATACCTGCCTCTCTCCTTCCCACCCTACCTGGCCCTCTCCCGTGCGCCCCCTGCTCACCTCCCCCATCTCTTCCACCCCCTCCCTTCTTCAGGTCTCCCTCATCTCCTAGCGCCTGGCAGATCCTCTGTATTGCTCATCATCAGTGTGCCACATCAGTGTTGTGTTTAGTGCTGTTACTCGTGTGCATCAAGAAATGTGATTTTAATTGTGTCCTGCCTTGAGGTTCGCCGTCAGTGTTACATTATGTGCTATGCCATCCGTCGCTACTTTTATGCTCCAGTCATACTGTGCCTTGTGTTCTTTTAACCGTCGCCGTGTGTGGCTTTTTATATGTGCTACTTTTAAACAGTTTTTTGTTCTCTCCATTTTATAGTCACCCCGTTTTGTTTTGTTTTGTCTTCCATGCTGTTCCCCCTTTTTTTATATCTATGTTCACCTTATTCTCTCCTTTGCTGTTTTTTAATGTCTCCTATTGTTTTGTACTGTCTTTCGGCTGAAGAGCAGCGCCTATGCTGCTGCCAGCCCGCCCCGATGGGGAATTGAAACACAATAAAGGAAAAAAAAAAAAGAAAGCGTATTCGCCAGTACTTCTACAGCTGTACTCACCTGAAGATGGCCGAAAGACTTTGTGCCGAAATATCGTGGCAAGATGTTACTGACTTACGGCAGTTCTCCCGTGTTTTTATGGAACAATCAGTTCGCCGGAAAAGTTTCAAACATCACATAATGAACTATATTCGAAAAACCGGATTTACATTTAAATACTTGAAATTAAATAAATATTCCTATGGCTGGACCATAAACACGCTCTAACATACATTATTAGATACATAAACAAATAAACATATATCAAAGGAATAGAACAAAAGCTAGGCAAGTAGCCTAATATCTCTGTGCTTTCTAAAACACAGTAAATATTTAACCACTTTCTTCATGAATAGCATATATCGGATATAAACAAAGACATAGATGAATAAATATATTTATAAGCATACTGCTACCTTTTCTTCGTGTAACTGTGGAGTACTTATGGCCTGACGCGATCGATAGTAATCGGCCACTTTGAACTCCAGTAACTCATGTACCATTCAAGTTACATGCCTGTAATTTATACCAATTTAAGTTTACACTAATAGCTTTCTAAAGACACGTCGATCGACAAAATCGGGTGAAGCGTTCAAATTTTGGAAATTCGTTGCTGGGTGTTACTTATATAATTTATTGTCAGATATTAAACTTTAAACTAAGATAGGTATTGGAAATCTGATTACACCATCAGAATCGTCGTGCAGATAATGGTAATATATATTTATCTTTTTGAGGTATCATGATTCATCTGGCTACTATTAATTTCTATACGAACTGTGAAATGTCTGCCACTAAGGTTTCACAAAGTCCGCCATCTTTGGCACTCCCCGGCATAGACATCTCCTTCATCGACACAAAGCACGGTCCTCGTCACAGCGGAATTCCCAGCCACGCGGCTAGACCGTGCTCTGGGGCTACTCCTCTCGTCCGGCTAACGTTCGGCACGTGTTTGCTGCCGGGCCCCGGCTGCCCGAGCGGCCCGTGCGGCCGCAGCAACTCCGAACTTAGAATATTTCCAGGGCGCCGAAACTCGCCCGTTACCTCACACCTTCATGGTAATTCATGTTAGGCTTTCATTTCAGCAAGATAATGATGCCCGCCTGCATACAGCGAGCGTTGCTACTGTTTGTCTTCGTACATGCCAAACCCCACCTTGGCCAGCAAGGTCGCCAGATCTCTCCACAATGGAAAACGTTTGGAGCATTATGGGCAAGTCCCTCCAACCATCTCGGCATTTTGATCAATTTAACGCGCCAGTTGAATAGAATTAGTCTCGATATCGCTCAGTAAGATATCCAATAACTCTTTCATCCAGTGTCAACCGGCATAACTGCTTGCGTGAGCACCAGAGTTGAACTAACGCGTTATTGACTTTCTCAGTTTGTGAAGCTCTTTCTCTTGAATAAATCATCCATTTGTTCTGAAATTGTAGTGATCTCTATGTGTGTGCATATCGGAGTGGCACTGGAATTTATGTTTCAGGGCGCATCTGGACTCAGCCATAAACTGATATGAGGACAGAACAGTGTGTAGAAATATTTCTGTTACGGATTTCTGGTAAGTGACAATGGAACAACATATACTGTATTTAACGGATTAACTTAGAATATTGGCACATACTTTACCCGACGATAAAAAAGAAGCACCCAGAAGGGGAGAAGGAAACAAAATGAAACTGCACGGGCTGAGACGGTATTTAATGTTATTTCAGTGATTACTCATGCCTCAGTCATGAGTACCTAAATTACAAGAAACTTGGCAGTATGCGCACGTTTATCAGTATAACACTGAAAAACTCTGACATGTATTCATGCACTGTTTCGATTGGGAAGGGTGTCATTAATCCTTACAACTGATGAAAATGGGCCTTAATATCCTATATACCGTCACGGGAAAGAAGTGGGGGTACGAGCTGGTCCCAAGCCAAACGTTTTGTGGGAGACGGATCTGGGGATCTTGCTGGACACATGAGTACCTCAACATCATGCAGATAGTTCACTGAGACATGTACCATGTGTGGACGAGCATTGTCCTCTTGAAAAATGGCACCATGCCACCGACGCGTGAGAGGTAACGCATAAGGACGAAGGATGTTTGTGATGTACCATTCTGCCGGCATAGTTCCCTCAGTCACTACCAGCAGTGACCTGAAGTCTTAGGCGATGGTTTCCCATACCATAGCGTCAGGAGTAACACCGCTATGTCTCTACAAAACATTGGAAGATTGGGACCTCTCCCCAGTTCGCCACCACACTGGCTGACGATGGTAATCAGGGGTGGTGTAGAACCGCGATTCGTTGCTGATCACAATCCGACGCCATTCATCATTAGTCCATGCTTCCCAGGCATAAGTTTGTATTGTGGTGTTAACGGAACCTTACGCATGGAACGGAACTTCCCAAATAGGGCTGCTGCTAGTCTACGACCAATGGTGCGGGATGACAAAGAATGTTGCAGGTGCAGATGTGAAGGACTTACATAAAGGTAACTTACGCAGTGGGTTTTTCATTCAAAAATTCCTTTTGAATGTTGTTTGTTCGTGAGAAGATCGTGTTATCCTCATATAAGAAGGAGAAATGCCTACCAGCAGGAGTTAGAATTCTACAGCAGCAATCTAGTCACGTTTAAAGACAGCGGTTTATCGTTCCGTGGTACTACTGCTGGGATTGGTGGAGATCCTTTGACTGCAATGCGAATATGGAACTGACGAGTTCAGGATTGCCATGCCCAACGCCATGCTGTGTTTCAACAGCCCTAAGCGATTAGCGAGAGCGCAGATGCATTTTTCGCTCCGCCTTGCAACCACATCAGATACCTTGGGTAAGGAAAAGACAAGTATCCACACGGACAGTGCGACGACGTCTGGAGCACCACAGACTGTTAACACCTCGACCATATTTGCAGCGCCCCACGACATGGCAGAAGAAGAGAAGTGCGCCGACAATGGTACGACCAACGAAACAATGTTGACAGGAGTGGCATCATGTTGCATTTGAGATGAGTCCCATTTCTGTGAACAGTATCACGATGGAAGTATCCATGTCTGGAGTCTTCGAAGATAACTAACATAGCCGGACTGGATTCGTCATCGTCATAATGGTCCAGAACCTGACGCGATGGAATGGGGTGTTATTGTGTAGAAAACACGACCACCCCTGGTTCACATAGCCGGCAATGTGAACAGTAGCGGTTATATTTCTAGTGTTTGGAGGTCGGTTCTATGTCTTATCTTCGAAGTATTCGTGAGGTCACGTTTCAACAAGATAACGTAACACTTTGTGTGCCCGTACTGTCCTGACCTACTTTAATTCGGAGGGTGTTTTACTGCTTTCCTGGACAGTACGTTCTCAAGAAGTCGCATCCATTGAAAACGTCTGTCATTGGTTGCCGATAGACTGGCAAGCCACTAGTCACCAGCCACTATGATTGATGCACAGTGGCATAGAGCTGAGACAGCGTGGCGTGCCACACGTTGGCACCATAGTTTGATAACATCGCTGAAGCACAGGTTTGTAATGGATCATGTGCGTGGAGCAGGCGTGTGTGTGGAGTGAAGAGGATAGTTAATTACTTCTGGACAGTCACGGTTGCCTCTCTTTCGACTGTGGCGGCTACGTAGTTGTTCGAGTTGCCTGTGTTTCGGAAGAGTCTGGATGGCACAGACTGGTAATCCTTCGTACTGAAAAGGAGTTACTTCCAGGCAGTCGGGCGGTATGGTTGACGCTCTCGACTGTGGCGATTGGACAGTTGTTCATATGAAACGCCTAAGTTTCAGAATTGATTGAATGGTAAGGAGTGCAAGTTCTCCCAGGTGGAAGCAGTATGACACATGGAACGACGTGAGAGCTAAGTGTGTTTGCCCTTGAGCGGGGCCTTGGAAACCTCCGTTGAGCAAAACCGATGTGTCCAGCAACGTGTGCCATACAGAAGCACGTTATAGAGAAGTGGTCTCAATGTATCTCCGTATTTTCTTGGTACGTTCTGAATATTAAGCATTTGTGGCTTTTATGGGAGTATGTAGGACAATACAAGTTATGGATTCTACCGATATGGATGCCACCTTGTCAGACTAGAATAATACCAACTATATGTGATGATTTTATGCTTATCCGTCTGCTTTGCTAACGAATAGTAAGCAATTAGTGGGGCTTGATGTCTTGTTTGACAGTACTGGCCGAAAATCAGTGTAGTGGATGTGTATTAACCAATCATCTGAATTACTCCTAAAGTCATTACGTTTCATAGATACTTCCGTGCTCATTAGGAAAACAGACTTTCTCATGTGTATAAGGGCTGTGGCCATGGAACCAGCATCTTGTTGGTGTCGACAAACAAAAACAATAGATCCCGACCTGAAAAGTTTCCGAGGTGAATTCGGAGTAATTTCTGTAAGAGAAGTTAATACTACGGAACTGTTATTAATACGGTTAAGCGTATTATGTATTGTAGCTACTTTAACCATGCTGCTCTTGATTCCTTTGGAGAGTTTGAGTGAGACGTGGGACGTAGGGAAGGCAGGAAAAGGTGTGGATGGGGCCTTACTCAGTTACTGTTGGTTGCTCAGTTTTTATTTTTTTTTTTTTAGTTATGTGCACTTTATTTGGAACCAATTGCAAATGTGGATGAGAATAAGGAACAATTATCAAATTTGACTATTAAGACACAATGTCTAATTAAAAATTCTGAAGCAAGTTGCACTCACAGCTGAAGGCCTTATTGACGAGAAATTCAAATTATTTGTCGGCTGAAGGCCCCAATAGTATTAACTCAAAAATAATTCGACGGCTGAAGGCCTGTATAGCAAATTCTTAAAAGATTAAACTTCTCCAAGAGATATTAAAACATATTTTTTTAAACAGAAAAACACAATAACTCTTTTTTTAAAAAAATCATCACAATCTGATCAAACCAAGAGAGAAGTGGGCCTCAGACAGTGCTCCAAGGATCGGCCTGGGAAAGATCGCACAACTTCATAACCGACGAGACAGACAGCCAATAATTGCATTCACTTAACGGATGGCAACTCAAACTAGTGATAGTTTAAACGCAGACCAACACTCTCGCAAAATCTACCTAACGTCTGGTAACCAACACAACCCAGACAAGGCGGAACCGGCGGACAGCACTGCGTCTTCAGAATTCAGTCTTTAGAACACCCTGAATCAGAAGGAACCACTACGACCAAGGTAGTCCAAAAGAACAAAATATCCGAACCACAGTCAAGGAGGCTGTCGAACTACACGCCATACCGGATAGCAGCGGCAAGGTGAGGAAAAGTACACTGCCGCGAAAATATGCTAACCTCCAGGGCAGGGGCGTTAGCGGCCACTAGGCAGAAAAATACCGCTGGTGGAACTTCGTGACTAAACACAAGGAATTCAATGATTAATAATAAGAAGTGGAAGACGGCTAATTAATTTCGCCAACTCCAAGCACTCCACTCGTTGCTCTTCGTCTCAGCGACCCTGCGAGCAGCAACGCACGAACAAACGGCATGATCTCAAACGGTGGAGGTTTCACTACTGGGTTAATGTTCACACAACTCAAACGTCCTGGGTCCGGTGGAAAACGGGGTTGTGGCCCCTGCAACTACAGCCCCTTGATCCGACAATGCCTGCGTGCCGCCAGCGGTCCTGGCATATCCTCTGCTGCCTCACTACTGCTCCACCCCAACCAAACTATTGACACACCCGACCTGGAAAAACTTGACGTCCTTCCAAAGATAGTACCACGGTACAGCCGGCCGGAGTGGCCGAGCGGTTCTAGGCGCTACAGTTTGGAACCGCTTGACCGCTACAGTCGCAGGTTCGAATCCTGCCTCGGGCATGGGTGTGTGTGATGTCCTTACGTTAGTTAGGTTTAAGTAGTTCTAAGTTCTAGGGGACTGATGACCTCAGCAGTTAAGTCCCATAGTGCTCAGAGCCATTTTTTGAACCACAGTACTAGATATCGATAAACGCTGCTGCTGCCACTAGCGAACAGACAACGTTAGCAACCGTAGTGGCGCCAGTAAACACAAGAAGAAAACGAGACGCCACTATCCCTATTACATGATGCCAACCTCAACGGCACCAACGTGAGGCGCACGCAGCTCATTGAGCTTTAATGAAGAGGTGATATTGAAGCGTTGGACAGTATTAATAATATCTTAATCGTATTACTATGTCGGTGCATGAGAAACAGTGCACTGTAAACGAGTTTCGAATTAGAAGAGTTCTCCCCACATGGAGTACCCACTAATTCAGCTTGGCAATGCCAAAACACACACGTGAGCTGCGACATCTGCAACAAGCCGACTTTTCTGAGTTCACTGTCGTCACCATCCATCCCCAACAAAACATTATGACCACTGCCTACAGCGACGTTGGATGCCCCCTGGTGGCGTTGCGAGCACGTGACGCAGTAACAAGAGTATGTAAGCGAAGCAGACAGGGATGGGGGATCAATGTATCGAAGATACGGGCTGCAAATGGGGAAATACATTGAGATAAGCGACTTCGACAAATGACAGACTATTATTACGCAGGGCCTGTGAACGAGTAGCTCGAAAACGGCGAAGCTGATCTAATGTTCACGCGCTACCCTCGTGAAGATCTACGGAAAGAGGTAGAAGGACAGTGAAACTACCACTAGGCGCTAAATGATTGGACGTCAACGACTCTTCACAAAACGTGAGGTTCGGAGGCTTGTCTGCTGTGTGAAGTAGGATAGATGATTAACGTGCCATCTCTGCCGAAAGAGCAGAATGCTGGTGCACGCAGTAGAGTTTCAGACCACACCTTTCATCGTACATCGTTGAACATGGAGCTCCGCAGCAGACCACCCCTACATGTTCACATGTTCACCCTACGAAATCGTCAATTACGATTTCAGTGGCCACGGGACCATCGGGATTCGACCATCGATCGATGGAAACGTGTCGGCTCTTCGGGTGAATCACATTTCTGCTGCACTAGGCCGACGGTATTTTCCACAAACGCCGTGATCGTGGTGAACGGCGGCTCGGAACGTGCAGGGCGCGACGGACACAGGCCGGTGGGAGAAGTTTTTTATGCTATGGGAGACATTCTCCTGAGCTTGCATGGGACATTTGGTAGTAATCACCTGGGAACCACCTGCGTCCCTTCATGCTTGATGTCTTGTCCGACGCCAATGTCATCTTACAGCAGTATGATTGTCCAGGTCTCGGCGCCAAAACCGTGCTACAGTAGTCTGAGGAGCATTATAGTGAACTCACACTGATTTCTCGGCGATAAAACTCGCCTGATGTAAATCCTATGGAACACACCTGGGTCGCTATCGGGCGCCGTCACCGAATATGCAAATCAGCGGCCCATTATTTACGTGAATTACATGACCTGTTCGAAGACATCTAATGCCACATATCTCCAAAATCCTACCAGCTAACCGTCGGATCTCTGATACGCAGAATCATTGATCTATTTCGTTCCGAAGACGGACAAACAAGCTATTAAGCAGGTCGTCATAATGTTTTGGCTCAACAGTGTCTTTCTCCTATTCGGAGTAAACAGTCGATTGTCCCATTTGGCTCAGCAGAGGTGACTGTCCGCTCGTCAAATACCTGTGGCCGTCATGTGCGGCAGTTCACGAGGGCGGGAATATTATCTCTGCAATACCTGAAATCCACCGCAGACACTACTGACCTCGGAAACCCAAAGTCTTGTGTAATATCTGATATGCATGTTCCATTCGTCTTGCACCGAACACATCATTTACCGTTTCGATGTAAAATTATTTTTGAGATCGGGTCACTTTCAAATCTGCCGCTTCTGGGTACGCACACAGCTACTCCACGTGACGAATCGGCTGTTCGTTGTACAAGGTGTTACCTACAACGCGTACTTTCATACACACGATCCACAAACACTGGTGAACGTCCGTGGAGCAACACCACCTAGTTACGAATATAACATTTTATTGCAGCCGTTGTTGTTGTCAGATGAAAATAGCATGTGGTGTACTGAGACGATCTGGCAAACGTTCCCGATACATGCGTTGTGTAGCTCTAACATTACATAGCGTAAAGTGAAGCGCGAGAATTGAATCGAAATTTGAATTTATTTTGTATCCAAAGGATACATTTCTGGACAAGGGTTTCTTAACAAAACTGTATTAAGTCCCTCGACGACCCCTACAAGCCTCTAATAGGAATTGTGAAACACCCTGTTACAGCTTGTCTACACTCGGTACGCCACATCTTTCTGCAAAAAAATCTATGCGCGAAGCATACATCTATTACCGTCATAACTTAGGAAAAGATCTTCCCGAGACCCCAAGAAAATTCTGGTCCGACCTAAAATCACTAAGAGGATCTAAGGCTTCTATGCAGTCACTCGTTGATAAGTCTGGTGTGGCGCTAGGAGATGGCAAAAGGAAAGCCGAAGTTTTAAACTTCGCATTTAGGAACTCCGCCTACCGTGTGGCGGACATAGTAATAGGCATCCCTGGCGTAGAGAAGCAACTGAAAGACTTGAAAACAGATAAGCCGCCAGATCCTGGAGGAATCCCTATTCGATTTTTCAAAGAGTATTCTACAGCACTGGTCCCTTACTTAGTTTGAATTTATCGCGAATCTCTAGCCCAGGGCAAAGTCCCAAGCGATTGCTGAACAAAAGCGCATATGACTCCCGTGTACAAGAAGGGTAAAAGAACGGATCCGCAAAATTACAGACCAATATTCTTAACATCGGTTTGCTGCAGAATTCTTGAACATATTCCCAGTTGGAATATAGCAAATTTTCTTGAGACGGAAAAATCGCTCGTGCGAAACTCTGATTGCCCTTTTCTCGCATGACGTTCTGCGAACCATGGATGAAGGGCAACAGGCAGAATCCATGTTCCTAATTTCCGGAAAGCATTTGACGCGGTGCCCCACTGCTGACTGTTAATTAAGGTATGAGTATACGGAATACTTTCCCAGATAAGTGAGTGACTCGAAGACTTCTAAGTAACAGAACCCAGTACTGTGTCCTCGACGGTGAGTGTTCATCAGAGACAGTATCATCAGGAGTGCTTCGGGGAGGTTTGACAGGACCGCTATTATTTTCTTCATACATAAATCATCTAGCGGACAGAGTGAGCTGCTGCAGTCACTTGCTGATGACGTTGTGGTCCACGGGACGGAGTTGTCGCTGATTGACTGTATGAGGATGCATGATGATTTAAACAAAATTTATAGTTGGTGTGATGAATGGCAGCTAGCTCTAAATGCAGAAAAATATAAGTTAATGCGTATGAGTAGGAAAACAAACCCGTAATGTCCGAATACAGTGTCCGAATAAAGTAGAGTGCTGCTTGACACAGACACGTCCATTAGATATCTATGGGTAGCGTTGCAAAGTGGTATGAAACGGAACGAGCATGTAAGGATTGTAGTAGGGATGGCGAATGATCGGCTCCGGTTTATTTGGAGAATTTTAGAAAAGTGTGGTTCATCTGTAATGGAGACATCATATAGAACATTAGTACGACCCGTTCTAGAGCACAGTTCAAGGGTTTAAAGAAAGATGTCGAAACAATTCGGAGACGGGCTGCTAGATTTGTTACTGGTAAATTAGAATGACATGCAAGTATTACGGAGATGTTTCGGGAAAAGCTGTTAGCATGACTGACATAAAAGTAGATATATTAGGTGTTGCGAAACAATTCAAATCACTTAAGAAAGGAAAGTCTTCTGGTCCAGATGGTATACCAATCAGGTTCTTTTCAGAGTATGCATAGAGTATGCAGACACGCTAGCGCCTTTCTTAGCAATCATATACAACCGCTCACTTGACGAAAGGTCTGTTCCTAAAGACTGGAAAGTAGCACAGGTCACACCAATATTCAAGAAAGGAAATAGGAGTAACCCACTGAAATACAGACGCATATCACTGACCTCAATTTGCAGTAGGATTTTGGAGCATATATTGTTCTCGGACATTATGAACCACCTTGAAGAAAATGACTTATTGATACATGACCAACATGGATTCAGAAAATATCGTTCTTGTGCAGCGCAGCTAGCTCTTTATTCCCATGAAGTAATGAGTGCTGTCGACAAGGGATCTCAGATCGATTCCATATTCTTAAATTTCCAGAAGGCATTTGATACCGTTCCTCACAAGCGACTATTAATCAAATTGCGTGCATATGGAGTATCGTCTCAGTTGTGTGACTGGATTCGTGATTTTCTCTCAGAGATGTCACAGTTCGTAGTGATAGACTGTAAATCATCGAGTAAAACAGAAGTGATATCTGGCGTTCCGCAAGGTAGCGTCATGGGCCCTCTGCTGTTCCTGATTTACATAAATGATCTAGATGATAATCTGAGCAGCCACCTTAGATTGTTTGCAGATGATGCTGTAATTTACCCTCTAGTAAAACCATCAGACGATCAATTCCAATTACAAAATGATCTAGAGAAAATTTCTGCATGGTGCGAAAAGTGGCAATTGGCACTAAACAAATAAAAGTGCGAGGTCATCCACAAAGGTACTTAAAGAAATCCGATAAATTTTGGGTATACGATAAATCGCACAGATCTAAGGGCTGTCAATTCGACTAAATACATAGGAATTACAATTACGAGAAACTTAAATTGGAAAGACCACATAGATAATATTGTGGGGAAGGCGAAACAAAGACTGTGCTTTGTTGGTAGAACACTTGGAAGATGCGACAAACCCACTAAAGAGACAGCCTACATTTCACTTGTCCATCCTCTGCTGGGATATTGCTGGGCGGTGTGGGATCGTTGCCAGGTAGGACTGACGGAGTATATCGAAAAAGTACAAAGAAGGGCAGCTCTTTTCGTGTTATCGCGCAATAGAGGTGAGAGAGTCACTGATATGATACGCGAGTTGGGGTGGCAGTCACTGAAACAAAGGCGGTTTTCTTTGCGGCGAGATCTATTTACGAAATTTTAATCACCAACTTTCTCTTCCGAATGCGAAAATATTTCGTTGACACCTACCTACGCAGGGAGAAATGGTCATTATAATAAAATAAGAAAAATCAGAGCTCGAACGGAAAGATTTAGGTGTTTCTTTTTCCCGCGCGCCGTTCGAGAATGGAATGGTAGAGAAGTAGTATGAAAATGGTTCGATGAACCCTCTGCCAGGAAACTTAAGTGTGAATTGCAGAGTAACCATGTAGATGTAGAACTCAAATGGGAATCCCTGGAGGGAAGGCAACATTCTTTTCGAGAAACACTGTCGAGAAAATTTAGAGAACCGGCAGTTGAAGTTGACTACAAGAACGATTCTACTGTCACTAACATACAATTCGCATGAGGACCAAGAAGATAAAATGAGAGAAATTAGGACTCTTACAGAAGCACATAGAGAATAGTGTTTCCTCCGCTGTATTTGCGAGTGGATTATGAAAGGAAATGACTAATAGTGGTACAGGCTATCCTCCGCCATGCTCCGTAGGTGGCTTGCTCAGGATGTGTGTAGATGTAGCTACAACATTCGGGCATCATATACGGCACATTTCGAATGGAACAGGCTTGCTGTGGCGTTTAGTCTCTGAATGTAGCAGCTTTGCAGCAAAGATAAAGAAATTCGTTAGCACCAGTTATTTGTACTAGAGTATATGTGGGCTTGGTAAAGATATCTCAAAATATCCGACAAGTATCCAGAGGTCAGTAGTTAATCTGGTGTAGACTTCTCGTGTTATCGAAATGTACGAAAAGTAACGCTGCTGGAAACATAACATGTCAGTCAGCTGAAAACATGGAACGCAGACCGAGAGAAAACTGTAAACAATTATTTCGAAGTCCACCACTGTCGGTCCAAAGCCTGTATCAAACAGGATATAACAGATACAGCGCCCGTCGAACAGTACTCGGAACACACCAAACAACGAAGTTTGCATTACGGCAGATACTCTTCATGCGCTACAACCGAACAGCTAATGTAACTTTTCATATAAAATCCTGATATCCATTTGCTTCCGTGAATATCAAATCCACATTCGATCTCCATATGTTTACTGAGAATATCATTAGGAACAGTTAGAAATATCTGAAGTTCACTGTTGAATTCTAGTGACACAGCTTGACGCTTTTAGGACACTGTTGCGTGTTCAAATGCTATCAAAATAACATTGCCTTGTATGAAAAAACAGGGTACATATTGAAGTAAAATACAAGCGTTGCTCAGAAGACAATGCACCACATTTTTTTTCAGCCGCCGGAAACAATGCTACGATTGCGAAACGTTACGTATGTATTATTTGGAGTCTCCTGAGTGAGCGCGCCAAGTTTCCGTCACTTCCGACAGATAGCGTAGCTGCAGGAACGTTTCAAAATGACGTCTTTAGGTGATGTACGTTACAAGCAACGTGCCGTAATTGAGTTTCTCACTGCAGAAAAGAACCTGTGGGGAATATTCACAAACACTTGTGCAAAGTCTATGGAGCATCTGCTGTCGACAGAAGTACAGTTAGACGCTGGGCACGGAGGGTGAGGTCATCAGAAGGCGGTTCGGCGGAGCTCCACGATTTGCAACGGTCGGGGAGACCATCCACATCTGTCACACCTGACAGCCCTAAGCTAGGTCCCTCGGACTACCACTTGTTTGGGCCATAACAGGAAGCCATTCGTGGAAGACATTTTGATGATGAGGAGGAGGTAATTCACACGGTGAAGCACTGGCTCTGCCACCAGGACAAGAATTGGTGCCGACAGGGAACAGACGCCCTTGTTTTGCGCTCGAGGCAAGCCACAGAACGGGATGGAGATTACGTGGAAAGATAGGGTGTGAATATAAAACACCATACTTTCGTGTGTGCATTCTTACTATGTTCAATACAGAATTGCTAAACAAAAAAATGCTGTGCATTACTTTCTGGGCAATCTTCGTACAAGTGTTTATTAATTGTGGATAAACACAAACTCAATGAAGGAAGGTTTTGTGTATCATATTGTATGCAATCACTGGCACAGCCCTCAAAAATGCTGCATCACTGTCTAGCGATTGACAGGACTTTTAGCTCACAGGCGACGACGCGTGATGAATAGGTGAGACTCGGATGCTGATATGAGGCGAAACAAAACACAAATTAAGCGACAATAACCAAACACTCTATGGATTTCCTACCATAATCTTTTTTGTGATCAGTGGAATAGAGTATAATTTTGCCTCACAGGTCCATGGGACACAAATTTGTCCCACCTCTGCTTGGTAGCGAGATCTTTCAGTGGGTTCATACAGCGAATCTTAAGCACAACTTTCAGCAATCAGCTTTGTACTATATCTGGTTGACAACTTTCCTAATTTTTCCTGCTAAATGCCTTTCGTCAACTTGGTTTACTTTTTGGTCACTTGTGATGACACATTAGGTTCATTATACTGTCGACTGGATTGCAGCAGCCAGTTACCATTTATGTTATTAAATTTTCCGATTTCTGGTGTTTGCACAACCATTTACTGAAGGTGGACACTTAGGTTACAATGTAAAACTGATGTTGTTGTGGCAGTCTTTAGTCCGGAGACTGGTTTGATGCAGCGTGAATCGCTTCATCTTTGCGTTGATACTGCTACCTACATCCATCTGAACCTGCTTACTGTAGTCGAGCCTTGGTCTCCCTCCACAGTTCTTAACCCTCCCCCCCCCTACCTCCAGTACTAAATTTTCAATCCCTCGACACATCAGGTAGTGCCTTATCAATCGATCCCTTCTTTTAGTCAAGTTCCACAAAATTCTTTTCTCCCCCACTTGATTCAGTATCTCCTCATTAGTTACTCGATTTCCACATCCAATCTTCAGCATTCTTCTGTAACACCACATTTCAGAAACTTCATTCTATTCTTGTCTGAACTGTTTGTCTTTCACTCCAGACAAACACTTTCAGAAAAGTTTCTTTACACTTAAATTGCTCTTTTCTAGAAATACATTTCTTGCTATTGCTGCCAGCCGCTGTGGCCGAGCGGTTCTAGACGTTCCTGTCCGGAACCACGAGGCTGCTACGGTCGCAGGTTCGAATACTGCCTCAGGCATGGATGTTTGTGATGTCCTTAGGTTAGTTAGGTTTGAGTAGTTCTAAGTCTAGGGGACTGATGGCCTCAGATGTTAAGTTCCATAGTGCTCAGAGCCATTTGAACCATTTTTTTGCTATTGCCAGTGCGAATTTTATGTCCTTTCTACTTCGGCTTTTGTCAGTTAATTTGGAATCACAATAACAAAACTTATTTAATACTTTTATTATCTCATTTCGTAATATAATTCTCTTAGCATCGCTTGATTTAATCCGACTGCATTCCATTAACCTGGTTTTATATTCGTTGACGTCCCTCTCAAGACCTCAAGGCACTATTCACTCCATTCAACTACACTTCCAAATCCTTCGCCGTCTCTGAAGATATTGCCATTGGGCAACCTTAATGTTTTTGTTTCTTCTCCCTGAATTTTAATTCTCTTTCCAAAATTCTCCTTAGGCTCCAACATACTTCGCTCATTGTACAGACTGAATAACATCAGAGATAGGTTACAACGCTGTCTCACTCTTTTCAACTACTGCTTCCCGTTCATGTCCTTCAACACTTAGAACTAATCTGGTTTCTGAACAAGTTGTACATAACCTTTCGGACCCTGCTATCTTCAGAAATTGAAAGAGAGTGTTCAACGAATCAAAATTTTCGAAAGCTCTATCTGAATCTGCTAATTCTATGAACAGTCTATCTTCTCAGATAACCACAGTGCTCCGTAAATAAAATTTTCATGTATGTTACATGTAAGTTAAAGCAAAGGAACAGGTTTGTGACTGGCTGCTGCAATCCTTTTAACAGTATTATACAACACAGTCATTCTGTTACTTCATCTTTTATGGAAAAGCATCACGTCATCAATTTAATATCGTCAAATTAGTATTTGACACTTGTCTTATAGCAAAGATAACGGTTTCAAAGAAACTGTATCTTCCACTACACCACAAGTGTTTATTTGCTGCGTCAGATGTAATTCAGTTTTCTAATACAAACGCAACGCTTGAAAGATGAGAGCATTCCTAACCACCATTATTCTAATCATGGCATGAACAAGATCAATACCACAAGGAAGGTGACGTGGAGGTAGCCTTCAAGACAGGGAAGACCTAAATGAGACATACAACATGCTAGAAGATATCCAGGGAGATTTGTCGAAGATTTGCAAGAAATAAGTTGAAATGTAACATCATTTTCATGATAGTTGTGCTTAACCGTTCAGCGCCTACAGTGATAGCACTAATGTTACATCAGTGCTTAGAAAAGGCCTATCACATAGCGGAAAATTTTTCAGGAAACAAACGGCCATGCTCCGACCGTCCACCAAGAGGTAACCCAAGCGCCACTTGAGGCCATGGTCCGCACAGACCTGTTGTATTCCACAAGACACGTGATAGAAAGTAGACCTGGCTATATACCAGAGCCGAGTGATATTTAGGGCAGCGCTAGGGCCAGACCTCATTAGTTCGCTTTGAGTGAGTTTCCTGGACCAGGCGCCAATTCGACGAACATTCCATCAATGAAGACTCTCAAGAGTGTTACTTAACATCGATAAACTATCGACGAATCGATAGTATCAACACTATCGGTAGTCTGGTTTAACTATCAATAGTCCTATCGTTTATTATGTAATTCTTTTTGAACTGGCGCCTGAAAAATTGTCGGTTCCTATTAATCTCCAGGGCTTTTGGAGTGCAGAGGGAAAGTAGATTGTATGGAGGTATTTAATCAACAACAAATATGGTGGCTCATTAGCCAGTCTAAGTTGCTTATAAACTATGTTGTTAATAGATTGGTCTCTGTGGGGGAGGGGTCCTGAAAGAGACAATTTTCTTGTTTGTCTTTCGGTGATGACAACTCACGGTCGTGCGCATCTCGTACTGATCAGGTGCTTATGGTAAAAACTGCACACGTAAATAACATGGATTCGTGAATATGCGTTATACTGATTTTCATCTTCAAATACACCTGCTACTGTCCTCTTCTGTTTCTGAGTCGTCATTGTACTTACAACTGTTTTTAGTTGTACGTGTCAATGGGTAAAACGATTCTAAAACAGTGACGCAATCCTAATGCCCCTGCGTCACTTCTCCTTTTGCAGAAGCCCAAATATCATTAATATGTTGGTTTCCCATGTTTTGGTCGATTAGCGTAGCTTGTTCCTTCAAGGACACACCAGGTCCTGCAAAACTGAACATAGTAAAAGCACAACCTGTCGAGTGCCAAGCTTTTTTATTTGTACGGTGGCTGAACATAATTATTAAAATATACAGCTTTATTTACATGCTCTCTGCTTTCACAGCATTGCAGCGCATATTCATATGTAATTCGGGCGAAATGTGAATGTTTCAGTGGATGCGGGAAAAAACTAATCTCTTCTTCCCAAGAGTTGACTGTGAATGTCCAGGAATGTTTTTGCAAACCTCCTGTAAAAATCCTGTAAATATTTCTTCAGCTCTTGCTGAGACCCCTTGTTTGAGACTTGTGCAGCGGGTGAATAAGCTCACCATTATTTTTATTTTTTTTCATTTTTTCGAGTTTACATCATTCTGCAATATGAGTAATAATTTTTCGAGTGGCACGGGGAGGAATTCTGCCTTAGAGGAAGAGCTTCTAGCTCTACAGAGTGTCGTAGTAGGTGACCTCAATGTGCCAACAATGGCTTCTTCGTCGCTCATTTCGTTATTTAAACGCCACACAACAGTAGGATTATTCTTCATCACGCACCTATAGTGGCCATAACTGTTGAATCGCCGTCGTTGGCAGCAGTGAGACAAAGAGCACAGTAACGAAGAAGTATTCCGATTGGTGCCGACATGAAAAGATCAGTACTTTTCAGACGCCTCTGTTGGGTGAGGAAATTCTGCGCTTCCAAGATTATTTTGTTTATGCAAGACATCCTTAAACAGAGCTTACACATTATAAACATGATCGTGGGATAGGACTAATTTAAGAGACCACTAAAAAGAAAGCATGGGGAAAAAACTAGGAACCACGGATTAGTAATAGAACTGAAAATTGAGGGGTCAACTTGTGAGCTAAAACAAGTGCAAGAGTTTGAACCACGAGAATCGAGAAGCTCTATAAAAAATTATTTTAACACAAGTCAGTTGTACGATGCTTGTTTAAAAGTAAAAAAAACAAGAAAAAGAAAAAGAACTTGATTCCCTTTATGCACGAATGATTGCTATCGATATGCTGCTGTACAGAACTTCCGACCATCAAGGTTTGAGAAAATTTGTTTATGCCTTAGACAGCAAATATGAGTTGCCAGATATAACGACACTTAAATGTTTACTTATCTCAAAACTATAGGAAGAGATAAAAAATAAATTAGAGAAAATGTAATTTTTTAGTGTTACGACTGTGAGTTAACGAGCATTGCGCTCTCATTTAAATATATGGCCGAAAGAGTCAGCCTACAGGAATTGTGAAACGAACCCTGTCATCCAGGACCAGATGTCACAAAGGGCGCAGATTCACCACGAGATGGGGAACACACAGGCGTCTATTGTCTATTGAGACCTAAGCGCTGTAGTTCTCGAGTGAGACAGACGAGAACCTACGTCATAGAGAAACCCAGTAGAAGGCTTTTTTGGCCAAGGAGACGTAGCAGTGTTAAATATGGCGGACCTAAGATTGGCCATACAGGGAAACATTTATGAAAACTGTTGTGACTTGGCAAGACAGCCAAGTCACTATGCGAGGATGCCGAAAGGCACGCGTTTAAGCTCACGCAGACTGGCGTGAGGTCTGGAACAATTAAAGGAGTTGAGTCTAGTAAAAAAAGGAGGTAACTGGTAGAATACTTAACTTTAATCCACAATTGGCGAACATCTCTCTTGACTGTACATGCTTCACAAGACAAATATCAATTGAATACGGCGCCTTGCTAGGTCGTAGCAAATGACGTAGCTGAAGGCTATGCTAACTATCGTCTCGGCAAATGAGAGCGTAATTTGTCAGTGAACCATTGCTATTAACGTCGGCTGTACAACTGGGGAGAGTGCTAGGACGTCTCTCTAGACCTGCCGTGTGGCAGCGCTCGGTCTGCAATCACTGACAGCGGCGACACGCGGGTCCGACGTATACTAGTGGACCGCGGCCGATTTAAAGGCTACCACCTAGCAAGTGTGGTGTCTGGCGGTGACACCACAAAAACTATTTAATTCTGTAGTAGTGCAGGGAATGAAGCCACAGTAATTTTGATCTGCCAAATCTGGCAAATCACGGTGATCCCAATAAAACTTGAATATTGATCATATCTATAATAGTTTAGGATTTTCTGTTAAAGTGAAATTAACAAGTTTTGTAACAAAGACCTGAATGCTAAAATCTGAACGCTTTGATCGATTTTAACGATCGACATTTCATATAGAAGTGCATCATTAAAATCACAAACGTTGAAAATATCAACACTGTAATTTTATTTGTTTAAAAAATATAGTAAATTTAAATTATCAGTATCTTCAGTTAAGCATCGGATCATCATTTCCGGCACACAAAACACATTGAACGATGACAGCATGACACCTTAATAAATCATTAGGTAACAGAGTATTTGTTGTAAAGTTTAGTGCATAATAGTGACTTTTGTCCTTTATTTATTTATCAGAAAGCACTTAGGTGCAAGGCTACTGTCCGTGAATTCAAAGCTAAGAAGGAAATTGTATTGGTTTTATGTAAAAGAATATAATGTTTATTATGTAATGGATATTATTGTTACTTTATTTAGAAAGTAAAAGTGGTCGAGCTTTGATTATTTAAATATGTTACAGTGTAAAATAATGTAGAATAAGCTGTAGCCAATCAGATGGACGGCTTCAGGTAAGGGAACTGCTCTAGTCAGTTGAGCGTCGGTGCTCGGCACGCCGGAAACGCGGCCGGGGACGGCCAGAGACAGTGCTAGTGCAGACGCGAAAGCGGACAGTTCTGGTCTAGACACCAAAGAGTGCAGTTCGGCTGGAGACACCAGAGGGCAAGTTCGGATGCAGACGCGAAAAGACGCGAAAGCGGACGGTCGGTCTTTAGGCAGCTAGGAAGTGAAATGACTTAGAAAATTTCGCGTTGTTTGGTATCGCGGGACTTAGTCACTGAGCGGTGAGCAGCCGCACGCCTGGTGTGAACTCTTAACTTTTCTGGCTGTGAGCACTATGGGACTCAACATCTTAGGTCATAAGTCCCCTAGAACTTAGAACTACTTAAACCTAACTAACCTAAGGACATCACACACACCCATGCCCGAGGCAGGATTCGAACCTGCGACCGTAGCAGTCCCGCGGTTCCGGACTGCAGCGCCAGAACCGCACGGCCACCTCGGCCGGCTCTTAACTTTTCGCTTAACTTGTATTTAGCGATGAGATTGTGAATGATTGAACTGTGTCAAATGGATATGCGCTCGAGTGTAACAGTAACTCTAAATACGAGCACTTTCGCTATTAGTTTGCTTTCTGAATAAATATTATTCTAACCAAATAACAACTGTGTGGCCTACATCATTTATGAGTCTTTAATTTAGTTCCCGATATTATTATTATTGTTATTATGTGTTATATTAACTTTATATTTCGCAAACTTGCCATCAGCCAGACAAGTGCCTAATTTAGGGCGTGTAATGCGACACGTGCGCTTCGACCCCTAGACGAGTTTGAGCCAAGAAATTTCAACGAAGAGGAACCGCATGTGAGCCTGAACATCTTTGGGATGTCAGCTCGCACGACGGACATGTGGAAAAAAACACGAATGAAGGCATACTTCCATTTACTTTGTTATAGACGAAAAATTAGTTTCACCCATATTAAAAGTGACAAAAGCTGCAGATCATCACAATGCAGAATCCATGCACGTGTAACTAACGTTTTATATATATATATATATATATATATATATATATATATATATATATATATATATATATATATATATCTTTTTTTTTTTCTTTCTGTAACTCGTCAATGCCATGCTAAGTTTCGTTTCATTCTAGTGATCGGTACATGTCAGTGTAAGTCAAGTCGGCCTAACTTGTAAGGTATTTATTGGCAGTTTCACCCCACCCCCACTCCCCCACACACCTCTTGTCTATAGAAATCTGAAGCCATCGCGTCATTTGTGTTCCGTTTACGGACACTGCCAACCGTAACGAATCACTGAATAACTGGGTTACAACAGGCTTAACATTCTCAGTAGCGGCCCAATACTTTTCCACCTCCGCAGATTCCAGGCAATTTTAGCAATGTTTAAAAATTTATATTTCGGAAAATATAGAACACATAAATACAAAATTAACACCATTTTAAGGCCACTTTGTCTTCTTTAATATGCAGCTATGAACAAAATCCTGTCTGATACAACATTAACTAATTATGTTATTATACATGACGTTTTCAAAAAATTAAAATAGTCATACATTCGTATAAGTAGAGTGAATGAGTTCGAAAATACATAATGATCAGTGCTGAATATTGTATGCAAATACAATATCACTTTCTACAAGGATTTATACGAGATTTTCGTATGAAATATTTTAAAACAGGGTTCCATACACAGCGCCACACAACACTGTTCGCATTGATGACGTGTCTCCTTGCGAGGTGCTTTCCCACTTTCTTCGATTTTGAAGAACGTACATAACTTACACGGGAGGCATATTTTTGGCTTGTGGTTGGTAAATGTTGCAGAAATTGTCGGTGTGTCCGTTTTGATTACTTGGAGCTGTTGGCAATCAGTTATTATCATTTTATTTGTCTGAAATGAACTGTGTAACAAAAATTCATTCGATGCTCCTGCTAACAGCACATGAAAAACCAGTTTCCGCTACCTTTTTACAGTTCTGTGCCTGAACATATTCTACTGCAGTCGCCTTTAAAGACACCTGTGTCGTCCAAATCATCTTCACTATCTAGACCATCGACAATGTCTCAAAAATTCTGCAAGTCGGCAATTCCTTCGTCCGATAAACCACGGTGCGCCATTTCTCTCACGCAGAATACCAATAATGTGGTCTATCCGCAGTCGAAAACAGTGACCCATAACGACCGAAATACCCCGAAAACAAGACGTACATTTACGCCATCTGGCCGTCCAACTAACAGATAACAGTTATAAACATCGTACATCGATAGACAGTGGTGCGAAAACAACGCGCAGCGTTTTTTAATCAACAAAATACGCTGGCTTGCAGAACGTACGTGCTTGGCGCTTTTGGAAGTGCGCGCGGCCCGTAGAATCTACGGGGTTGGCGCTGAGAGAATTAATATATTTTCTTATAAGCAACACATTGAATATAGATATCTCTATAATGTGCTGTCTCAAAACATTGTTACTTCGGCGACCAAAGTTTTCACTTGAGTGTTTGTGGGATAGCAGACTAGCAAGCGAGAAGCGAACGTGAACCCCAACACCGTCTGAACCGAAATTAATACAGCATAGCAAAATCAGCAAGCAGTGGCGTTACAGTTACTGTGTTGCTGTCTTCTGAGTATGTGAACAACTTGATTTTGTGGCGATTTATGCGGAAGTGCTTCCACTGTGTTAGCGAATCGGACCTTCGGTGCTTATAGAACAGAGTCAATGGTAATGCATATATTTGCCAAAAAAGACTAATCATAGCAAGTTGTAAATATAGGCCTTACTAACCGAATCGGAACTTTAGAGTGTTAATGGAAAACTCTTAGCTGTTGTGTATCGACACTACAGTGAAGCCAACGAAACGCTATGTATCAGTTTTTGTCAAGTGCTAACTTTAAGCGGCGCGGGTATATTTTAAGAATAGATCGGTATGATGGGTGAAGGTGCCAGCACTGCTGTCTCTCTTCGCACCTTTCCTTATATTTCATTAATACCGTATTGTCCTCTTTATACCGCTCCGTGCGCTTCCCTCGACGAAAGGCGAAACACCCATCAAAACTTTTACAAGCTACACACTTTATGTCGACTGCAGTAAGATCACAAGTGCTGCGATGTAGCAGCCGTAGCACTGTAGTAGAGTGATGGCCCTTTTGTTTTGTACTGAGTGTCATCTCAACTGAAAAAAAAACATAATGAGTGGTCTCTTCAACCTAGTTTCGTCTTCTTCTTCGTTTTCGTCTTCTCCTTCCTCTTCCTCTTCCTGCTTTCCCCGTGCTTCTAAGACGCTGAAGCTCAACTTAACATCCACAAGTAATATATTGGCCTAATTTTTATGAGAATTATTTTCTTTATATGTGAAAGTAATTTTTCAGACGTTGAAAAAAGAGTTTTTTTGAAAATATTATGCAAAATATCGCACATACTGGCAGGTTACTTTAACATTACATTTTTTTCAGGTCATCAGTCAACTCTTACTAGAATACAATATCCGTGATAAGATAGTAGTAGTGGTTACAGACAACGCTGCAGTTACGAAAAAGCTGCATAAATCTTAAGGATTCGACATTCACCCTGTTCTGCCCACTGCATCAACTTAACAGTACAAGAGTGTTTCAAAGCAGAAACATTTTACAAAATTTTATTGAAAACAAAGACTATTGTGACTTTCTCTCATAAATGGCTCTGAGCACTATGGGACTTAACATCTGAGGTCATCAGTCCCCTAGAACTTAGAACTACTTAAACCTAACTAACCTAAGGACATCACACACATCCATGCCCGAGGCAGGACTCGAACGTGGGACCGTAGCGGTCGCGCGGTTCCAGACTGAAGCGCCTAGAACCGCTCAGCCACAATGGCCGGCTTTCTCTCATAACTCTACACTAGCCAGTGAGAAACTGCGCAATGTTCAAAAAAGAGGGAAAAAAAGAACTCAGACTGATACAAGAGGTGTCGACTCGATGGAACAGCTCTTTCCACACGCTCAAGAGAATTTTGGAAGTACGAAGTGAGCTTGATACTGCGATCAATGAAAGTTCAACAGGACTACCTACCCTCACAGCAGAAAATTACTTAGCTATACAAGAGATAATGGATCTTCTTGAACCTTTTGAAGTAGCAACAACAACAATCTCAGAGCAGTCATATATCACTGCTTTCTTGAGTATACGTCTTATACGAGATATTGCTGTAAATTTTTCAGACTCGTAAAGCACCTTAATAACTAATAAAGGACGAAGTGTTCTGGATTCCTTGATTAAATTAGTCAACGATAGAGTGAAACCATTTAACACAATGACTGTTAATATGCTTGTGTCATTATTAGATACCTGAAACAGGAGTACGTATGAGCAGTGCTAATACGTTTACTGATACATCTAACAGTTTGAAATCAGATGATCTACTTTTTTTGCCCAATTAGCAACAGCGTAACGTCGATGTCGTTACACCAGTCAGTGATTCCATAATTTACCTACATCAGTATTTTGAAAAACCTGTAATAGACAGGCATGCTTGTGTATTACAATATTGTGCAAAATATAATAGTACGTTGCGTGTAATGGCCATTAAATTTTCGTGCTGTCGAGCGACTTCAGTTCCTGCAGGGAGGGTTTTCTCCATTGCAGTATAAATAATTACTTAAAAACACAACAGACTAAAGCAAAGAATTGAAACACCTTACGTGTATATTTTAATGTTGTATTTTAAGCAACAGACTAAAGGACAAGAATTTAAATAACTTACTATTTATAAAACAAAATTTGCATATTTTGTGTTGTATTTTAAACAATAAAAATTCTTAAAAAGCTATTTTTCATTTGAAATACCTGTCCAAATAAGCAATAGTTAATTGATACATCGATTACTTTTAAAAATATTATTGATAATATCGGATGTGTCAACTGTCGATGTTTACGCAACATTAATTCTCTATCAAGAGCTGGCTCCATTTCGCTATTCCAGTAGCTCCCTGCTGTGTTCATGGCCTCCTCGCTGGAGAAGACGGAGACTGTCGTCGTGGCAGACGTGCGTGCTTGTAGATTTATTTCTCTTTAACTTTCGATCGCCTGCATGGCAAACTTAGACAAGCTGGTTCCCTATGGGAGTCAAACTTCGTTCATTCAGTTTGCACTTTAAATCCGACCATCCTACGAGACTTCGAATTTTATACAGTGTGTGTTTATGTACTGAGCCTCAGTCGCAATCTAACCAGTCTTCTACGGGCAGAAGTATAGTTTTCTTTTTTTTTATTTCAAAAAGTGATTTATTTTATGTGGCCGGCCGATGTGGCCATGCGGTTAAAGGCGCTTCAGTCTGGAACCGCGTGACCGCTACGGTCGCAGGTTCGAATCCTGCCTCGGGCATGGATGTGTGTGATGTCCTTAGGTTAGTTAGGTTTACTTAGTTCTAAGTTCTAGGCGACTGATGACCTCAGAAGTTAAGTCGCATAGTGCTCAGAGCCATTTGAACCATTTATTTTATGTTTTGTGTCACTCCACGTCGGAGCAAACATGCTAGTAATCCTCGATAAATAAAATTGTTCAATTATTGCTACATGGGTCTTCCTTGTGCTGCCGTCGGTGAATGTATCAAGTTGGGTGTAAGTTCATGTACGCTGAAGATACACTCCTGGAAATTGAAATAAGAACACCGTGAATTCATTGTCCCAGGAAGGGGAAACTTTATTGACACATTCCTGGGGTCAGATACATCACATGTTCACACTGACAGAACCACAGGCACATAGACACAGGCAACAGAGCATGAACAATGTCGGCACTAGTACAGTGTATATCCACCTTTCGCAGCAATGCAGGCTGCTATTCTCCCATGGAGACGATCGTAGAGATGCTGGATGTAGTCCTGTGGAACGGCTTGCCATGCCATTTCCACCTGGCGCCTCAGTTGGACCAGCGTTCGTGCTGGACGTGCAGACCGCGTGAGACGACGCTTCATCCAGTCCCAAACATGCTCAATGGGGGACAGATCCGGAGATCTTGCTGGCCAGGGTAGTTGACTTACACCTTCTAGAGCACGTTGGGTGACACGGGATACATGCGGACGTGCATTGTCCTGTTGGAACAGCAAGTTCCTTTGCCGGTCTAGGAATGGTAGAACGATGGGTTCGATGACGGTTTGGATGTACCGTGCACTATTCAGTGTCCCCTCGACGATCACCAGTGGTGTACGGCCAGTGTAGGAGATCGCTCCCCTCGCCACGATGCCGGGTGTTGGCCCTGTGTGCCTCGGTCGTATGCAGTCCTGATTGTGGCGCTCACCTGCACGGCGCCAAACACGCATACGACCATCATTGGCACCAAGGCAGAAGCGACTCTCATCGCTGAAGACGACACGTCTCCATTCGTCCCTCCATTCACGCCTGTCGCGACACCACTGGAGGCGGGCTGCACGATGTTGGGGCGTGAGCGGAAGACGGCCTAACGGTGTGCGGGACCGTAGCCCAGCTTCATGGAGACGGTTGCGAATGGTCCTCGCCGATACCCCAGGAGCAACAGTGTCCCTAATTTGCTAGGAAGTGGCGGTGCGGTCCCCTACGGCACTGCGTAGGATCCTACGTCTTGGCGTGCATCCGTGCGTCGCTGCGGTCCAGTCCCAGGTCGACGGGCACGTGCACCTTCCGCCGACCACTGGCGACAACATCGATGTACTGTGGAGATCTCACGCCCCACGTGTTGAGGAATTCGGCGGTACGTCCACCCGGCCTCCCGCATGCCCACTATACGCCCTCGCTCAAAGTCCGTCAACTGCACATACGGTTCACGTCCACGCCGTCGCAGCATGCTACCAGTGTTAAAGACTGCGATGGAGCTCCGTATGCCACGGCAAACTGGCTGACACTGACGGCGGCGGTGCACAAATGCTGCGCAGCTAGCGCCATTCGACGGCCAACACCGCGGTTCCTGGTGTGTCCGCTGTGCCGTGCGTGTGATCATTGCTTGTACAGCCCTCTCGCAGTGTCCGGAGCAAGTATGGTGGGTCTGACACACCGGTGTCAATGTGTTCTTTTTTCCATTTCCAGGAGTGTATTACGAAAGAGGTAGGATCGAGTTAGGTGGCGCAGTGGTTAGCACACTGGACTCGCATTCGGGAGAACGACGGTTCAATCGCGCGTCCAGCCATCCTGATTTAGGTTTTCCGTGATTTCCCTAAATCGCTTCAGGCAAATGCCGGGATGGTACTTTTGAAAGGGCACGGCCGACTTCCTTCCCCATCCTTCCCTAATCCAATGAGACCGATGACCTCGCTGTTTGGTCTCTTCCCCCAAACAACCCAACCCAAGGCCAAACAGGTAGGATAGTGCCAAGGGGCAGCTGATGAATTCTAGAAGGGGACAGCTCCTTTCTGGTTGAAGGAGGGTACGAGTGAGAAGGGAAGTAGCCGAAATTCAAAAGTTCCAGATTTTAGCAACTGCGCTAGCAGTAGCAGTGTGAGAGAGGAGCACGGACAACTGCCTGAAAACTCAGACCATGAAGAAGTGGAGGCGATTCTGGGTGCAACGGACACATCGAAGGAGGAAATGAACGAATGGGTCGACAGAGATATTGCAGGAAATCTTGTAGAGGACAGCAACAGGCAAAAGGTAAGGTCCAAATAGTCAAATTTCATCGACCAAGGGTGCAATACACTAAATGACGCGTCATGGGCCATACCGGCCCTATTTACCAAAAATACATCAACACGTCACAGAATCCTGTGAACATGGTAAAACGGTACCCCGGATCATGTAGTATGGTACTGTAGCAGCAGACGAAGTTTCTCTACAGTCACGTGAGTGGAAGGAAGAATAAAGGAACCAGACAGAAGAAAGAAGGAACCAGGGCAATGAAATCGTAGCGATTCCTGAGCTATGCTTCAGCGCACCATGAGCTAACAATCCGCAATATGAGACAACAGTAGTTTAGCACGTAACTTCAAAAGCAATTGTAGTGTAGCGTAGAAGTACAACCAAAATTCTCCATTTTCACAGTGGGTCACAGTACAACGGTGTGAAGAATGCCGACTGAATTCTGGATATGAAGAGCTGGATATGAAGAGATCTGCGTACCTCAGGGCTGAACCATAGCAAGCAGACATATTAATTTTGTAATAAGTAGTTTCTGTCTCTGTTCTCTCTCTCTCTCTCTCTCTCTCTCTCTCTCTCTCTGTCTCTCTCTCTCTCTCTCTCTTCCTCTTTCTCTTCATCATATTTTTTACGTATTTTACTTTGTCTTTCGTTATTGTTAGAACAACCTTATACTAAAACATACTCAACATTTTAAATTTTACGTTGATCTATTTTGTTTTATATACAGGGTGAAGCGAAATTAGCGCACTCGCGCTTCGCAGCGCGACTTCTCACATGCCAGCGAGAAAAAAATGTCTGTCACATAATTTCGTCTGGCGAGTGCATCCGGCGGAAAGACGACGTCAAAGAGTGGCAATCTGGTAACACTGTAACCACATGTATGGTAACTACCTCTGTCAGCACACGTTAGTTCTGCCGTACTGTTGGTGCAGTAGATGGAATTTTGGGTTAGCATGCAGGAGGTCGATGGTTCGATACTGGGTTGAGGCATATGTTTTGTATTTGGTAAATGTAGTCCATGTGGTACGTATCTGGCATCTTAATCGTCAAAAGCGATTGCAGCGGGTCCTCTACAAAACATTTGCACTTACGTCGTGTGACTAGGGCCTCCCGTCAGATAGACCGTTCGCCGGGTGCAAGTCTTTCGATTTGACGCTACTTCGGCAACTTGATGATGGTTAGGACAACACAACACCCAGTCCCTGAGCGGAGAAAAGCTCCGACTCAGCCGGTAATCAAACCCGGGCCCTTAGGATTGACATTCTGTCGCGCTGACCACTCAGCTACCGGGGGCGGATATTTGCACTTACATACTACAATCATAGAAATGGAAGATGGTGAGCTTTGAAAGAAGCCCTTTCCACGTCGTGGGCATGAATTTATTTGCACCAGATGTGAAACCTGTTTTCTTTGTACCCTCCTCCAATGGTCTCATAGATTATTACCAACAATTATTCTTGCCTCGTTCAGGTCCATCACATTTCGTTGGGGTCTTACGTTACCAGTTGGACTAGCTACGTGCTTTGAGAATAATGTCAACTGGGTTACTATTTGTATGTGTTATCACCATGGCCCCACTAATTATGACTTTCAACGTTGAGTCTGGAAACTGCATGCTGCTTAGTACGTATCTCAATGTATTATTATTTATATAATTATTATTATTCTATCGAAGGGACTGTGGACGTCTATTACCGTTAGGGAAACAGTGTAATTCGAAACAGAACATTTCACAATTAGCTGTGTCGGGATGAATCATGCAGAACAATATACACTCCTGGAAATTGAAATAAGAACACCGTGAATTCATTGTCCCAGGAAGGGGAAACTTTATTGACACATTCCTGGGGTCAGATACATCACATGTTCACACTGACAGAACCACAGGCACATAGACACAGGCAACAGAGCATGCACAATGTCGGCACTAGTACAGTGTATATCCACCTTTCGCAGCAATGCAGGCTGCTATTCTCCCATGGAGACGATCGTAGAGATGCTGGATGTAGTCCTGTGGAACGGCTTGCCATGCCATTTCCACCTGGCGCCTCAGTTGGACCAGCGTTCGTGCTGGACGTGCAGACCGCGTGAGACGACGCTTCATCCAGTCCCAAACATGCTCAATGGGGGACAGATCCGGAGATCTTGCTGGCCAGGGTAGTTGACTTACACCTTCTAGAGCACGTTGGGTGGCACTGGATACATGCGGACGTGCATTGTCCTGTTGGAACAGCAAGTTCCCTTGCCGGTCTAGGAATGGTAGAACGATGGGTTCGATGACGGTTTGGATGTACCGTGCACTATTCAGTGTCCCCTCGACGATCACCAGTGGTGTACGGCCAGTGTAGGAGATCGCTCCCCACACCATGATGCCGGGTGTTAGCCCTGTGTGCCTCGGTCGTATGCAGTCCTGATTGTGGCGCTCACCTGCACGGCGCCAAACACGCATACGACCATCATTGGCACCAAGGCAGAAGTGACTCTCATCGCTGAAGACGACACGTCTCCATTCGTCCCTCCATTCACGCCTGTCGCGACACCACTGGAGGCGGGCTGCACGATGTTGGGGCGTGAGCGGAAGACGGCCTAACGGTGTGCGGGACCGTAGCCCAGCTTCATGGAGGCGGTTGCGAATGGTCCTCGCCGATACCCCAGGAGCAACAGTGACCCTAATTTGCTGGGAAGTGGCGGTGCGGTCCCCTACGGCACTGCGTAGGATCCTACGGTCTTGGCGTGCATCCGTGCGTCGCTGCGGTCCGGTCCCAGGTCGACGGGCACGTGCACCTTCCGCCGACCACTGGCGACAACATCGATGTACTGTGGAGACCTCACGCCCCACGTGTTGAGCAATTCGGCGGTACGTCCACCCGGCCTCCCGCATGCCCACTATACGCCCTCGCTCAAAGTCCGTCAACTGCACATACGGTTCACGTCCACGCTGTCGCGGCATGCTACCAGTGTTAAAGACTGCGATGGAGCTCCGTATGCCACGGCAAACTGGCTGACACTGACGGCGGCGGTGCACAAATGCTGCGCAGCTAGCGCCATTCGACGGCCAACACCGCGGTTCCTGGTGTGTCCGCTGTGCCGTGCGTGTGATCATTGCTTGTACAGCCCTCTCGCAGTGTCCGGAGCAAGTATGGTGGGTCTGACACACCGGTGTCAATGTGTTCTTTTTTCCATTTCCAGGAGTGTATGTCAGAGAGGTAATGCTCGGTAGGTGGAATAGGGCGCAGGACTGACAGCGTGTTTTTACTGTATGCGCTGTCCTCCAGACAGGAACTAGTTGCGAGCGGAGTATCGCGCCCGTGACGGATTTCATATGGAGTTTTCTCATTGTAAACCTCTAAACCAGTGTGGCAGACGTATGGCATATAAAACGATGAATAAGGGTGTGCATCTGATAACCGGGCTGGAGTTGCCGGTGGTGAATATGCTGCTAGAAGTCCTCATTGACGCCATCCAAATAAAAATGTGTTTCGTCGTCTGGAGCTGTGCCTTCGGGAGCTACTGACGGAGTTATTCTGGAGGTCATACACTAAGAACTTCAGCGAAGTACACACAGCGTGGTAAGGCAGCTGCGTACCTCGCAACGCACGTGCTGCACGAGCATGGGATGCACCTCTATCATTATGGTTTCACGCAACACCTGCATGCTGCAGATCGCCATCAGCGGATGCAATTCTGTAAATGGTTCCAACAACAACAGGAAGCCAACGATGACTTCGTGACCACCGTAATATGGTTGGATGAAGCAGCAGATTGTGTCTTCAATATTCACAATGCTCCCCATTGGAGTGAGGTTAAACCGCACGTCACCCGCGACTGTGGATATCAAGTTCGCTTTGGTATCAACGTCTGGGCCGGAATATTGGCCAACAGGTGTTTGGGCCACTACATGTTGCCTGACCGGTTGACTGCACGAAGGTTCATGCATTCCTCTCAAACTATTTGCATGATGCGCTGGAAGATGTTCCACTACATGTTCGGCAGAGGATATGGTTCCAACATTATGGTGCACCTCCACACTCTAGAATTAATGTGCGACAGTATTTGGACAAGACATTTCCAGTGAAATGGCTCGGACGTGGAGGTTCAGATGTTTGGCCACCGTATTCGTTTGACCTAAATCGCCTGGATTTCTTCCTATATGTATATATACAGGGTGGTCCATTGATAGTGACCGGGCCAAATATCTCACGAAATAAGCATCAAACGAAAAAACTACAAAGAACGAAACTCGTCTAGCTTGAAGGGGGAAACCAGATGGCGCTATGGTTGGCCCGCTAGATGGCGCTGCCATAGGTCAAACGGATATCAACTGCGTTTTTGTTTTTAAATTGGAACCCCCATTTTTTATTACATATTCGTGTAGTACGCAAAGAAATATGAATGTTTCAGTTGTACCACCTTTTTCGCTTTGTGACAGATGGCGCTGTAATGGTCACAAACGTATTAGTATGTGGTATCACGCAACATTCCGCCAGCGCGGACGGTATTTGCTTCGTGATACATTACCCGTGTTAAAATGGACCATTTACCAATTGCGGAAAAGGTCGATATCGTGTTGATGCATGGCTATTGTGATCAAAATGCCCAACGGGCGTGTGCTATGTATGCTGATCGGTATCCTGGACGTCATCATCCAAGTGTCCGGACCGTTCGCCGGATAGTTACGTTATTTAAGGAAACAGGAAGTGTTTAGCCACATGTGAAACGTCAACCACGACTTTTTTTTAAAAAAAAAAAACAGTAGGTGTTTTAGTTGCTGTCGCGGCTATCCGCACATCAGTAGCAGACAAATTGCGCGAGAATCGGGAATCTCAAAAACGTCGGTGTTGAAAATGCTACGTCAACATCGATTGCATCCGTACCATATTTCTATGCACCAGGAATTGCATGGCGACGACTTTGAACTTCGTGTACAGTTCTGCCACTGGGCACAAGAGAAATTACGGGACGATGACAGATTTTTTACACGCGTTCTATTTAGCGACGAAGACTCATCCGCCAACAAAATGTACAAATGTGTGTGAAATCTTATGGGACTTGACTGCTAAGGTTATCAGTCTCTAAGCTTACACACTACTTAACCTAAATTATCCTAAGGACAAACACACACACCCATGCCCGTGGGAGGACTCGAACCTTCGCCGGGACCAGCCGCACAGTCCATGACTGCAGCGCCTAAGACCGCATCCACTAACAGTGGTAACGTAAACCGGCATAATATTCACTGTTGGGCAACGGAAAATCCACGATGGCTGCGACAAGTGGAACATCAGCGACCTTGGCGGGTTAATGTATGGTGTGGCATTATGGGAGGAAGGATAATTGGCCCTTATTTTATCGATGGCAATCTAAATGGTGCAATGTATGCTGATTTCCTACGTAATGTTCTACTGATGTTACTGCAAGATGTTTCACTGCACGACACAATGGCGATGTACTTCCAATGTGATGGATGTCCGGCACATAGCTCGCGTGCGGTTGAAGCGGTATTGAATAGCATATTTCATGACAGGTGGACTGGTCGTCGAAGCACCATACCATGGTCCGCACGTTCACCGGATATGACGTCCCCGGATTTCTTTCTGTGGGGAAAGCAGGCCGGAGTGGCCGAGCGGTTCTAGGCGCTTCTGTCTGGGACCGCGCGACCGCCACGATCGCAGGTTCGAATCCTGCCTCGGGCATGGATGTGTGTGATGTCTTTAGGTTAGTTAGGTTTAAGTAGTTCTAAGTTCTAGGGGACTGATGACCTCAGATGTTAAGTCCCATAGTGCTCAGAGCCATTTGAACCATTTCTGTGGGGAAAGTTGAAAGATATTTGCTAACGTGATCCACCGACAACGCCTGTCAACAGGCGTCAGCGCATTGTCAATGCATGTGCGAACATTACGGAAGGCGAACTACTCGCTGTTGAGAGGAATGTCGTTACACGTATTGCCAAATTCATTGAGGTTGACGGACATCATTTTGAGCATTTATTGCATTAATGTGGTATTTACAGGTAGTCACGCTGTAACAGCATGCGTTCTCAGAAATGATAAGTTCGCAAAGGTACATGTATCACATTGGAACTACCGAAATAAAATGTTCAAACGTACCTACGTTCTGTATTTTAATTTAAAAAACTTACCAGTTACCAACTGTTCGTCTAAAATTGTGAGCCATATGTGACTATTACAGCACCATCTATCACAAAGCGAAAAAAGTGGTCCAACTGAAACGTTCACATTTCTTTACGTACTACGCGAATATATAATAAAAAATGGGTGTTCTTATTTTTAAAAACGCAAATGATATCCGTTTGACCTATGGCAGCGCCATGTAGCGGGCCAACCATAGCGCCATCTGGTTTCCCCCTTCAAGCTAGACAAGTTTCGTTCTTTGTAGTTTTTTCGTTTGACGCTTATTTCGTGAGATTTATTCAGCACTTGCACATACAAGAGCGCGGAGCGGACTGCCTCAAATGGGTCTGAGCACTATGCGACTCAACTTCTGAGGTCATCAGTCGCCTAGAACTTAGAACTAATTAAACCTAACTAGCCTAAGGACATCACACACATCCATGCCCGAGGCAGGATATGAACCTGCGACCGTAGCGATCACGCGGTTCCAGACTGAAGCGCCTTTAACCGAACGGCCACACCGGCCGGCGAACTGCCTCAGGCTCAACACATATAGTATATACAGGGTGTTACAAAAAGGTACGGCCAAACTTTCAGGAAACATTCCTCACACACAAATAAAGAAAAGATGTTATGTGGACATGTGTCCGGAAACGCTTAATTTCCATGATAGAGCTCATTTTAGTTACGTCAGTATGTACTGTACTTCCTCGATTCACCGCCATGATTTCATACGGGATACTCTACCTGTGCTGCTAGAACATGTGCCTTTTCAAGTACGCCACAACATGTGGTTCATGCACGATGGAGCTCCTGCACATTTCAGTCGAAGTGTTCGTACGCTTCTTAACAACAGATTCGGTGACCGATGGATTGGTAGAGGCGGACCAATTCCATGGCCTCCACGCTCTCCTGATCTCAACCCTCTTGACTTTCATTTATGGGGGCATTTGAAAGCTTTTGTCTACGCAACCCCGGTACCAAATATAGAGACTCTTCGTGCTCGTATTGTGGACGGCTGTGATACAATACGCCATTCTCCAGGGCTGCATCAGCGCATCAGGGATTCCATGCGACGGAGGGTGGATGCATGTATCCTCGCTAACGGAGGACATTTTGAACATTTCCTGTAACAAAGTGTGTGAAGTCACGCTGGTACTTTCTGTTGCTGTGTGTTTCCATTCCATGAGTAATGTGATTCGAAGAGAAGTAAGTACATGGAAAGTAAGCGTTTCCGGACACATGTCCACATAACATATTTTCTTTTTTTGTGTGTGAGGAATGTTTCCTGAAAGTTTGGCCGTACCTTTTTGTAACACTCTGTATACAGCTACAGAACATTCCAGTACAATAATTCTTGATATTTTTGGATACTACTAGAATGTACTCGAACCGAATACGGAGATTAAAATTATACGGCCCAGGTGAGTTTTGAACACACGATCCTTCACGCAATAGTTTAATACCATACCCACTACAGCACAGTGCTACCAGGCTTCTGTTCCGATGCCTTTCCAATCGAAAATGTACTTCTGTGGAACAGGATTTTGATTCGGTAGCTGAATTTTAGGTTTCTCTAACCTTACGATGGAGTTGGTGTGGAACATGTACCAAGCACCGTCACGGCCGATTTTCTCGCCGCGTTCTTGTCAACAAACAAGTAATACTGGTGTTAGATGCCCTCCCAAGGAACACGTACCACGAGGAGTGCAAAGAAATCACAGGAATTCAGAACAAAAATCAGTAAGTGAACCCACAATTACATTTTGTGAGAAAAAACCCGACAGATTTCGTTTCCTCTCTTATCCTCTCGCAAATTTTCATCCTCTTTCAATGAAAACTATAGCCGAAGGAGATGTAAACCTGAATATGGTCACAGACATAGTGAGAGGCTAACAACTCAAAATACAGGGTGTCCGAAAAGTCTTTCCCTGATTACAGAAATTGATAACTCAGGCTAGAAGTAAGATAAAAATATGAAACTGGTGTCTAATTGTTTACAAAATATCAAAATTTTTTTCACACATCAGTAAACTTCCATAGGAGCACCCTTGGTAGCACGTAGCACATCTAGGCGATATTCAATTTCCGTCCACACATTAGCCAACATCACTGGAGGGATCGATTCAACGACTGTGGTTATCCGTTGCTGCAGAATTTCAAGATCTGGTACACGTGTTCGGTAGACCTCGTCCTTGACATAACCCCATAAAAAGAAGTCTAATGGGGTTATGTCAGGAGAGCGTGGAGGCCAAACCGTTGGCCTATCACGACCAATCCATTGCCCAGGAAAGGTCATATCGAGATAGGCACGGACGTCCAAACCCCAATGAGGCGGGGCACCGTCTTGCTGAAACAAGACATCGGGGTGTACTGAAGCAGCTGAGGACCAGAATACAGTTGCAACATGTCCAGATACACTGTTGATGTGATGGTAGCCTCAGCGAAGAATAATGGCCCGATAATTCGAACGTGCAATAGCGTGCACCAAACATTAACCTTTGTACTGCCTCTGGTGTACTTCGTGACCTCGCCAGGGGGTTGTGAACCCCAAATGCGCACATTATGGCGATTCACTACTTCACTGAATAAAAAGGTCGCTTCGTCAGAAAAGGCAATTCGTCTGAGATAACCATCATCGTCCTCAATACGTGATAACATTTCGACGGCAAAGTCATATCGACGTGTACTGTCATTGGGAAACAAGGCCTGAACGATTTGCACTTTGTATGCACGAAACAATAAACGTTTGTGTAAAATGTCATGGAGAGAGCTTTTTGGCATGTGTAATTCGCGTGAGGCCCTGCGCACCGATTTCTTCGGACTTCGCAAAAAAGACTGCCTTACAGCTTCCACCCTGTCTGCTGAAGTTCTTGGTCGACCAGACCTCGGAAGGTCAGCAACACATCCTGTGTTCTTGAACTTCTCATACCAGGCTTTAATGCTCTTGTCATCAGGTGGAGTCCTTCCGAATGTTGTCTGGAAGTGTGTCTGCACTGTGGTTGGTGATCGTGTCTCATGGTACCACAGGACACACTGTGCCGTCTCCTTAATGGTTAACATGGCTTCTTTGGCACTGCACCTCATCCGCTAATTACGTACTGCGAAACTAAAACAGAAAAAAACTTTGATAGTTGTAAACAATTCGACACAAGTTTCATATTTGTATCTTACTTCTAGCCTGAGCTATCAATTTATGTAATGAGGGAAAGTCTTCTCGAACACCCTGTATAATAGATGTAATCAAGTATTAATTGCCCTAATGAGAGCCCCAAGAAGACTGGAACCAAAATGAACACATGATAAGAGCAATATTGCTGTTAATCTGTCGGTATTGTTACAGAGTTTAAGGTGTGCAATGAGTACGAAAGCCTGAAAAATGAAGCTGCGTAATGAAATACTCAAAACGTTTTGTGGAATTCTTCCTGAATCACATATCATGCTACAATGTTCTCTTTATTTCGTAGCACACACGCAATGATAATATAATCATATAGAATGCTCGTGGAATCTGAAAGAACCTCGGTAGAGGAAAAACGACGTGACGTAATGGAATAAATAAGCAACACGTCCATCTTCCAGCAGAAGTTTATCGTAAATGACGGCAGCAACTGAACGTCCTATGTGATTAGAAAAACTGTGTACGTCTACCCAATTTTAAGGAAAATTACGGCTTAACACCCCACCGGCGACGGTATCATTAGAGAGAGAGAGAGAGAGAGAGAGAGAGAGCAAGGATAAAGAAGGATGGCGGCCTGGTCCCGGCGGAGGTTCGAGTCCTCCCTCGGGTGTCCTTAGGATAACTTAGGTTAAGTAGTGTGTAAGCTTTGGGACTGATGACCTTAGCAGTTAAGTCCCATAAGATTTCACACGCATTTGAACATTTGATGGCGGCCATGTTCTTTTACAGAAACCGTGCAGACCTTCGCCTTAAATGAATTCGGATAGCCAGAGAAAATTGCAAGCCCACTCTCCCCGAATATGGATACAAAGATTGTTCCACTACACCAACTCACTCGGTTGTTTTTAAGGACGGATCAAAGACTGGTGCAAGCAACTACATATCTATCTCGTTGACGTCAATTTTCAGTAGAATCATGAACCATCGACTTAATCACTCAGCAAATCACACATAGGTTTTTGCAGTGGGTTCATAGAATCCTTTCAGACTATTTCTCTTCCACTCCACTTTTCCGCTTCGCTTTTCTGAGGCATTATATGTTGAAAACTTTTGACATTATGTTCTAACTGGAGAACGCCCGCCTGTTGTTTGCACAATATATATCATCCCTTTTCTTATCATATCAGATTTATCTCCTTCCCCTATGGAACATCTGTCGAATGTTCCTTTGTAACTAGCTCACTAGCAGCCTGTACCAGTTTCCTCTCAATATGGAAAAAAACCAATACCTCAGCAGCACATCCAGTATCTGTTTGGTTCGATACCATATCTGACAGAAGCTCCTTTCCAAATGAAAATGAACACCTAAATCTTTCCTTGAGACCCATGATTTCTTTTATTTTATCACTTGGTCATCTCTCCTTGTGTAAGTGGGAGTCGACAAAATTTTTGACATTCTTAGGAAAAAGCTTGTGGTTGCAATTTCGCGAAAAGATTCTGCCGCAACGAAAAACGCCTTTGTCTTAATGACTGGCACACCAACTCGCTTATCTCATCCGTGACACTCTCTCTCCTACTTCAGGTTAATACAAAACAAGCTGCCATTCTTTGAACTCCGTCAATCTTACCTGGTAAGGACTCTACACCGCGCAGCAATACGCCAGGAGAGGACGAAAAGCGTAGTTATGCAATCTCTTTAGTAGATTTGTTGCTTCTTCAAAGAGTTCTGCCAATAAAAGGCAGTCTTATGTTCACAATCGTCACAACATTTTCTACATGATGGTCCCAATTTAAGTTGTTCGTAATCATAATCACCAGGTATTTAGTTGAACTGACTACATTTAAATTTGTGCGATTTGTCGTATAACCAACATTTAACGCAATTTTTCAAGTGTCCTATGGGAGGAATTCTCGCTTTTTATCGTTCAGGATTGGTTCAAATGGCTCTGAGCACCATAGGACTTAACATCTGAGGTCATCAGTCCCCTAGAACTTAGAACTACTTAAACCTAACTAACCTAAGGACATCACAAGCATCCATGCCCGAGGTAGGATTCGAACCTGCGACCGTAGCGGTCGCGCGGTTCCAGACTGAAGCGCCTAGAACCGCTCGGCCACAGCGGCCGGCTGTTCAGGATTAATCATCACTTTTCATACCTTGCAGATATCTTGTGTGAATCATTTTCGTAAACTGTTTTCATATTCTGATAACTTAAGTAGTTGGTAAACCTTCCAAGAGGGCTGCTTTTGTTTTTTTCCAAATCGTACACATAAATTAAGAACAGTTCAGTGACTATAACACTTCCTCAGGAACAGAGCGACTCCACTTTGATCAACTAATCTTTCAACAACTCCTTTTTCTGTAACTTCTCCTTAAAAATGTACGTGAATGCAGCAGGCGAGGATCGTGTGAAACTCAGCTGACTCTAATCTTTCATGAGACGCAAGAGACGGCAAAAAGCGGAGCGTTTTGAATTTCAGCACGCCTGCGCTACAACTTTGTGTGACCGCCTAAAATGTTTATGGAATGCCGTGCCAGGCGTGCTATTTCATTAAAGATTTTTTAGCAAACAGAGTTCAGTACGTCACTGTCTATTGTGAGATATAGTCAGAAACGAATATATCACCGGGCTTGCTGCAACGAAGCGTGATGTCACTCTCAGTGGGCAGCTAGATATCGCAAGCTGGGGTTGCTTGTGGACGAAGCAGATTTATACAAGGAGGTCGCATCAACAGCACATTGTTGCGAAATACTCAGATACTTCTTGATTATCGTCGTAGGGTGCAAAGACCGAAAGCTGTCCCTCGGTATAACTAAATGTAATACAATGTGCGTGAATATGTGAAAAGGTCACATGCTGTACGATCACTCCATCCGTATTCAGTCACTGGAAACTAGAACAACTGACCATTATCTAGTGGTTGTCATTCGAGGTGATTTGAGAAGGAACGATCAGATAAACGTAATTAGGGGGAAAGATAAGTGCCAGGTTGGGATTTGCTGAATAAATTCTGAGGAAATAATTCATTCACGAAGGAGATTGTTAACAAAGATGCAGCGTGACCGATTCTTTAGTGATGTTCACCAATCTACGACTTTTACCAGGTCGAATTAATGGAAGAGATAGAGAAGAAACGGAGAAGATCTCAGTGATTTGTAAGTGGCTTGTTAATTCGGACAGAGTGGCACAGAAATCCTTAATAAACTTCAATAGAAGTGAGGCATGGAAATAGTCGACAGATTAAAACCGATCATGTACGTTAGTTCCGAATAACATGTATTTTTCCGCATTAGTTTGGTCTCAGTTATAATAGGTGTTTCCTTCTTTATCTTTTACTAATAATCGAGTAAAAAACCGAAATATCTATTAGCCATAGCAGAAGTGCTAAAATTTTTCATTTTTAGATAAAGCTTTTATAAGAAAGAGTAATTTTTATTCGTAAAATTTGCATTGGTTTGAAATATTGCGTTATTATAGAAAATGGGAAAAGCGATCAGTGCTATTTTAACAACAATGCTGACAAAAACGAGCAACAAACTTGTGCCAAAGGAGGTGGTACATCATTGCTGAGACAATAATGTCCGTATTGCCGTGTGTTGTGGTTTAAGGTATGTGTGTACGTGCAGTGTGCAAGACTTACCCGCACTTGGTCTATACGATAGTTTCTCGATGACGTGGCAAGACATCCATTTTATTGCAGAATGGCACCAACCATAGTCTTATATTTTTACAAAGTGACGTAGCAGTGAAGTACAATGCTTCATTTGTTTTACAAGTTTAAAGATTTTTCTGCCAGTTCGATGAAATAATAGAAGAGAAGAGAACTTATTTGTTGTTGTGATCTTCAGTCCTGACACTGGTTTGATGCAGCTCTCCATGCTACTCTATCCTGTGCAAGCTTCCTCATCTCCCAGTACCTACTGCAACCTACATCCTTCTGTATCTGTTTAATGTATTCATCTCTTGGTCTCCCTCTACGATTTTTACCCTTGATCCCTTGATGTCTCAGAACATGTCCTACCAACCGATCCCTTCTTCTAGTCAAGTTGTGCCACAAACTCCTCTTCTCCTCAGTTCTATTCAATACCTCCTCATTAGTTATGTGATCTACCCATCTAATCTTCAGCATTCTTCTGTAGCACCACATTTCGAAAGCTTCTATTCTCTTCTTGTCTAAACTATTTATCGTCCACGTTTAACTTCCATACATGGATACACTCCATACAAATACTTTCAGAAACGACTTCCTAACACTTAAATCAATACTCGATGTTAACAAATTTCTCTTCTTCAGAAACGCTTTCCTTGCCATTGCCAGTCTACATTTTATATCCTCTCTACTTCGACCATCATCAGTTATTTTGCTCCCCAAACAGCAAAACTCCTTTACTACTTCAGGTGTATCATTTCCTAATCTAATTCCCTCAGCATCACCCGACTTAATTCGACTACATTCCATTATCCTTCATTTGCTTCTGTTGATGTTCATCTTATACCCTCCTTTCAAGACACTGTCCATTCCGTTCAACTGCTCTTCCAAGTCCTTTGCTGTTTCTGACAGAATTACAATGTCATCGGCGAACCTCAAAGTTTTTATTTCTTCTCCAGGGATTTTAATACCTACTCCGAATTTTGCTTTTGTTTCCTTTATTGCTTGCTCAATATACAGATTGAATAACATCAGGGATAGGCTACAACCCTGTCTCACTCCCTTCCCAACCACTGCTTCCCTTTCATGTTCCTCGACTCTTATAACTGCCATCTGGTTTCTGTACAAATTGTAAATAGCCTTTCGCTCCCTGTATTTTACCCCTGACACCTTCAGAATTTGTAAGAAAGTATTCCAGTCAACATTGTCAAAAGCTTTCTCTAAGTCTACAAATGCTAGAAACGTAGGTTTGCCTTTCCTTAATCTATCTTCTAAGATAAGTCGTAGGGTCAGTATTCCCTCACGTGTTCCATTATTTCTACGGAATCCAAACTGATCTTCCCCGAGGTCTGCTTCTACCAGTTTTTCCATTCGTTTGTAAAGAATTCGCGTTAGTATTTATTTTAACAGTAATAAATTAAAAAGAAATAATTCTTTTATAGTATACAATAAAAATAAAGTAGCTGATCCAATGCCTGTGTCTACATAGTATGCCTGTATCTTCTTGTAGCCCTTGAAAACGGACAAATCAACACCATAAATATAGAGTACATGAAATGTTTTCGCGAATATAGACAAGGATCAGCTCTACCGGGAATCGAACCAGGATTTTCCGCTCATCGAGAACGATCGCCTTACCATTTGCCTACCCGAGCACGACCGACGGCTACATCCGACTTCCATACATCGTCAACCATGTGTCTACAAACTATACTCGTACATCCAGTATGTATATTCCCGTATAGGGGAGACATTATTCCTGATAGTCGCTTGCCCGGGGTCGGTGGTCAAATACGCCTGTTACAGTGCCTGTCTTATTCCGAATTACAATGCAATGTTCCTCCGAACATGCATACTCGTATTTCATAACAGCTGTAGTTTCCGCAGTGCTGGATAACATAGGCACTGCGATGTTGTATAAATAAAGTGTTCTTGACCTTCAGTTTTCACCCTTTAACAATGACTATTCGTAATGGCCAAATAGTGGTCTGATCCCCGATTACAACATGATTTTTGAGCAGAGTTTCGAAAAAATGGAATCAATAGGAGAATACCAGTGTTAAACTTATCACTTTTCGAGCAATGCAGCGAACGGTGGACAAATTATGTTATCTTTTACTTGCCTAATTAATTTGATATTTTTATCCTATATATCTTAAAACTGAGTCAAAACCTTTCAAACTTTGTTCCATTTTCACGTTTATTACAGGAAATAATAGGCATAAAAAACCTAAAATCAGTTATTTCAGAAACCGCTTATTTTGAATGGTTTTAACAGACAGGAAAACTGGCATGAAAAATAATTTAGATAGTCGAAAACCGGCTGCTTCAGCGATAACCGCCATCTCTAGCGAAAGCGACTACTAGAGACATGTTGTGAATCACGGAGAAATTTGCTCTTAAAATACCAATAGCGCACGTCGAAAGACGAGGCAGCTGACTTATAACTTCTTCCATAATAAATCTCGCTTGGAGAGCAGAAGTCTGCAATAAGGTATAGATAGAGGCGGGGATGTAACGTGAAGAGAGGGAAAGGGTGGTGAACAGACTCCACTACCATCTCTTGTTAAACACATATGGTTCAAATGGCTCTGAGCACTATGGGACTTAACATCTGAGGTAATCAGTCCCCTAGAACTTAGAACTACTTAAACCAGGGCTTAACAACTGGCCGGTTTTGAGCGCGAGTACTCGCGTCTGCTCAGGCACGTGCTCGCGAGCAGGTGCAAGGTCGCGGAGTAGGGAGGGAGGGGAGGGAGGGGAAATGCCCGCGCACGTTTGAATGTGATCTCGCGTTCTTAGCAGATTTAACTAGCCATCTGAATACTTTGAACATTTTACTACGAGGTAAAGATCTGCTAATTACTCATTTCATAGATCGAATACGAGCTTTTAAAATGAAATTGACACTTTAGGTGAGTCATCTGGAAGCAGGAAACCTAGCTCATTTTCCTAAATTATCATCCATGCAAGATGTTCACAAAGACTGTGAACGTTATTCACATAGTTAAGTTGATCAGCGCTTTCAAGATCTGACAGCACTAGACAGTGATTTTGATCTGTTCTCTCCATATTCAGTGAATATTTAAGAGATTCGTCCTGAGCTGCAGCAAGAAATTATTGACCTGCAGTGTGACAGAGAATACAGAGACAAATTTCAGAACAAGAAAAACATTTTGGAATTCTATAGACACTTCCCTCAGGATAGATTTCCTCGTTTGCACAAACTGGCGGCTACAATAATATCAATGTTCGGTTTCACGTATGTTTGTGAACAACTGTTCTCTGCAATGAAATGTAACAAGACGCGTCTGAGAAACGCATTGTCTGATCGAAATTTAAACTGCACGCTGCGCCTAAAATGCACAAGAACAATTACTCCGAACATAGACGCAATTGTAAAGGGCAAAAAGTACAAGATGATCGAGAATCCCACACTTCAGTGACACCTTTTATTGTGTAGCAGTTCACAAATTAGTGCGAATGTAGAGGCATACACTAAGCTAATAAAATTATGTGGCATGTGTACATTCTCCTTTATGTGTTTCATTTGTCGCAGTAATAATTCGTGAGCGATATCCCTGCAGGTGGCCGCGGATTTACATTGACTGGCGGCAGCTGTTGTGTGCCCCACGTGACTTACCCCACTCTCCGCTCTGGTCCGGTAGTGGGGGTAGCGTGCTCGCGCTGCTCCGTGCTCGCGCCTTGCTGCTCACAGCTTGCTCCGCGAGCACGTATGTTGTGAAGCCCTGACTTAAACCTAACTAACCTAAGGACATCACACATATCCATGCCCGAGGCAGGATTCGAACCTGCGACCGTATCAGTCGCGCGGTTCCGGACTGAAGCGCCTAGAACAGCTCGGCCACCGCGGCCGGCAAACACATACGTCTAGACAATTGCGCTCTAGAAGACTGACAGCCACAGCCTTAAATTACAGCAGATGTGGTATGAAAGTGTTTCAGATGCCCTGTTTCTATTATATACAAAATTTGAATGTAATATTAACATTCTGGTGTAAACACCCAGTTTCTGCAGCTTATTTTCTGCCTTATCTGCAACATGCTGACATTTTATTTTGTTTGTCTCCTGTAACATAACATATCTGTAATTGTTCTGAGGTACCAGTGCGTCTGTTTTCATTTTGTTGTGTTAATTCACCACCATATCGGTCCTTTCAGAAATCTGCCGGTGAGGTGGCCCCTTATTTGGTGCATAACTGGAAAAAGTCGCACATCTACTAGGGATATCGAAATCAGCGTCGTAACAACATAGAAATTTCATGGAAGAACATCATCAGCTGTATACAGTGGTGGTAAAACTGAGCTCAATAGACGAGACATTAGAGTTTCAAGAAGGTTGTGAGACTACTATCACGAAAGTGACTACTGACCTTAACACATAGATCACTAGAGAACATAGATTTAATCAATAAAGAGTGACAGAGACCATATAAACACAAAAAAATCGTACTAGAGATAATATTGCCAAAGCTCTTGTAAACCAGGTGAATAAAAAGAAAAGTGTGTATCGAATACTAAATAGATATGTACTTAGCAGAACAATGCATAATGGGGGATGGGGGGTGGGGGGGGGGGGGTGGGGAACCTCTCCGTAGTACACTGTCTCGGTGAAAAACGTTTGAAGAAACAATGAGAAAGGCACAAAAGGCCTGTAATCACCTCCTATTATCAGTTTCGCTACGAGTATTTACTGGTGACACATGAACTTCCAATTCTGAAACAATTCGAAACTGAGGTTTGCTCAGCGCGAAATCTAGAGTTATCGGAAGAAGTAGGAAAACAAAGAAACTGGTCAGAAAACAGTAGTGTAGGACGCACGTGAGACAAAATTAAGAATAAAGTGGAAATATCACAGCACATAGCTAAACGAATAGACGATCCATGGATTTAAGATGGAAAAGACATTAGCAGGGGCAAGGTTGATCCGTATACATGAAGACCATGACGTATGGGGAGGTCTGAAGGAGGCAAAGGATATCTAATCTACCACCTCCTAAAACATTTGCCGGCCGGTGTGGCCTTGCGGTTCTAGCGCTTCAGTTTGGAACCGCGTGACCGCTACGGTCGCAGGTTCGAATCCTGCCTCGGGCATGGATGTGTGTGATGTCCTTAGGTTAGTTAGGTTTAATTAGTTCTAAGTTCTAGGGGACTGATGACCTCAGATGTTAAGTCCCATGGTGCTCAGAGCTATTTGAACCATCCTAAAACATTTACTGTTCCTTCTGAAACACCCTGTATATCCCAGGGGCGTGAAATCTCTAAATTCATTTGATGACGAGGCTGGAATTCAATTTATGATGATGCTGACAGGTGACAGGAAATGTCTCCCCTACGAAGCAGAGCCTAAGAAACACAAACGTAAGCAAGATCATGGACGTAATGCAAAATGGTTATCAGAAATTTCCGCCGATATTTTACCGTTATTTTCTGAAGAACTTAGTGTCTTGATAATAAATTAACATATCTTGAAACATTATGTTCCAAAGAATTTCCTTCACATTATTCCAAACAAATTGCGCATTTAAATTCTGAGAACAGAGTTTTGTAGGATGAGCTATTTGATGTCAGAGGTTATCTCTTACAACTGGGACAAGTGGCGATGTGCTAGTTGTCTGCGAAAAATCTGCTTTTTTTTCAGCCAATTCGCAGCTACCGCATAACGTGTAAGCAACATCAGTTCAGTTTGTCAACAGTTTCTAAAGGATACACAGCGGAAAACGCTACTACATAAAATGTTGCACCATGAGTAAACAATTTGAAAACCATTAAATTTGTGTCACAGGGAACCAACTGTGACACAAATAAATAATTTAAATGTCATAGCAATAAAGTAGTAATACCCGCTTCCCCCAAGAGCTAATACTCACCGTATAATAGGTTCAGAGGGCCACTGGGTGCACTTTTAGATTATTGGCTAGCAAGCTGCTGCAATCTGTCTCTAAAGTTCATTGTTTTCAGTCACTGAGGAATATTGATGAGGTAATTTTGGAACGAGTAGTCCCCGCACGTATTAATGCTGGAACATGTCTATCGAATGTTCAGTTTGGGGAAGATGCCGTTCTACGCGACAACCAAGGCATCAAAATGCTGTGTAACATGTGATTTTGAACTCATTTGATGGAGGACTATGTCAGGAATATGTTATAGTGTAGGTAAAATGTGCCGTATTACAGATCAGCAGGTATCGATTGACACTTAAAATTACATCGCTGTTCGTCTTCGGCAACGGCCTTGCCGCAGTGGATACACCGGTTCCCGTGAGATCACCGAAGTTAAGCGCTGCTGGGCGTGGTCGGCACTTGGATGGGTGACCATCCAGGCCGCCATGCGCTGTTGCCATTTTTCGGGGTGCACTCAGCCTCGTGATACAGATTGAGGAGCTACTCGACAGAAGAGTAACGGCCTCGGTCACGAATACCATCATAACGACCGGGAGAGTGGTGTGCTGACCCCACGCCCCTCCTATACGCTTCCTCCACTGAGGATGACACGGCGGTCGGATGGTCCCGGTAGACCACTCGTGGCCTGAAGACGGAGTGCTTTTTTTTTCGTCTTCGATGAAATGCAGAAACTGATTCTGAAGTTATCATCTAAAGTGTATTTGGTCATGATACTCATATGAAAACACTACGTCTTAACAACCAACACAGTCTCTTTTCAAGGGAACACGGCAGTATTTCGACCATGTGCTATCGTGTGATGTGGAGAACAATACAGGTAAAACGAAACGCGTAATATTATTCAAATGCCATTGAGTATCATGTGCTGCTTCACTTTTCTGAGCCATTATATTTTGAAAACTTTTGACACTATGTTCTAACTGGAGAACGCTCGTCTGTTCTTTGCACCGTATATATCATCCCTTTCCTCATCATGTCAGATATATCTCTTTCCCTTATGGAACATCTGTCGAATGTTCCCTTTAACTAGCTCACCAGCAGCCTGTACCAGTTTCCTGTCAATATGGAACAAAATCAATACCTCAGTAGCACATCCAGTACCTGTTTGGTTCGATACCATATCTGACAGAAGCTCCTTTCCAGTTTCGGTGCTTACATACAGACCTTTTCGGTGAATGTGATTATACCAGCCAGGAAAGTTCCATCGTTTATTTGTATCACATTTGCTCACTCGTGTAGTTAGCGTTAAATTTTCCTAACGATTTCTTCATTTAATATTCTCTTACGGTTCCTGACAGTGTACTTTAAATCAACTTTCTTCTATTTTCGTGAGTTTCAAGACTGTGGAAGCGCAGTAGGTGCGACAGTTCGCGGTATACTCAAAATAGAGTAGTTCTAAGTAACGACGCTTTCGTAGTTCTACAACGTGTCATCAAAATATCTCGTCGTTTAAGACGATATGCAAGCTTTCCGCTTGTGGCAGAATGTCAGAACATACGGCTTTGCCACGTCGTACGCCGGGCGCGTGTACGGACACGCTTCTCTATAGCGGCCTCAGATTAGGGGTCAACGTCCCAAGCGCCGGCGTATCCATCCACAGACTGCAATCATCAGTCCCCCCCCCTCCCTCCCCCCTCCCCATCGCCAGGCTCTGCTCTTGTGTATGTGTGAGTTCTAAAACGGTATCTAATTTTTATAAATTGCATTTCTTGGTTGTAACTGACAGTGACAGGGACAACGATTGGAAACAATCGATTAAGTCGGTTGTTGAAAACAATCGACTCGTTCTGTTGCAATTTTATGTATCGGTTGAATTATTTACGCATTATTTTGAGTAAACCAGTCCATGGGAGCAACCGAAAGAAAACAATGGAGTCAGTCGGTTGTAGTTTTACGTGTCGATTATATTATTCATTTATTCTTTTGAGTGAAACCAGTCCGCAGGAGTAATCGGATCAAAACAGTTGATTCAGTCGGTTATAGTTCTAAAGTATCCGTAGAATTATTATTCATTCACTTCATCCGAGTGGAACTAGTCTATGCAATAAAAATAATCGACACGTTCCAACCTTCAGTTCTGAGCTGAAACATTCGGTCGTTTTGCCATTCTTAAATCATTGTTGTTGACTGCGCTCTGTTATCGTCTGCCGTCGCTGTTTTTGACGTCCAGGTATTTGCTTTTTATTAACTACCAATAAATAGTTTTAGTTCAGTTTTCTTAATAGTGAGTCGTGGATCTGAATCAGAATGCCGAAACGCTCAGTCGCGTGGGAATAAAATAAAAAATATATCTGGATAAAAAGTGATCCCCAAGATAAATTCAATGCGAGATACTTACATTTTTAGAAATACCTACTCTTTTAATCTCTCCTTGAAATTAGATCCGTTGTTTGTCCCTAAAAAATTTTACAATCCTAACCATAGTTCACATATAACCGAAAAGTTTGGAAAAGTATGTAAATGAAATTGCTCAGACACAAAGACTGAGCTAAAGGATTCATATAACTGCTGTAACGCCGGCCGGTGTGGCCGTGCGGTTCTAAGCGCGTCAGTTTGGAACCGCATGACCGCTACAGTCGCAGGTTCGAATCCTGCCTCGGGCATGGATGTGTGTGATGACCTAAGGTTAGTTAGGTTTAAGTAGTTCTAAGTTCTAGGGGACTGATGACCTCAGTAGTTAAGTCCCATAGTGCTCAGAGCCATTTGAACCATTTGAACTGCCGTAACCTCCGAATCTTGAGATACTCAGCTCTCACGTTAACCGAAACTACGAAAAACCTGGAGAGTGACTGAAAATATTCATACAGCAGACATAGTATCACAGACTAGTTTGATTTTGTTGTTCCATTCGATTGAAAAAGCTTTTGAAAGAAAAAACAATCGATTGGCCAATAGGTTGTTAAAATCAGTCGGTTGTCCCATCAGTAGTGACCAAGCAAAGAGGTACTTTGGTTAAAGCACTGGACCCAACTTCGGGGGAACAACATTTTAAATCTTCTCCCAGGAATCCAGGTCTGACTTTTCCGTGCTCCCACATAATCTTAAGGGAAATTCCAGGATGGTTCCTTTCAGAAGGACATGGGCGATTTATCAATTCCGAACTTGTGTTCCATTTCTAATGCCCTCATCGTTGACGATACGTTGAATCCTATAATCTTCTCTCCGTAATTTTCTTGTCTATATGCTAAACGAACGAGTATCTGATATTCTAGACACTTCAGACGTGCGTCTTGGAGTCCGCTTCAGGACAGTCGCTTGTCTCGGTGACGATCGCCCGCGTCCAAGCCTTCTTATTATAGCAAAATTCTTCCTGTCACCTTAAGACCTACGTCAGACTACTAGACTAAAGAATACCTAAAACAGTGAAGCTGACAGATCGAGAGTCTGTAGCAGTGCCTGCGATCAGTCTCCAAGTTGCAGAACAGAGTGGCTTGCAGACTTTTCCACAATATCGCGGTAGTAATGAAAAAAATAGCAACAACTACCAATCATAATAATAAACGAAATAGTGATAGACCTTGATTTTTGTCTTGTTATGTGCCCGCTTAAGTCACAGAAATTTAAACTGCTAACCACCGTAAACGTTATAAAGGTAAACAGGTAAATTTCCACGATCTGAATAGACAGGTCAATCGGGGACAGGTCAATCGGGTCCGACCGACCACCGTGTCATCCTCTGCAATGGCGTCATCGGATGCGGTGCGGAGGGACATGTGGTCAACACACCGCTGCCCCGTCGTTATCGGGTTTCTTGACTTTGTATAATATCACAAAAGGACTTATTAGTTTATTTAAAGAATTGTTGCTTTCTAAAAAACTACTGAAAATTATAAGAAAGGCTATTAAAACGTCAAGGAAATGCACGTAATGTCAAAAAGCACTAATCTGCCAACAGACTTAAGGCTATATGGAATGTAGTGAAACGAGATATAGGACAATCAGCCACAGAGCAGGATAACATCACTACTAAAGTGAATGAAAGGGCTATGAGTGATGAGTCACAAAAAATGGCTCTGAGCACTACGGGACTTAATATCTGAGGTCATCAGTCCCCTAGAGCTTAGAACTACTTGAACCTAACTAACCTAAGGACATCATATACATCCATGCCCGAGGCAGGATTCGAACCTGCGACCGCAGAGGTCGCGCGGTTCCAGACTGAAGCGCCTAGAACCGCTCGGCCGCACCGGCCGGCGATGAGTCACAGTTAGCAAATATATTTAATAATAGTTTCTTAAATATAGTGGAAACTATATCGACAAGAAAAAAATCACAGCAGTATGCTGAAAGAGAAATTCTCATAAAATTCAATCATATGAATGAATCACCAACTTCTCCTTCTAAGATTAAGAAAATCACACATTCTCTCAAAAATAAAAGCTCACCTCATTTTGATGGTGTTTACAGTAGAGTACTAAAGATTTTTTCTCATGTAATAAGCCCAGTCTTATCTCATATGTGTAATGCATCACTAACTCACGGCATTTTCTCAGAGAGACTTAAACATGTCATTGTTAAACCCACTTTAAGAAAGGTGATAAGAGAGATGTCAATAACTACCGACGCGTCTCACAGCTAAAATCATTTTCCAAACTTTTTGAGAATGTGATGTATTCCAGAATAGTATTTCACCTTAGCCACAATAATATCCTCAGCAAATCAGAGTTTGGGTTTCCGAAAAGTTGCTCTAGTGAGAATGTCATTTAAATGTTCACTCACAAAATTTTACAAGCATTAAATAATGAAATAGTGCCAGTTGGTATTTCCGGCGACCTGTCTAAGGCATTTGACTGTGTGAATTACAGTATTCTCCTAGAAAATTTGAAATTCTATGGGATCGATGGTATAGCCAACCAATGAATAATGCCATAAGTAACCAAAAGAATGGAAAAAGTTGTACTAAGTAATTCGGCCAATATAGTCCAGGGACATAATTCTAACTGGGGGGGGAAGAAACAAAAGCCACGTATGAGGGTCCACAAAGCTCAATCTTAGGTCCACTATTGTTCTTCATATATGTGGACGACCTTCTGTCTAACATACTGTACAACAAACAGAATTAGTTCTTTTTGCAAAAGACCACCAGTATTGTAATCAATCCAGGCATACATACAGAAACAGGAGAAACGGTAAAGAATGTCTTTAAAAGTATCATCGACTGGTATTCTGCGACTGGTCTCACCCTTAATTCTAAGAAGGCACAACATATTCAGTTCTATACAACTAGTGGCTCTACACCAATGACAATTGTAGCACATGGTGGGGAAATTATAAAGACGGTGGAAATTTCAAAATTCTCTTGATGAGTATTTAAAATGCAAAAAGCATACATTGGAACTACCAAAACAGCTTAGTTCAGTTACAGTTTCACTTAGAATAATTTCAAATTTTAATCTGAGGAAAATGAGAAAGTTGACATATTTTGCGTATTTTCATTCAATAACGTTATATGGAATAATGTTCTGGGGTAACTCATCTTTAAGAAAAAGAGTCTTCGTTGCTCAAAAACGTGTTGTGAGAATAATATGTGGTGCTCACCCACGATCATCATGTAGACGTCTCTTTAAGGAGTTAGTTATTCTGACTACTGCTTCACATTATATTTATTCCCTCATAAAGTTTATTGTAAATAATCCACTACAGTTAAAAAGGGAACAATGATGTACATAATTAGAATACCAGAGGGAAAAATGCTATTCATTACTTCATATTAAGATTGTCTTTAGCACAGAAAGGGATAAACAATGCTGCAACAAAAGTTTCTGATCAATTACCCAATGATATAAAATAACTGACAGACACCAAATAAAATTTGACAACAAAGTGAAAAGTTTCTCCTTACATCTTCTATTGCGTGAACAATTTCTATTGTTACAATGTGAAAATGGTAGTCGGCAGGAATTACTAATTCACATCTGAATATTAAAAGAAAAGCGCTTATAAATATTTAGCACGTATCCGTATTTACAAACTAATTTGCAATGTGAATGTAAAATGAGTCGTTCCACATCTTATCGTGCAAAATGATCTTTGAAATATGAAAGTAAATAACTTTTCATGGGAGGTCAGAGTTATGGTTTATTATCACTGACTATCAGGGATGCTCTTGGCACATAATTTCTACAAGGTCGGAGTTCAACTGTCCACGTCTTCTCGTAAGGGAATACCATTAATATTAAAAAGCTCTTGCATATCTGACATCGATAGTGGAGACATTTTGTTCTCGATTTCACGACATTGTATCATACGAGGGTTATTGGAACTTCGGTTATAAATGTGAGTATCTTTGTAATTTACTCTTCTTATGATATAAGTGTCCGTAATTAACTACTAGTAAGCACATGTGTGGAAATTTCACATTTTGTGGGATGGCGAAATGTTTAGCGGACTGATTTTTGTGCGCATCGAGCCTACAATTTTCGAGTAACTGGTTTTTCACAACATAGCGGGAATACGCATCCAACCACAATAACAAGGGGAAAAAATAACTAAAAAGATAATGCAAAAGAAATATCCTGCACTATTGCCACAAATACACTGACAGCCAGAACAGTATGACTATCTACCTAATAGCCGGTACGTCCACATTTGGAACGGATAACAGCGGCGACGCGTCGTGGCATGAAAGCTATGATGTTTTGGTAGTCGCTAGATGCAGTTGGCACCACATCTACACACACAAGTCAAGTAACTCTCGTAAATACCGGTGAGGGAAGCGATGAGCTCTGACGTCATATTCAAAAACATCCAAGATGTGTTCGATCGGGTTCGGATATGACTAGTAGGGGTGCCAACACATCAACTGGAACTCGGTACTGTGTTCCTCGAACCACTCCATCACACTTCTGACCCTGTGACACTGCGCACTATCTTGCTGAAAAATGTCACTGCCGTCGGGAAACATGATCGTCATGAAAGGGTGTACGTCGTCTGCAACCAGTGTACGATGCTCTTTGGCCGTCATGTTGCCATTCACGAGCTCCATGGGTAACCACGTGAATATTCCCCTACCATAACGGAGCCGCCAGCAGCTTGTGTCCGTCCCGCAATACAGGTTTCAAGGAGTTGTTCCCCTGGAAGATACGGATTCGTGCCCTCGCATAGGCATGAGAAAGAAGGTATCGGGATTCAGCAGACTATGCAACGCTCTGCCATGTGCGAACGTCCAGTGCCGATGGTCACGTGACCATTCCAGTCGGGGGATTCAGCAGACTATGCAACGCTCTGCCATGTGCGAACGTCCAGTGCCGATGGTCACGTGACCATTCCAGTCGAAACTGCCGATGTCGTGGTGTTAACATCGGCATATGAATGGGTCGTCTGCTGCGGAGGACCATCGTTAGGAATGTTTAGTGCACTGTTTGTTCAGACTCACTTGTATTCTGCTCAGCATTAAAAGTCTGATGTTAGTTCCGCCACAGCTCGCCGCCTGTCCTGTTTTACCAATCTGCCCAGCCTACGTCGTCCAACTTAATTGTTGTTGTGGTCTTCAGTCCTGACACTGGTTTGATGCAGCTCTCCATGCTACTCTATCCTGTGCAAGCTTCTTCATCTCCCAGTACCTACCGCAACCTACATCCTTCTGAATCTGCTTAGTGTATTCATGTCTTGGTCTCCCTCTTCGATTTTTAGCCTCCATGCTACCCTCCAATACTAAATTGGTGATCGCTGGATCATGTCCTACCAACCGATCCCTTCTTCTAGTCAAGTTGTGCCACAAACTCCTCTTCTCCCCAATTCTATTCAGTATCTCCTCATTAGTTATGTGATCTACCCATCTAATCTTCAGCATTCTTCTGTAACGCCACATTTCGAAAGCTTCTATTCTCTTCTTGTCCAAACTATTTATCGTCCATGTTTCACTTACATACATGGCTACACTCCATACAAATACTTTCAGAAACGACTTTTGACACTTAAATCTATACTCGATGTTAACAAATTTTTCTTATTCAGAAACGCTTTCCTTGCCATTGCCAGTCTACATTTTATATCCTCTCTACTTCGACCATCATCAGCTATTTTTCTCCCCAAATAGCAAAACTCCTGTACTACTTTAAGAGTCTCATTTCCTAATCTAATTCCCTCAGCATCACCCGAATTAATTGGACTACATTCCATTATCCTCGTTTTGTTTTTGTTGATGTTCATCTTATATCCTCCTTTCAAGACACTGTCCATTCCGTTCAACTGCTCTTCCATGTCCTTTGCTGTCTCTAACACAATTACAATGTCATCGGCGAACCTCAAAGTTTTTATTTCTTCTCCATGGATTTTAATACCTACTCCGAATTTTTCTTTTGTTTCCTTTATTGCTTGTTCAATATACAGATTGAATAACATAGGGGATAGGCTACAATCCTGTCTCACTCCCTTCCCAACCACTGCTTCCCTTTCATGTTCCTCGACTCTTATAACTGCCATCTGGTTTCTGTACAAATTGTAAATAACCTTTCGCTCCCTGTATTTTACCCCTGACACCTTCAGAATTTGAAAGAAAGTATTCCAGTCAACATTGTCAAAAGCTTTCTCTAAGTCTACAAATGCTAGAAACGTAGGTTTGCCTTTCCTTAATCTATCTTCTAAGATAAGTCGTAGGGTTAGTATTCCCTCACGTGTTCCAATATTTCTACGGAATCCAAACTGATCTTCCCGGAGGTCGGCTTCTACTAGTTTTTACATTCGTCTGTAAAGAATTCGCGTTAGTATTTATTTTAACAGTAATAAATTAAAAAGTAATAATTCTTTTATAGTAAACAATAAAAATAAAATGGCTGATCCAATGCCTGTGTCTACATAGTATGCCTGTATCTTCTTGTAGCCCTTGAAAACGGACAAATTAACACCATAAATATAGAGTACATGAAATTATTTCGCAGTTGCGAATGTGGACAACGATCAGCTCTACCGGGAATCGAACCAGAATTTCAGTGCACTGTTTGTTCAGACTCACTTGTATTCTGCTCAGCATTAAAGTCTGATGTTAGTTCCGCCACAGTACGCCGCCTGCCCTGTTTTACCAGTCTGCCCAGCCTACGTCGTCCAACATCTGTAATGAGGGGTGGTCGCCCAACCACACGACGTCTGAACGTGGTTTCACCTTGGTTTCGCAACGCTTTGAAGACACTCACCAAAGCACTCCGTGAACACCCGACTAGCCGTGCAGTTTCCAAAATGCTCGTGCCGAGCCTCCGGGCCATCACAATCTGTCCGCGGTCAGGCTCAGATAGATCGCTCGCCTCCCTCATTCTACACACAGACAGCACGTTCATCGATACTACACGCACAGTTCTTGTGTCTGACTAGCAACAATTCCTCGTCAGGTGACGCTGCTATCGCCTGAACAGGTTTATATCGATAGTAGGTCGGTGGTCATATTGTTCTGGCTGATCAGTGTATAATCATCTTGAGGTGGAAGCTGTACAGGGTGGCAGCCAGTCAAGGAATATTTCAGGGCAGTGGTTTAAGAAATTCATTCGAAAGGCCCAGGGGAATCTTTACAAGTTTTCTCCCAGAGTAATTCACGCCATGTCTACGTGACACAAGTCGCTTGTCTTTCAAAACCGAGGCAGTTCTGTCCAGTTAATGCTGCTGACAAGAGACGCCTTGAGCCCTGTACTGAAACTGCTAGCGAATTCACGGTATTGGTTTTAGCCAATAGACTGCGCGGGATACCGATCACGTGTGTGGACGCTGGAGTGGTCTGCAGTGCAGAACACAGTTGCTTCTCTCTCTTGTCATGCAGACCTCGAGCAGAACAGACGCCTTTTTGGAAGGCAGAGCCTCTGGCTCTGCTCACGACCGGCCACCAACGTAAGTTAACATGAACCACTTCCCCTTCCGTTGTCCATTTCAATTAATTTTTCAACCGACCTCCTAGACTGGCCTAAACCTGGTAACTTCGGACATTAGGCGCGCCCCTTGTATACCGTACCCGGAAATATATTCCCGTTATCGTATCTAATTTCCTGTTTTGTCATTTAACGGCAGCCCTGGATGCCCACTCTCTAATCCTGGCCATTCGACCTCCTGCACCCTGTCATCACGAGGCATATGTAACAACCGCCTCCCCCCTTTCTCTAACCTTGTATACATTTACAATTGGTATCAGAAACGCCCGTATCCTTTACAAAGCTCTTCTGTCCGTATCTGCTTACAAAAAGAACTGTGAAAGATGACAAGTCCAATAAAAGACACAAAATCCAATGAAAACTATAGAATGTGGTGACAAGGTACATATACAAAACTTTCTTCTGTCTTTTCAGATTTGATATTGCCTTAAAAATTTGTATAATTTTTCCAATGTAATAGAAAGAAAACAAAATGTTGTGGATTGGCAAGAGAGCCAACCCTGTATGAGAGGAAGCCGAAAGGCACGCGCTTTAGCTCACGCGGGCTGGCGTGAGGTCTGGAACAGGTCAAGGAAATTAGACTAGCAAAAAATGACGTAGCTGTGGAATACTTAACTTTAATCCATAAATGGTGAACATCGCTCTTGACGGTACATGTTTTACAGCATCAATAGCAACTGGTAATGGCGCCTTGCTAGGTCGTAGCAAATGACGTAGCTGAAGGCTATGCTAACTATCGTCTCGGCAAATGAGAGCGTAATTTGTCAGTGAACCATCGCTAGCAAAGTCGGCTGTACAACTGGGGCGAGTGCTAGGAAGTCTCTCTAGACCTGCCGTGAGGCGGCGCTCGGTCTGCAATCACTGATAGTGGCGACACGCGGGTCCGACGTATACTAACGGACCGCGGCCGATTTAAAGGCTAGCACCTAGCAAGTGTGGTGTCTGGCGGTGACACCACACAAAATCCCATTGACGATGCTGAAATTTCAGTGAAACATGTCTGGAAACGTGAAGAAAAGATAAAATTTTGTTTTGCTCACGGTGAACCCCCTCCAAAAACCAAAGTCACAAATATAATATCCAACATTATTACTATGAAATTTACAATACTTGGAACCGCTATTAAATAGTCGAGTCGCTCCTTACTTGACCTTACCAGCCTAAGTGAACCCCGAAATAGTCAGCAGGGATAACGAACAACATGATGAAGCTTCGTTTTCATAGTCTTAAGAGTAATGGTTACGTCAATAAATCTACCGGAAGATAGCGCACCAATTATATGATTGTTGACCACATTTATTAGTCATAGATTCTTGCGACAGAGAACATATCACCCGCCAAAACTGATATCCAGAAAACAGTGGTCGATGACGTTATGTGAAAGGGACTGCTCTTATACGCATACAAAAGTCAAATACGTCACGAAATCAAAGACACTGGTCGTCAGTGACGAAGAAACAATTTTAAAATGTATAATTTTCACAGGTAAGACAACTTCCAATATCAAAGGATGCATAAATGAAATTCGGATCGTAAACAGAGTTAAATTTGTCGATGACTCATTAAAATTGCAATTGTGGAGTGGATTACATAACACAAACTGTATAGGACCCTCTTCATTTGAGCAACAATCCGGCACAAGTGCCTATTACCCACACATATAGCCATAGTTACCTTTCCCAAAAACTGTTGAAGAACACGACCAGATCGTTTTACAGGAGTACGACGCACCACCATACCTCAGCTCTGAAGAAAGAAGTTTCATTGACATCTGGCTGTTACATGGTACCGATAAAGATGGAGCCGTCACAGAGACGCTTCTGTTTTGCATGATGACCTCACTTCCAACACCATCTGGCCGTTTAGATTTATTTTTTTTCGAAAATTTGCGAAACCGCTTGACTCAATCACTGGGATGACTCCTTTGAAAAGACACGCCCTCTTTCTTTCTACGCCTTTCGAGCCTCTGCTACTTGTCTAGCGACTTCTGAGCGAAGGCAGTCTTGCTCGTGGCGTAAAGTGGCGTCTCATGTCTCATCCACAGTAACAAATCGGCACACAAAATCAGTTGATTATGTTTAAAACATTCCAAACATTGCCGAGAAATACGTTTTAACCTTTGCTTTGCGTCAGCATTCAACAAATGGAGCACTCATCTAGCACCAAGATTTCTAACAGTAAATTATTCATTAGCTGTCTTCTATCGTATGAAGTACTATTTCATGCACTTTTATTACCAAAACTCCCACCATATTGCGCACTTTTTCCATGTTTTCATCTGTGGTTGTAGTTCTTCAACTCAAGGGGGGTGGTTCCAGTTTTTAATTCAAGTGCTCATTTGTAAACTATTGAAAATTAAGGAATGGAATTCCCACAAATTTTCTGCGCCCTTGACTGAACTTAACATTGGCTGTAAACTGATCAAACAAATAATTTCAGTTTAAAATATACAAATAGGGAGTATAACTACAGAATAAGTCACGAATATGCTTTAATACTAGTAAAATCGGCAGCGGCAGCGATATGTATGGTTACAGAACTAAGTTACCGTAAATGCTTATTTGAATTACCACAAACAAAGTGTTCACTTCGTAATTCTAATATCCAGTCTTTAAAAGAAATGAACAGACGAATTTTTGTGTTAAACAAGTGAAAACCGTGGCGAAGACCCGATTGGTTCAGTGTTCACTCTACGTGTAGATGACTAGCCTGTCGTAAGAAGTTATTTATTTCAATTTTAATTTCTAAATTTTTAGATCATATTTTAGGGTGATTAGTAAAATCTCGCAAATAGTTGCATTATATCACTAATTAAATAATCAATGTATGATTTATAGCTCAAGAAACAACTTTATGTACTCCCAAATACTGATTACGGGGAAACTATGGATTTTGAAGGAAAGGATTTTATTAAGTAACTGTAAAATATGAAGGTTGAAGTTTTACTTTTTCCTTCTGCTATTTTTACCGTATATCTGGCAGCTAGGTGAAGACTCTTATTGAACGACTAAGTAATTTCACCGTATGTCAATGTCTGTGTGTATTCCTATAAACTAAAGTTAATTTACTGTGTTTCTGTAAATAGCGTCAATATGACCTGTGAGATTAGGCACTCCGCTGCAAAGGAAGTACATGATTTACAAATTCAGTAATGTAGAAATCGGCAACAATTAGTCCAGAATTCCGTGATTCAAACTCTTCGCACTTGAAACGCTTCTCCCAAAACTTTCCACTTTTCTCATAGCGTCAAGCGCACACGGCGAGAATTACTTTCTTCTCCTAATCCCCTCTGATAGCAGTTCAGCTGGCCGGTGTGGCCGAGCGGTTCTAGGCGCTTCAGTCTGGAACCGCGCGACCGCTACGGTCGCAGGTTAGAATCCTGCCTCGGACATGGATGTGTGTGATGTCCTTAGGTTAGTTAGGTTTAAGTAGTTTTAAGTTCTAGGGGACTGATGACCTCAGATGTTAAGTCCCATAGTGCTCAGAGCCATTTGAACCATTTGATAGCAGTTCCGGTTTATAAGCGGCTTCTAATCTAATTGCGCGGCTATGGATTATCGTCTCAGTTGTGCGACTGGATTCGTAATTTCCTGTTAGAAATGTCACAGTGCCTAGTAACTGACGGAAAGACATCGAATGAAACAGAAGTGACATCTTGCGTTCCACAAGGAAGTGTTACAGGCCCTCTTCTGTTCCTAACCTATGCAAATGACTTAGGAGATAACCTGAGCAGCCATCTTAGACTGTCTGCGGAGAATGCTGTGATTTACTGTCTAGTAAAGTCGTCAGTAAATAAAACCAATTGCAAAATGATTTTGAAAAGATATCTGTATGGAGCGAAAAGTAGTAATTAATCCTAAATAATGAAAAGTGTGAGACCATCCACATGAGTACTAAAGGGTGTTCGTTAAATTTCTGCTACGCTGTAAAATCACACAAATTCTAAGGTTGTCAGTTCAACTAAATACCTAGGGATAATAATTACGAACGACATAAACTGGAACGATCACATAGAAAATGTTGTGGAGAAAGCGGATCAAAGACTGCGTTACTGGCAGAACAGTTAGAAGATGCAACCAATTCACTAAAGAGACTATCGTTCTCTGCTAAAATGTTGCTGTGAGGTATGGGATACCTATCAGATAGAATTGGCGGAAGACATCTAAAAATTTCAAAGAAGGATAGGTCGTTTTGTACTACCGTAAAATAGGGGGGAGAATGTCACGGATACAATACGGGAGTTGGGGTGGCTATCATTGAAAAAAAAAAGGTGTTTTCCGTTGTCGCGATATTTTTTCACCATATTTCTATCACTAACTTTCTTCTCCGAATGCTGAAATATTTTCATGACGGCTTTTAGATTAGACTGATTTATCGTGTAACCGAAGTTTAACGAGTTCCTTTTAGCACTCATGTGGATGACCTCACACTTTTCGTTATTTAGATGTCTTTTCTGAATCGTTTTTCAGTTTGTTTTGATCTTCTGATGACTTTATTAGTCGATAAACGACAGGGTCATCTGCAAACAACCGAAGACGGCTGCTCAGATTGTCTCCAAAATCGTTTATATAGATAAGGAACACTACCTTGGGGAACCTGATAAAATGTTACTTTCATTTCTTTCATCAGTTGCTCTTCTTTTTCCTTGGCATATTTTATTCTCCACACTTCCAGTTTCTATAACATTTTTATAATGTTTTCAAAGGCAAATTTTGAGTGCCCGGCACGATCTGGATACTCTTCAGCATACAAACATCGCCACTGCTCTAATGGTCTGGCCACATTCGCCTTAAACGATCTTCAGTATTTCGACTGCCGTATACACTGTGAATGTCTAAATAGTTTCACGACCAAGTTATCTGAATTTTAGAGTAACAGTACAGAAACTGATAGGCTTCAAATGCACGGGTAAACGTGAGTTACGTGTTTACTTACAACTGGTATAACAGGACAGACGCTTGTGGGAACTCTTCTTCTGACGACGGAACAGTGGTTTGCGGCGCTGTTATCTTGATACTATTTGATGGTTGTTATGTCACTGAAGTTTTCTTAGAAGCTTCTATCAAATGCCACAGAAAGAAGTACATAGTTCTATCAGAAAAAACAAAGTCGGTGTCCTAATTCAGCGACTATAAACGATAAAAATTAGTTTTGAACTTCAGGAAATTCGCCATATTGTCCGCTATAACTTAGCGAAAACCGCTTCTCGATATATATTTATTCGTTCTGGATAAATCTGGGGTGGTCTGTATCGCCTGTCTCACCCTGGGTTTAGATAATGACCTCGACGTCATCCCATCCTCTCATTTTAGGTAATAAAGAATTTTGTGCCGGTTTTTGAGTGGATAATTACGTGCTTCCTATATATCCATGTGGCTAGAGATCCTGTTTACAACTTGTTCATATAGCGTAAAGCGTAGCGCGCTATCCTGCGCAACAATAAAGTGAGTCAGATCCGGTTATTATTCGCCAGTTGGATTAACGACCTTGGCTGTTCCCATGGCCAGCCTGAGTGTGGTTTTTAGGCGGCTCTCTACACTCGTTTAGGCAAATGCCGTGCTGGTTCCCAATTACCGCCCCATGAAATACGATATACCAACATTAACATCTTATCCTACACAGAACAATGTTTACACAATTCAGATAGGTGGCGCACGCAACTCCCCTCTCTGATAAGGGAATGGTCCAATCCGACATATCAAAACCTAACTTGAAATGTTTCATACAGGAAGAATACACCTAAAGAAATACATTGGCAGAATTTTGGCTGCTAAGGTGCATTGGAAGCATTTCTTTTTTTAATGTTGCTCATTTTTGCCGCCCTTGCTGCTCAGTATGCGAATAGGCGATTAAGCAGACGCTGCCATAACAAACGAACGCAGTGCAAAGTTGAAAAATGCACACACACGAATTTAAGCACTTAAACCATTCCAAAAATGTTTGGTTGGTTCGTTGGTTGGTTGTTTCGGGGAAGGAGACCAGACAGCGAGGTCATCGGTCTCATCGGATTAGGGAAGGACGGGGAAGGAAGTCGGCCGTGCCCTTTGAAAGGAACCATCCCGGCATTTGCGTGGAGCGATTTAGGGAAATCACGGAAAACCTAAATCAGGATGGCCGGACGCGGGATTGAACCGTCGTCCTCCCGAATGCGAGTCCAGTGTCTAACCACTGCGCCACCTCGCTCGGTCCAAAAATGTTTCAGATGATTAGTATTTTTAATAACTTGCAATTCCTACCGTAGGTAAATTACTGCAGATGTAATTGTTACACAACTGACTAGCAGAGGAAGGAAAATCAAGGCAGTGTACGATGTTACAGACGACTTCTATTAATCGGTACTTAAGTATGTTTACATGAGATACTTTATAACAATTTCTGCAGCACATTTCATATGATAATTTCTGAATAACGTACATTTTACTAACAATGAAACAGTTCCTTGATTATTTCCAGTAGTCTTCACAAAAATGCGAAATGTGTATGGGATGACGAAAACAGCCACATCTGATAAAAGAAAAGTTAAAGCATTTAGACACGTCACAGTAATTACTAGTTTTTTTAGACAGAAACGGAATGTAATAAGAAATGGTCGTGGCCTCTGTTCTGCATATTGTGCTGCGAACCACGAATGCTTGATCAAATTCGTGAAGCTTGGTGATGCAAACTGACATTGCATGTTGACTGAAGTTTAACAATAGTATTTCACTGATAAACCTGGAATGACAAAGAGCTATGAGAGGTTATATTGTCCAACAATTTTCTGGAAAACGCTTTATAGTGTGGAAAAGTTTCTCAATCGAGAGGCTGAATCTTTTCGTTTTCCTCCTAAAGACAGGTGTGATATTAAGTTCAGGCCAAGAGTCCAACAAAAGCAGTAAATTATTTGCTGTAACTGATAATAAGACGTTTCGGATGTAATACTGTAAAATATTCTCTTCCATTTTTCCAGATTTTGATACGTCGATTACAAGCTTTTTGCAATTAAACAGTTCCTTTTGTAAATTTTTGGTCATAATTTGACTTGAGATTCTGAAGACAGGTATAAAGCTGCAGAAACATTAATCCACTTGCATTTATCATTTGCGCTATTATATATGAATGTGTCACAGCACTCATCGACCGCAAAGAGACATTGTCTTTCTTAAGCTCAAAATTATAAAGTGCAGTTGGCACGCAGTTCTTGCACGAAACCTGACACTGAATTTATGCACAGCAGTTTAGAGAATAACAAGAAGCTTCGTCTTTACGTCAGTCACGCATTGCTATATAATATTACCTATTAATCACATCTCCTCAACACGTTTGCGTGAAGTAAACTTCGTGATTTTCCCACTTCCTTTTCCCTATAATTTCCTGAATCTGATTCACTAGGTCAATAGAAACTTGGATATCAGTAATGTTAATTTCACTTGCAATTCAGAGGGCCCAGTCACACAGATCTCACTCGGTAGCAGCGCACTGACTCACACGAGCACTTCTAAATCTTTCGAATAGTTTTTCATTGACAATTTTTTGTGTTTCATTTTGGTGTGTACTTCGTCCTTTGTGTAAATCTTTGTTCCATTTATACAAATCACGGTCAGATTTTACGAAAAGAAACTGACTTTACTCCACTGCTTAACTTCAAGCGTTTTCTCCCTCCTTCATGCACCCAAAAAATTTTCTTTGACACTGAAAGCTTACCTTTCATCTTTTCTTCGGGCTAGAAGGGTACTATGTTTTTATTCTGAACTTTAATTAACACAACAATCATCATTCGAACCGCAGTTGACGGAATGGTGAGTTATTTCTTGTTTCTTCTGCTGTTTTCACAGTTTGTAACGAAATGTCGACGTCATTTAAATGAATGTCCAAGAAATTAACTAACAAGTCGTATAGGTTAACTACCGTCTTTAGCAACTGCCATAAAAGTCTTATTCAGACCAGACACGTTTCTCTATATTTTAAAGCAACTACATCTTCAGTGGTCACTGTAACAATATGGTTTTTTTCTCTTACACTTTTGTTGGTTTTGATCATTAACAGTTCGCATGCTTTACTTATTACTATAAACATATTTTATTCTTTTCATTACTCACGCTTTTTTGTTGTTTATTTTATTCTTCTTCGTCTTCCAAGTGTATGTGTTGAGTATTTGTATTTGCACACAGCACTTTCACTACACTTAACACATTTACACGTCTGTAGGCTGTCCTTTCGTCATTTTACGTCTTTTGTTTTACTATTGCGGGGTGCTTTCGTGTATGTTTTTATTTATTTATTTTTATAGTGGTAGAGGCGTCTTCTATCGTTCATTTAGTATTTGTATTTTCCAACTAAGAAGAGAGAGAGATAAAAGGGGGGGGGGGGAGGGAGCGAGATATATTTTGTGTGTGTGTGTAGGGAACTAACATCTCCTAGGTACTGGGTGTGTAAGTTATTGTTTCATTATCGTACAGGGGTGGGTGAACTAGTGTGGAGATATTTCCTAGTTTGTGATGTAGTTTTGTGGGTTCTATGGAAGTTATTCTTTTTCAACAATATGTTTTCTTAGTTTAAATAGCGTTTGGTTACTGATGTCTATCTGGTCATTTATTATGTATTTCTTGTCTATTATTGCTTTTTGAATTTGGAAGTTTTCTTGTAGGTGTAGGAATTGTTTTTTTTTTTTCTTGCTGAACCTGACTACTTTCATGTCCTTTTCTATTTTGATAGGGTGGTGGTTTTCTTGACGGAGGTGCTGTGGAGATATTGATTGGCATATTTCCATGCGCTTTTGCGTTCCGTATACCTTATTCCAGACGTTCTTCCTGTCTCTCATAGATGTAGAGCATCACAGCCGTTACACTGGGGTTCGTAAATGCCAGATTTTTGTAGTTGTCCATTTGATCCTCCTTTTTTTTAGACGTTTCTGTATAGAGCTGTTGCTTTGGTATGCTATTTTTATTCCTTGTTTCTTGAAGATATTTCCTATTCTGTGTGTCAGTTTATTTCCGTATGTGAGTGTGTACCAGCTTGTTTGTTGAGTGTCTATGTTGTTCTCTCGTTGTGTAGTGGTGGTGATGTTGGTGTGTGTGTGCTTGTGGTGGGCGATATGGGTCTCTGCATATGTGTGGTTTTTTGTTTTTATATTTTTCTGAATTTGTTCAGTTTCGCTACTAGACGACATCTCAATTAACTAATAACACATATGCAGATCTTCAGGAGAAGTAGATTATTTCCACTGCATACCACGTGCTTCATATTTTATCTTTCCAAGAAAATTAGTTCAGTTTTGTCTCCATTGTTAATATTTAGCGATACTGTAAAGGGAACTGCTAATTATTATGGATATTAAATAAGTTGTAAATTCAAGCAAATAGTGACTGCGAATAATTGTGTCAGAGAAACTATCAACCGAAACTTAAATTCACTCTACAAATTCCGATCGCATTGTGTCGTTTTATCTCTTTACCGAACAGCCGTCAACTGTGAACGTGTTCCCGCGGTGTTGCGCGTGCACTGTCTGCCACAGCTACGGCAGGAGTATACATTTCTCCAGACGCCTGGCGAGCTGCGAATTTGGCAAATTTCAACATTTTTTTATGAAATATTTGCAATGTGTTTTAGTAGCTGATATTTTGACATTGTGTTTCTTTCAGTGTATTCTCACCGTATTAAAAATTTCAGGACAAATTTCGACCTGTCGGATTGGACAGTTCCTTTGTAGGGTGGCTGCAGTGAGAAAGGGCATCCGGCTGTAAAGTTAAATAAAATAAATTCCCAAATCCTCAGTACAACGAGCCCGACCTAGACGACGTAAATGCTAAGGAAAAGATAAAAAGTGGTCGGTGTTTGTAAGCAAATCCTTTCGAACAATGCGATTTTGTATTTCAATCTTGTTTTCCTTTGCGTCAAACTACTACTAATAATAACTTAATATATAATATACAGGATGTCACAACTAACTTTTCCAACTGAAAGAACTTGTGCTGGCTTAAAATATGCTAGTAGTCTCTTTACCTTAACGTATGGTGAACAAGGACCAGGACTTCATCAATCATCGATATATGAGCAGTAACATCTTTTTTTTTTATTTTCTCTGAAGCAGTTATATAACTATTTTGTGGGTTTATCAAGAAATTACAGAGAATAAATAGATTGAGTGAGGGATTTTTTTGTACTGGTGGTGTAACCGTTATAATAGCGCATCGTGCAAAAATTTATGCCGCTTCCCACAGAAATTTGACCACCGAGTTCAGATGCAAACTCATGATTTAGCGTTAGCCCCCACGAAGGTCTGAATTTGTTAGTATCAAAGACAATGCGCTTAAGGCGAATGATGGGACGGGTCACGGCCCATTTCCTTCGCATCCTACTTCATTCCGAGTTTGTGGTTCGTCTCCAGCACCGCTTCGAGAACATTTTTTCACATAAGCCCCCCGTTTCTACAGCTACATCTATATAACTACTCTGCAGTTCACATATCCGTGACATTATCTCCCCTATTTCGCGATAATACGAAACGATCTGCCCTTATTTGGACTTTTTCGTTGTCCTCCGTGAATCCTATATGGTAAGGATCCCACACAGCACTCAAGTACTCTAGCAGAGGATGAACAATCGTAGTGTAGGCAGTCTCTTTAGTTCACCTGTTGTATCTACTAAGTGTTCTGCCAATGAAGCGTACTCTTTCGTTTGGCTTCCACACAACGTTATCTATGTGATCGTTCCAACTTAGCTTGTTCATCGTTGTAATTCCTATATATCTAGTCGAATTAACAGCTTTTAAATTTATGTGATTTATCGTGTAATCGAAATTTATCGGGTTTCTTTTTGTACTCATGTGGATGATCTCTCATTTTTCCTTATTAAGAGAAAATTGGCACTTTTCGCGCCATTCAGATACCGTGTCTAAGTCATTCTGCTATTGGTTTTGATCTTATGATGACTGACAGTAAATGACAGCTGCAAACAATCCAAGATGAATGCTCAGATCATATCCTAAGTCGTTTGTGTGGATTAGGAACTGCACAGGGCCTATAACACTTCCTTGGGCAACACCGGATATTACTTCTATTTTAGTCGATGACTTTCCGTCGATTACTACTTACTGTGACAATATTGAGAGGAAATCTCGAATCCTCTTGCGCAGCTCAAGCGATACTCCATAGGCACACAATTTGATTAGAAGTCTCTTGTGAGAAAACGGTGTGTGAAGCCTTCTGCAAAGCTAGAAATGTGGAGTCAGTTTTAGATCTCTTGTCGATAGCACTCATTACTTCGTGCGAATTAAGAGTTAGTTTTGTTTCATATGAACGATGATTTCTGAATCCGTGCTGACTATGTGTCAATAGACTTCTTCGAGGATTTGTTCGGACATAGTACCTGTTTCAAAATCCTACTGCAAATCGACGTTATGGGTGATATGTGTGCGTAATTCAGCAGATTATTCCCGTTTGCTTCCATGAGTATTGGCGTGACTTGTGCAACTTTACGGTCTTCAAGTCCGCAACTTTCGTCAAGCGAGCGGTTGTATATGATTGTATCAGCGATTGCTTCAGCATACTATGGAAGGAATCTTATGGGTATGCTATCTGGACCGGAAGACTTGCCTTTAATAAGTGCTTTAAGTTGCTTCACTACACCAAGGATACCTATTTATAAGTTTCTCATGTTAGTAGTAGAACTGCACTCGAATTCGTCCTACAGTTTCAATTGTGTCAGTTTTCACTTCTAAATGTTAAACGCACAACATGCAAATCTTGCACTAGTGTGCACGCTAGTGCCTCTCTCAGCTTTGCGCCCTAAGCTGCCGTTTCTATTTTGATACGACCTCTAATGAAATCATACAATTGTAGCACCTCTGGTGCCCCAAGCGACGGCTTGTGTGCATTGTGCCTTAAATCGGCACTGTCCGTTTCTAATAACTTCGTTGTAGACGGGACGTTAACTCAGTCTCTCTTCCAAAGAGAGTGCTAGATCGCTGAAAGTCATTCACCTTGATTCATAACCCGATAACGTATCTCTCGACGACGCAACTTTTAGTCGTTCGTGGCGTAAACATGGCGTATCGCTTGCGTCGGCGGGGCAATTTCCCATTGGGAGTGTAGTAAACCCCCGTGTGGCATTGATTAACTAAGTTCCGCAAACATGTTGGTCTTTGATTCATGGCCTCTGTTAATATTATTCTGTTTGAAAAGAGATTACGTTTAACCATAACATGTTAAAAGTTCTTGAGATGAAGTAACCACGTGGAATTATTCACACACATTTAATGCAATAATGTTAACAAAAGAAAATGACAGACAATTCCACATACCACATACACCATAGCATATCAATACTCATCCACATTCGGCTCCTATGTACTCTTATTCAAATGTTTCCCTTCGTTCTGCTTTGCATGTCACAACAACTAAAGGCCAGCATCATCTCGCAGTGAATGGGATGTTGAACTTACGAAAACGAAGAGAGATCGACATTATGCTTCAGAGATATTGAATACAATATCGTACAGCCACATGCATCATACTCCACTACTTTGTATTTATAGTTCATTTATCTTACCATTTTACAAGTCTTTATATTGGTCTTTTTAGGTAATCTTTGCTTGTGCAATGATATAGTGATCTCTAGTTCCTGTTTCATGGTTTTTCATAGAACTGTCTGTGAGATAATTATATGTTTCTATTTACGGATACAAGATGCAACAAAAAGGTAAGGCCATACTTTCAGAAAATATTCCTCATATGTAGATCGTGAGATATGTCATGAAGAACGATCCGGAAGCGCTTTATTTCTATTTCAGAGCTCTTTTTGTACAATTCTTCAACAAATTAATCGTGGGAAACACACAGGAAATGAACGTAGCAGCACAGTATGAAACACATTTCTAAATGAAATGTTGAAAATGCTCTCCATTAAAATGATATATATATATATATATATATATATATATATATATATATATATATATATATATATATACACACATCACCGTCGCAAAGACTGTACATCTTGTAGCTGGGTTTTCAAATGCCACCGTTAACAAAAGTCGAGTGGATTTATGATCGAAGAGCGTGGAGGCCAAGGAATTGGTCCACCTCTACCTATCCATCTTTCACGGAATCTGTTGTTTAGGAGCCTACGAGCATTAACACTAAAATGAGCAGGAGCTCCATCATGCATGAAAAACATGTTTTGTCGAACTCGTAAATGCATGTCTTCTAGCTGAAGAGGTAGGGTATTCTCTAAGAAAGCATGGCCAGTTTCTCCCATGAGGCTAGGTGGAATAACTTGAAACCCTAAAAAGAGTCACAAACAATGACGTGACTGCACAATTTCATGATTACTCTCAAGATCCCATTCCTAGTGTTACTTAAACATCGACAAACCATCGATTAATCGATAGAATCGGCACTATTGGCGCTATCGGTAGTCTGGTTTGACTATCGATAGCCCTATCGTTTATAATGTAATTATTTTTGAACTTGCGCCTGAAAAATTTTCGGTTCCTATTACGTGTACGGCATTTGCAGTGCAGAAGGAAAGTAGATTGTATGGGGTTATTTAATCAAGAACAGATATAGTGGCGACTTAGCCAGTCTAAGTTGTTTATAAACTATGTTGTTAATAGATTCGTCGCTGGGGGAAGGGGTCGTGAAAGAGGGAATTTTCTTGTTTGTCTTCCATGGTGACAACTCACGGTCGTGCGCTTCTCGTATCGACCAGATGCTTATGATAAAAACTACACACGAAAGTAACATGGATTCGTGAATGTATGTTATACTGATTTTCATCTTCAAATATGTGAGCTTACTTACTTATAGCAAGGAATATAAATGTAAATAGGGCTGTTGTAGTACAATGCAGTTAGTAGAGCGAAAAAATGACATTTAAAAGATTTGTTAGGTGTTTCTGATTGTACGGTATAACGCATTTTAAAATAAATACAATTATTGTCGTTATTAATTAAACACACCTACTACTGTACTCTTCTGTTTCCGAATCCTCGTTGTACTTACTAGCGTTTTCAGTCGTACATGTTAATGTGTAAAGTGATTCGGAAACACAAAACACTGGCGCAATCCTAATGCCCCTGCGTCAATTCCGCTTTTGCAGAAGCCCAAATATCATTCATATGTTAGTTGCACATGTTGTAGTTGATTAGCAGAGCTTGCTTCCTCAAGTTCTTGAACAACATCATTTCCCGCAAAACTGAATATAGTAGAAGCACAACACGTCGAGTGTCAAGTTTTCTTATTTGTATGGTGGCATGACATAATCATTAAAATATACAACTGTATTTACATGCTATCTACTTTCACAGCATTGCAGTGCGTACTCATAAGTAATTCGGGCGAAATGTGAACGTTAGAGTGGATGTGAGAAAAAACTAATAGCTTCTTGCCAAGAGTTCACTATGAATGTCCAGGAATGTTTTTGCAAAACTCCAAATCCTATAGATATTTCTTAAGCTCTTGCCTGTTAAAGGTGAAACCCCTTGTTTGAGACTTGTGCAGCGGGTGAATAAGTTCACCATTATTTTTATTTTCTTTTCTTATTTTTTAGAGTTTACGGCATTACGAAAACTGATTAATAATTTTTCGAGCGTAACGAGAAAAATTCTGCCTCTAACGCTTCTACCTCTACGGGGTATCGTATAGGTGACCTCAATGTGAAAACAATGGCTTCTTCGACACCCATTTCGTTACTTAAATGCCACACAACAACATGATTATTCTTCAGCACGCAACTATAGTGCCACAACTGTGTGGGACAAAGAGCACAGTAGCGAAGAACTGATCCGAATGGTGACGACATGAAACAATCAGTATTTTTCGCTTGCCATCTATAGTCTCTGCTGGCTGAGGAAATTTCGCGCTTCCAAGATTATTTTGTTTGTGTAAGAGGTGCGTAAATAGAGTCCTTTGTATTTGCTTAGAAAATGAACCGTAAAAATCAATCTTTTTTTCCAAGAAAGTAGGGGATAGTGGTCAGTTTGTAAAGTGTATCATTTGCATTAAAGATTTTAAACATGATCAGTGAATAGGGCTAATTTAAAAGACCAATAAAAAGAAAACATGGTGAAAAACTACAGAGTCACGAATTAGTAACGGAATTGAAAGGTGAGCGATCAATTTGTGAGCTAGATCAAGTGCAAGAGGTGCAACCAAAAGAATCGAGTAGCTCTATAGAAAATTATTTTAACATAAGTCGGTTGTACGATGGCAGTTCAAAAGTAAAAAAGAACTTTATTCTCTTCATGTACAAATTATTGCTATCGATATGCTGCCCACCATCAAGGTTTGAAAAAATTTGTTTATGTCTTAGACAGCATGTATGAGTTGCCAGATAAAACCACACTTAAATGTTTGCTGATCTCAAAACTACAGGAAGAGATAATTAGAGAAAGCCCTTATAAAACGTAATTTTTTTAATGTTAAAACGAACATTTGGGGAAGCAATGCAAATGAAGGCATACTGCCCTTGACTTGCCACTTCATTATAAACGAAAAATTAATTTCACCCATATTATAAGTGACTAAAACTGCAGGTCATCACGAAGTAGAATCTATGCACATGTAACTAACATTTTTTAAAAATATTTCTTTCTTTTACTCGTCAATGCCATGCTAAGTTTCGTTTCATTATTGTGATCGGCACATGTCGGTAGAAGTCGGCGGCGTAAGGTATTTCTTGGCAGTTTCACCCCTCCCCTCCCCGCTCCCGCTCCACCTTCACCCTCTTATCGTTAAAAATCTGAAGCCGTCGTGTCATTTGTGTTTTGTTTACGGACACTTCCAACTATAGCAAATCATAGAATAATTGCGGTACAACAGGCTTATGGATACAGGGTACTTATAAATGGTGGAAAAATCGAATTTTTTTTATGACTTTATTAATTATATAGTCCTTCCTGATCACATTGATATATTCATTATAGGGTTTCAAATGAAAAATGACATATATATATATATATATATATATATATATATACCAAATTCTAAAGTTACATTCATGTATACCGCTTCGCCCCCTTTATTTCTGTTACGGAAACCAGTATTATTTCGAAAAGAACTGCAAACTGTTTCCAGCTGTTATACGTATGATACAATGTATATATTGGTAGCAGTGCAGGTTTCTAGTGTCTGTAAATAACTATGTTTGCTAGTATTTACTTTTGTTTCGCTGAAGCAGTTTGTTCACGTGTTACTGAATGTTTATTGCCCAATTGCTATATATATTTAAGGAAGTACATATCCTTTCCTACCGCCGGAGTTTCGAGTCCTCCCTCGGGCATGGGTGAGTGTATTGTTCTTACCATAAGTTAGATTAAGTAGTGTGTGAGTCTAGGGACCGATGACCTCAGCAGTTTGGTCCCATAGAAATTCACACACATTTGAACATTTGAACATATCCTTCACTGTGAAATAAATACGAACTATGCCACGCATCAAGGAATTCAATAAAAGGAAAGTCCGTGGTAACAAGTTCACAAACAAAGCAAGCCACACTGTTGAAAGTAACCTACATATGAGTTCTTCAGGGAAGAAACTCCCACATGGCACGCCTACTGGAGATTCAAATTTTTGTGTTAATAATGACGCTGTTTGTAGTAGATTTATTGTTGTTGATGTGAGCATCTTATCATCTCTGATAAAGGAAGTGGCGAAATGTAAACAATGTGATGGTGTAGGCTGTCTGGAAATAACTGAACAACAAAGTAGCAGGAAGGGTTTAGCGTCAAAATTAGTTGTTCTGTGTAGATCTTGCAATAAACCTACCTCGAAAATGACTTCGAACATCGTGCATAATTCATATGATGTGAATTTGAAGTTAGTGTACACAATGCGTGCAATAGGAAAAGGAAAAAAAGGCTGCTCATACGTTTTGTGGTTTGATGGACCTTCCTCCTCCTTCCAGTAGGTTCAGCAAGTACATAAAAATATTTTTAGGTGCCTTGACGATTGTGTCTATAGCATCTATGAAACGTGCAGTAGAAGAAACTGTAAATATTAGTGGAACCAGGGACATTGCTGTTGCACTTGATAGGATATGGCAACGTCGAGGACATCGTTCCTTGAATGGTGTTGTAAGTGCTACTTCTCTGGAGAACGGAAAAGTTGTTGATGTTGAGTGCTTATTTAAGTACTGCCACACCTGCCATGGTAACACCGAAGGAAATATTGAACATTAGTATTCTAAGAATTATGATGGTTACAGTGTAGATATGGTCTGTGATGGAGCTTTAAAAATATTTCAGAGGTCGGTACCCTTTTTTAACGTTAAATATACGAAGTACCTAGTCGATGGGGACTCTATAACTTTCAATAAAATTAATGAGTTCAGTGTTTATAGTGATACCTTGGTAACAAAACTGGAGTGTTATGGACATGTGCAAAAGAGGATGGGTGCTACATTGAGGAAGTTACGAAGAGAAATGAAAGGAAAGTTGCTATCTGATGGAAAATCTCTGTCTGGCCAAGGCAGATTGACAGAAACTGAAATAGACCTTCTTCGGAGTTATTATGGACTGGCCATTAGACGAACTGCACCTCTGAATGATGTTACAGCAATGAGAAAAGCTGTATGGGAAACGTGCTTTCAAAAGTTGTCCACAGATGACCACCCTGTTCACGGACTTTGCCCTAAAGTAGCAGGTCCTTGGTTTGGCAAAAGAAAGTAGTCAAATATACCATCATAAGCATTCTCTTCCTGAGCCTGTTATGAATGAAATAAAACCAATTTTTAGAGACCTGAGTGACCTTGTTTTGCTTAGTGAATGTCCTCATGGGGGCACTCAGAATACAAATGAAAATTTCACCCACTGCATATGGCAAAGATTACCCAAGAATGTTTTTGTAGGACTAAATACATTAAAAGTTGGTGTACTAGATGCAGTGATATTTTCAGTGATGGAGTGATAGGAAGGTTGGAAGTCCTGAGAAATTTAGGCATAAAATGTGGCTCGAATATGGAAGATCAATTGCTTGCGTGTGACTAACAACGGGTGCATGAAGCTGAAAGATTCACTGTTCAAGTTACCAAAGAAGCAAGAAGTGCTAAAAGGGAATTCCAAGAGGAAGCTTGAAGATGAAGAAACGCTGCAGGATGAAGAGGCACAGTTTAAATGGACTCATATCTTTATTCGCAATTTCCTGCAAGTTGCATTTTTCAGAATTCAGGTGCAATTATTTCCTAAAGTTTATAAAGCATTGCTCTAATTTTTTTCTGTAATTTGCAATAGTTCATACTTATGTAGTAGACCTAAGCTTTATTACATAATCAACTAAATTATAGGAAAAAATAATATTTTTATTAGGAAAAAATTGAATAAAATAAAATGTAAGATGTGATATTTTTGTATCCTTGTAGTATACATAATATGTAGAGTTAAATAATTCTAGTACCTCAGCCATCATGTCATGCATATATGGTAAAAAGTTAGTCTGCTTTAAATGTATAACATTGGATTAAACGACACCTCAATCTAAGGAAGCATTTTAGAAAAAAATTGCATCAATTTCTTTGTAATTTTTAATAACCCTAATCAGACTTAAAAATATTCAAAATACTTGTAATTTGCTTAGAAAGTGTGCTGCATTACCCGATATCAACAAAAAATCTGTAAAACGTACACATTATAGACAGTGCCTGAAAGAAATAGGTGTTGATTTTTACATAATATTGAGCCGAAAAAGTACCCTGTATTTTCTTATTCATTTCCATAAATAAGCAACACATTTGAACATAGATGCCTCTATAATGCGCTTTCTCAAAACACGTACTTCCGCGATCAAAATTTTCACTTGAGGGCTTGTGCGATAGCTGACTAACAAATGAGAAACGAACGCGGACCCCAACACCTTCTGAACCAAAATTAATACAGCCTATCGAAATCAGCTGGTAGTGGCGTTAAAATTACTATGCTGCTGTCTTTCGATTATATAAAAAACTTGCTTTTGTCGCGATTTATGCGGAAGTGCTTCCATTGTGTTAGTGAACCGGAACAGAATTAAAACTTTCGGTGCTTATAAAACAGAGTCAATATTAATGCATATATTTACCAAAAACGACTAACCGTAGCAAGTTGTAAATATAGGCCTTACTAACCGAATCGGAACTTTCCAGTGGTAATGGAAAACTCTCAGCTATTATGTAATGGAAACTGTTGTATCGCCGCCACAGTGAAGCCGACGAAACGCTATCTATCAGGTTGTGTCAAGTGCAAACTATGAGCGGCGCGGGTATATTATAGGAATACACAGGTATGGTGGGTGAAGATGCCGTTGCTGCTGTCTCTCGCCGCACCTTTCCTTATCCTTCATTAATACCGTACTGAGCTCTTTATACCGCTCGGTGCGCTTCCCCAGACGAAAGGCGAAACACCCAACAAAACTTCTACAAGCTACACGCTTTATGTCGACTGCACTAAGATCACAAGTGCTGCGCGATCTCACCGATGTACCAAGATGTAGATATAGGCCATACTAACCGAATCACTGCAGCAGAGTGATGGCAGTTTTGTTTTGTACTGAGTGTCAACTCAATTAAGAAAAAAAAACATAATGAGTGAAAAAGCCACCCTTGATCTCTTCAACGCAGTTTCAATCTTGTTATTCCCATGTGCAGCTCATCAGCAAGCATGCACACCTAAGGTAGCAGCATTGCATAGCAGACCAGTAAACACTTACCCTCTCGCATCCCTATTCCTTACGGTGATCTTCCTCTTCTTCCTCTTCTTCATTTTCTTTCTCTTCCTCGTCCTCTTCCTGTTTTCTCCAGCCATCTAAGAGCTGTAGCTCAACGTAACATCGACAAGCAATATATAAGAACAGTTTTTATGATAATGATTTTTTATATATAGTTTTATATATAAAAAAATAATTCTCATAAAAATTGGGCCATGAACCATGGACCTTGCCGTTGGTGGGGACGCTTGAGTTGCCTCACCGATACAGATAGTCGTACCGTAGATGCAACCACAACGGAGGGGCATCTGTTGAGAGGCCAGGCAAACATGTGGTTCTTGAAGAGGGGCAACAACAGCCTTTACAGTAGTTTCAGGGGCAACAGTCTGGATAATTGACTGGTCTGGCCTTGTAACATTAATCAAAACGGCCTTGCTGTGCTGGTACTGCGAATGGCGAACGGCTGAAAGCAAGGGGAAACTACAACCGAAATTTTTCCCGAGGGAATGCAGCTTTTCTGAATGGTTAAACGATGATGGCGTCCTCTAGGGTAAAATATTCCGGAGGTAAAATAGTCCCCCAATCGGATCTCCGGGTGGGAACTACTCAGGAATACATCGTTATCAGGAGAAAGAAAATTGGCGTTCTACGGATCTGAGCGTGGAATGTCAGATCCCTTAATCGGGCAGGTAGGTTAGAAAATTTAAAAAGGGAAATGGATAGGTTAAAGTTAGATATAGTGGGAATTAGTGAAGTTCAGTGGCAGGAGAAACAAGACTTTTGGTCAGGTGAATACAGGTTTATAAATACAAAATCAAATAGGGGTAATGCAGGAGTAGGTTTAATAATGAATAAAAAAATAGGAGCGCGGATAATCTACTACGAACAGCATAGTGAACGCATTATTGTAGCCAAGGCAGACACGAAGCCCACGCTTACCACATTAGTACAAGTTTATTTGCCAACTAGCTCCGCAGATGAAGAGATTGAAGAAATGTTTGGTGCGACAAAATAAATTATTCAGAATATGGACTGGGGGTAAGGAATGAAAGTGGAAGCCGCCTAGTAGAATTCTGCGCAGAGCATAACATAATCATAGCTAACACTTGGTTTAAGAATCATGAAAGAAGGTTATATACGTGGAAGAGGCCTAGAGACACTGGAAGATTTCATATTGTTTATATAATGGCAAGACAGAGATTTAGGAACCAGGCTTGAAATTGTAAGACATTTCCAGGGGCATATGAGGATTCTGACAACAATTTATTGGTGGTGAACTGTAGATTAAAACTGAAGAAACTGCAAAAAAGTAGGAAATTAAGGAGATGGAACCTGGATAAACTGAAAGAACTAGAAGTTGTAGAGAGTTTCAGATGGTTCAAATGGCTCTGAGCACTATGCGACTTAACTTCTGAGGTCATCAGTCGCCTAGAACTTAGAACTAATTAAACCTAACTAACCTAAGGACCTCACGCACATCCATGCCCGAGGCAGGATTCGAACCTGCGACCGTAGCGGTCGCCCGGCTCCAGACTGTAGCGCCTAGAACCGCACGGCCACTCCGGCCGGCAGAGAGTTTCAGAGAGAACATTAGGAAACGATTAACAAATACGGGGTAAGGCATTAGGGAAAGATTAACAAATACAGTGTAAAGAAATATAGTAGAAGAAGAATAGTTAGTTTTGAGAGATGAAATAGTGAAGGCCGCAGAGGAACAAGTACGTAAAAAGACGAGGGCTAGTAGAAATCCTTGGATAACAGAATAGAGATTGAATTTAATTGATGAAAGGAGAAAATATAAAAATGCAGTAAATGAACAAGGCGGAAAGGAATACAAACGTCTCAAAATTGAGATCAACAGTAAGTGCAAAATGTCTAAGCAATGATGGCTAATAGGCAAATGTTAGGAGGTAGAGGCATATATTACAAGGGGTAAGATAGATATTGCCTACAGGAAAATTAAACATACCTTTGAGGAAAAGAGAATCACCTGTATGAATATCAAAAGCTCAGATGGGAAACCAGTCCTAAGCAAAGACGGGAAAGCAGAAAGATGGAAGGAGTATATGGAGGGTCTATACAAGGGCGATGTGCTTGAGGGCAATATTATGGAAATGGAAAAAAAAATAGATAAAGATGAAATGGGAGATATGATTGTGCATGAAGAATTTGACACAGCACTGAAAGACCAAAGTAAAAAAAAGAGGCACCAGGAATAGACAACATTCCATTAGAGCTACTGATAGCCTTGGGAGAGCCAGCCATGAGACAGCTCTACCATCTGGTGAGCATGGTGTGTGAGACAGGCGAAATACCCTCAGACTTCAAGAATAATATAATAATTCCGATCCCAAAAAAGCAGGTGTCGACAGGTGTGAAAATTAGCGAACAATAATAATAAGTCACGGCAGCAAAATACTAACACGAATTCTTTACAGACGAATGGAAAAACTGGTAGAAGCCGACCTCGGGGAAGATCAGTTTGGATTCCGTAGAAATGTTGGAACACGTGAGGCAATACTAACACTACAATTTATCTTAGAAGATAGATTAAGGAAAGCCAAACCAACGTTTCTAGCATTTGTAGACTTGCAGAAAGCTTTTGACATTGTTGACTGGAATACTCTCTTTAAAATTCTGAAGGTGGCAGGGGTAAAATGCAAGGAGCGATGGGCTGTTTACAGTCTGTACAGAAACCAGATGGCAGTTATAAGAGTAGAGGGTCATGAAAGGGAAGCAGTGGTTGAGAAGGGAGTGAGACAGGGTTGTAGTCTATCACCGATGTTATTCAGTCAGTATATTGAGCAAGCAGTAAAGGAAACAAAAGAAAAATTCGGAGTAGGAATTAAAATCCATAGAGAAGAAATAAAAACTTTGAGGTTTGCCGATGACACTGAAATTCTGTCAGAGACAGCAAACGACCTGGAAGAGGAGCTGAACGGAATGGACAGTGTCTTGAAAAGAGGGTATAAGATGAACATCAACAAAAGTAAAACGAGGATAATGGAATGTAGTCGAATTAAATCGGATGATGCTCAGGGAATTATTAGCACCCTCTCTGTATTTTGTGACTATAAATGCCAGTTTTAAGCCATCATCAGCTAACGAAGAACGGTGAAACTAAAGAAAACGCGAAGGACTTTGTCTACATGGCGCATGTAGTGACGTTTGAAATGGTACAGGTTATATTGCTACGGAAGTAACGTTTATGTGGAACTAGTGGGTAAAAAATGTTTTTCTTTTTTTTGTTTGTTTATTGGCCTTTGAGTACACAAATCCAGGGAATCCAAGCTTACAGTGCTTCCTATCCTCTGAAGGCATCAGCCTATCGTTTTCACAATTTTGGGGAAATTTGAAAGAAATTTCAGTGACATAGTGAATAACACACAAATATGATGGCCTCTTAGGTTAACAAACAGGTTTATATTAAGTCGAAATAAACACACACAGTACCAAATTTAACGGTTACAACTGAATCATAAATTTTAACACAAGAAATTTATAAGTATCATTACATTACGTTAATACTTGTTTCTTAGATCATAAATACATTTCATAATTATTTAGAACTTGTCAGTTTAACATGAGTTTTCTTTACGCATATAAAGTTCCGTTTTTAATGTTAATTGCAGTCAAGAGTGTTAACACATTCTAAGTAAGCTCTTGATTCATGTCGATCAGTTCCGTAAGTAGCCAGTCTAATTCTCTTCTTATTGAGGACAGCAAAAGTACATGTGTTTCACATCCTGGATGTCCCCACAGTCGCAGTATGGTGATAGTATGGCGTGGAGTCTACAGACATGGACGGTACCAGTCGTGGTTGAATTTCAACCTGGCAATGACCCTTACCTACTCACGACCTATATGACAACAAGATTTGTATTTTTGTAATTCTGATGGGGTCGTCTTTTATTCCTTGTCGGTTTTCAATCCACTTACATTTTTTCGCTACGCGTATTCCAATTCTTGTACATACAGTGCTATCCAGAGCAATTGTTAGCATCAATTTTCAACTGGTCAGTAGTTGGCCGTGGTTTTTAATTTTTTAATTTGTGTGATACGTGACGGTTCTTGCTAAAAATATGAATATGAAGAGGTGGATTGAATGTATCTCCTTTATCTAGAAAAGGAGTGACAAAAGCAGCTAGTGTGTTAATTTTAGCACGCTATCGGCTTGGTCAAGGCCCTGACAGTTAGCAACAGACCCCCGAAGAGTGTGAAAGCATATCGCGGGGGGCCCGGGTCCTTCGCTTTATAAGGGGAAACCGACGTAGTTCAGCAGACAGCCGTTACAAGCTCTCTGACTTGGAGTGGCAAACAGTCGCGCAACTCTTTATGAAGGACTTGTTTACTTTTTCCCGATTCCATCTTCGTGTAACGAGAGCTAGTTAAAGCAGCTAGAACATGTGCACGCTGCAATCTGCGGGCTCAGTAGCTCACCAAAACGTTGGATACGACCAGGCAGGACAGATTCGATTCCAGTCTGTGGCTTAGATGCGACCTGGACAACGTCTTTCCGACTAACCAGAGTGGGCGTGCTATATGAAACCCGCGGGCCGCTGTGGACGAGCAGTCCTAGGTGCCTCAGTCTGAAACCGCACTACCGCTACGGTCGCAGGTTCGAATCCTGCCTCGGGCATGGATGTGTTTGATGTCCTTAGGTTAGTTAGGTTTAAGTAGTTCTAAGTTCTAGGGGACTGATGACCTCAGATGTTAAGTCCCATAGTGCTCAGGGCCATATGAATCATTTTTGAATCTCTTTCTTTTCCATCCGTGTTTGGAGTCCCATGAGGGAAGTAATGAGACAGCAAATGGTGAAGAATTGATTTGCTTACAAATTTGTTAAAGCTTAGCCTCGCGGAGTGGCTGCGCGGTTACAAGCGCCATGTCACGGACTGCGAGGCCCCTCCCGCCGGAGGTTCGAGTCCTCACTCAGGCATGTGTGTGTGTGTGTGTGTGTGTGTGTGTTGTTCTTACCATAACTTAGTTTAAGTAGTGTGTAAGTCAAGGGACCGTTGACCTCAGCAGTTTGGTTCCTTAGGAATTCACATACATTTTTTGTTAAAGCTTAAATGCGAACATTTTTTTAGGCTATCGAATGAAACACAAATTTACAATTACTAGTTACCATTTATTTCCACGAGGTTTAAAGCTCCATCATCACGTGGATTTATGTGAATTAATATGATGTATAAGTGTTGGGTTGTTACTGTAGGGTAACATGTGGTACTGTCCCCAGTGGTTACAGGCTGCTTTTTCTGTAGTTGCGTCACATATATCACCAATCCTGTAAAAAGTAAACTAATGTAAACGCCCCGAAACTTCGCTTCCTGAGGCGTGAAATAAATATCATCGAAAGGTCAGAAAAAGAGGACAGAGAAAGGTAATGCTGTTGCCACACCTGGTGTACTCAAACATGTAGGTTTAAATAACTATGTAGAGTGAACCAGAATTCCGGCGACAAGCTTTCAGAGATGGTAGTATGGACGAAAACAAGCAAAACAGCCTGTAAACATGGGCTCTAAAATACATAACTTAACAGTTATGAGCACTAGTTCATCTTCGTTACTGTGAAACACGTTTCTTCTACTGCACAAGTGTTCATGCTCTTAAGGCATGCATTTTACAGCCCATGTTTACTGGGGATTTTTTTTTTTTTTTTTGTTTTGGCCCGTAGTACCCCTTCTGAAAGTTTGTTGGCGGAACTGTGGTTCACCCTGTAGATTAGTGTTAGTAGCTACAAGATAAGTTTTGCTCAAAATTCAATTATAGCTTTACAATGTAGCATATTATTCCTTACTTGTTACTAATAACGGCACTGTAAGGGCAGCAAAGACTCATCTGATATAGTCTGTGCCACGCCGGCAGGAACGAATGGAACTTTAATAGCAATAGAGCTTTAATAGCAATAGCGAGCGTGAACACTCACTGTATATTCCGAGGCCATAACACCGAGCGGCTGCAATGGAGGCCCAAATCTCTTCCTATTTTATATTCTTTCTTTTCTCTTATCGTCTTTTGGTTAAATTTCTTCAGCTTTCCGCATAGTTTTCATATTTTAGATTAAGTAGTATTAGGCTGCACAGACCAGCAATAGGACTGTTATTCTTCATATCGTTATTGTAATATTATACCACGTGTATATACTAACTGTGACTGAATGCCGTAATTGTAAATGTATCTTTTATTATTGTAACTACATATGAGTCGCAGCTAAATGGTCAATGAAATAGACTCTAGTGCAGGTGACCCAGGTTAGATTCCCGCTACCGCCAGGGATTTTTCATTTGTGGGAGGGCAGCACCGGCGTTCACTCAGCCTCGAGATCCCAAGTGGTGAGCAGCTCCAGCTTCGAAACGTTGACAAATGCCGGAAGGGCAGTCTGGTGACTCCATGCCCCTCCATAACGCATCCTATGACGATGAATGACTGAGAATAATACGACGGTGGGTCGACTATCGCGTCGTCTTCAGGGCCTGCTTATGGAGCTTTCTTTAACTGCATATGATTGTTAGTTGTGGCATTATTGGACAGTAGACACAATGTTGACGATGATCCTTGCAACAAATAAACACATGCAAATGTCGTTGACTTGCGTATACCTTGCCGTACGTAGCCTGGAAACTCTCCTGCTGAAATATGGCGTTTTGAGTTGTAGTCGTAGAGATATCGACACCCGTTGTAGTGCTTTAGTGTCGAGCCAGCAATGTGAACAAACTGCACGTTCCGCTAAGTTCTTGCAGACAATACGGCTGTCAATGCGTGCCGCCGGCCGCAGTGGCAGAGCGGTTCTAGGCGCTACAGTCTGGAACCGCCCGACCGCTACGGTCGCAGGTTCGAATCCTGCCTTGGGCATGGATGTGTGTGCTGTCCTTAGGTTAGTTAGGTTTAAGTAGTTCTATGTTCTAGGCGACTGATGATCTCAGAAGTTAAGTCCGATAGTGCTCAGAGTCATTTGAACCATCAGTGCGTGCCATGGCCACAATGCGTGGCTCATTAGTTGCTTGCTTACAACTCACTTTTACAAGGGCCATGCTGGGATTATGGGGAATGAGAAAGCTGACAAATTGGCAACGGAAGCAACAGCGAATGGCATAAAAGAGCAATGCATTCCAGCGGATGGTGACATTGCTGTAGTTAGAGATACGGCCAAGAACTGGTAGCTCTTAATCTAATCTCTATTTTGCAGAACCAGTCGTTTTCTCCACGTCTCAGTATTATTATTCCACATCCAAATATTGCAATGTCTTGTCTGTATATAGGCTGGTCCACTGGGGAAACCAGATGGCGCTATGGTTGGCCCGCTAGATAGCGCTGCTATAGGTCAAACGTATATCAACTGCGTTTTTTAAATGGGAACCCCCATTTTTTATTACATATTCGTGTAGTACGTAAAGAAATATGAACGTTTCAGTTGGACCACTTTTCTCGCTTTGTGATAGATGGCGCTGTAATAGTCACAAACATATGGCTCACAATTTTAAACGAACAGTTGGTAACAGGTAGGTTTTTTAAATTAAAATACAGAACGTAGGTACGTTTGAACATTTTATTTCGCTTGTTCCAATGTGATACATGTACCTTTGTGAACTTATCATTTCTGAGAACGCATGCTGTTACAGCGTGATTACCTGCAAATACCACATTAATGCAATAAATGCTCAAAATGATGTCCGTCAACCTCGATGCATTTGGCAATACGTGTAACGACATTCCTCTCACCAGCGAGTAGTTCGTCTTCCGTAATGTTCGCAGATGCATTGACAATGCGCTGACGCATGTTGTCAGGCGTTGTCGGTGGATCACGATGGCAAATATCCACACAGAAAGAAATCTGAGGACGTCAGATCCGTTGACCGTGCGGGCCATGGTATGGTGCTTCGACGACCAATCCACCTGTCATGAAATATGCTATTCAATACCGCTTCAACCGCACGCGAGCTATGTGCGGGACATTCATCATGTTGGAAGTACATCGCCATTCTGTCATGCAGTGAAACATCTTGTAGTAACATCGGTAGAACAGTACGTACGAAATCAGCATACATTGAACCATTTAGATTGCCATCAATAAAATGGGGGCCAATTATCCTTCCTCCCATAATGCCACACCATACATTAACCCGCCAAGGTCGCTGATGTTCCACTTGCTGCAGCCATCGTAGATTTTCCGTTGCCCAGTAATGCATGTTATGCCGGTTTACGTAACCGCTGTTGGTGAATAACGCTTCGTCGCTAAATAGAACGCGTGCAAAAAATCTGTCTTCGTCCCGCAATTTCTCTTGTGCCCAGTGGCAGAACTGTACACGACGTTCAAAGTCGTCTCCCAGCAATTCCTGGTGCATAGAAATATGGTACGGGTGCAATCGATGTTGATGTAGCATTCTCAACACCGATGTTTTTGAGATTACCGATTCTCGCGCATTTTGTCTGCTATTGATGTGCTGATTAGCCGCGACAGCAGCTGAAACACCTACTTGGGCATCGTCATTTGTTGCAGGTCGTGACTGACGTTTCACATGTGGCTGAACACTTCCTGTTTCCGTAAATAACGCAACTATCCGGCGAACGGCCAGCACAATTGGATGATGTCGTCCATGAAACCGAGCAGCATACATAGCACACGCCCGTTGGGCAATTTGATCACAATAGCCATACATCAACACGATATCGACCTTTTCTGCAATTGGTAAACGGTCCATTTTATCACGGTAATGTGTCACGAAGCAAATACCGTCCACACTGGCGGAATGTTACATGATACCACGTAATTATACGTTTGCGACTATTACAGCGCCATCTATCACAAAGCGAAAAAAGTGGTCCAGCTAAAACATTCATGTTTCTTTACGTACTACACGAATATGTAATAAAAAATGGGGGTTCCTATTAAAAAAAAAAAAACGCAGCTGATATCCGTTTGACCTATGGCAGGGCCATCTAGCGGGCCAACCATAGCGTCATCTGGTTTCCCCATTCAAGCTAGACGAGTTTCGTTCTTTGTAGCTTTCTCGTTTGACGCTTATTTCGTGAGATATTTGGCCCCGTCACGATCAATGGACCACCCTGTATACACATCATCATACCTCAAATCTTTCCCCATTTTACTGATTACTAACGAAATAATTTATTATGTTGTCCTCCTGTCCATGAATGATCCGATTCTTTCTAATTTCATGCCTCACTTGACCACTTACCGATGTATACGGTTTTGAGAGTCAGCCTTATGTTCCATTATAGCTGATATCCCTTATTCCTCGAGCAAGAAGTGCTAAATTCCAGAGATGCTGACTGGAGCTGCATTACAAACTCAATCTCTAGGTATGAGTGTGAGGAGTAAATGTTATGTTCACATTAATTGACTCTTCGCTTGTCTTCATTTCTGTAGTTTTACATCTAGGACAGCAATTTCTTCTCAGGAAATTTTTTCCTCCCTATCCTTCCTTTTTTTGTCAATAGACAGATGCTTAAATCCAAATTACTCAACGTCGTTCTCTCTCTCTCTCTCTCTCTCTCTCTCTCTCTCTCTCTCTTTCTCTCTCTCTCTCTCTCCCCTCTCTCTCTCTTTCTTTTTAAGTTAAAGACATATTTTCAGGGCTGGCTACGATCGTATCTTTTCTACACGAAACTTGTTAAAAAGTACGGTATATAGGATGTTTGGAAATTCCCATTACAAACTTCTAGGACTTGTAGACGGGAGTGAATACACATTAATTTGAATAGCAACCCATGTCCGGAGACGTACCTTTTCCGTTCCAAAGTCGATTGAAACTATGTTTACCAGATAGGTGTGCAACAAGATAGTCATGGTGGGTGCAGTTATGTCGGATCTGCTGATATTATTTGACGTCTGTTCTACCTCTCTGACCTGTTTGGAGCATCATTCACGTGTCTAAGAGTGTTACAGTAACATGGTTGAGTACATGTTTGTAGAATACACCGACATGATCCCTCTGAATGGCGAAGTTCACTGTGATGGAAGAGCTACTCGTCGCCTTTATCAACATCATTCCCCACAATATCCGACACTATCGCATGCTCTTTTCACCACAATTGCGAAACGGCTTCGAGAAAGTGTACCTTCACCGTCACCAGACGTGGATGTGGTGCTCCAGAGAGACGCCGCACACTGCATTGAACAGAACCCGTCAGAGAGTACATGAGCAATTTCTTTGACTGTTAATGAGTGGATAAATCAAGTAATGCATTAGATCACGCCTAATCAATTACTTTTAGAAGCGGCCGCGTCACCAGCATGTTTTCAAGTGGTTGTAGTACGGAAGCGGTACGTTTCTGAACATTGGTTCAAATTCAAAGTATTACTTACTCACTCCCCTCTACAAGTCCTAGAAGTTCGTAACGGGATCCCGAACGCCCTGTATAAGAATGTCGTCCTTGGTAAAAAGTTAGGCATGCTTGCAATCCTGTTCTGGTATTGGTCAAGAATAGAATACGCACGCTTAAGTTTCTTCCAGCGTTGTGCTTACATACCACTGTTCGTCACTCCAACAGAATAAAAGTTTGTAGTGTCGCCTATCAAGCGCTGTTAACATAGACGGGAGAAGTCTCGTTACGATACATAAATATAGCATTATGTGATCTGTACTGAAAAGTACTTGAAGGCCGTGTGCAAAACGAAATTGAAAATTGTAAGACTTAATGGAGATAAAATAAACAAGGAAGAAACTGGGCAGCCGGCCGGGGTGGCCGAGCGGTTCTAGGAGCTACAGTCTGGAACCGCGCGACTGCTACGGTCGCATGTTCGAATCCTACCTCGGGCATGGATGTGTGTGATGTCCTTAGGTTAGTTAGGTTTAAGTAGTTCTAAGCTCTAGGGGACTGATGACCTTAGAAGTTAGGTCCAATAGTGCTCAGAGCCATTTGAACCATTTGAAGAAACTGGACATGTTTTGAAGTGACAGTCTAACGGAATAATATTCAGTATGATGCAGCGTTCAGCGCTGTTGCAGGGTAAAGGAAAAAATAAGCCACATAAACTGTTTCTATGGACAAATATTCCAAAACTGTGTCAGAAATGAGGCCGAGAATATTTGCCCTAAGTCACAAACAAAAAGTTGATGAAACAGAAGAAATTTATCAGTGAACTTGAAAATTAATTTTATACATAAAAATAAAATGAAGTACATTAGTCGTGATACAGTGCTGTTCTAATTCTTAGAAACAATTACTTTAGAATGAGCAGAAACAATATAGACTACAAAGGAAGAACGAAGGGCAAGATGAATCTTGCGGTTACTGATACTTCCGGACATTGTAAAAATCTTTCTGTTAAAACAGTGTAATGTTGTTGCTTTAATTTGTTCTGATAGCGGTGCTGATGTTCAAGACCATAAAAGTGGGTTAAAAGCTGTGAGCTATGTGAGGAAGTTAACCTTGCATTACTGCGCAACTGTTTCACCAGGTATCCAGTCTAGCTTACCAAATTCCCAACCAGACTAACATTAATTATAATCTTTTAGTACTCATCTTACGATAACCGGTGATATATATATATATATATATATATATATATATATATATATATACTCCTGGAAATGGAAAAAAGAACACATTGACACCGGTGTGTCAGACCCACCATACTTGCTCCGGACACTGCGAGAGGGCTGTACAAGCAATGATCACACGCACGGCACAGCGGACACACCAGGAACCGCGGTGTTGGCCGTCGAATGGCGCTAGCTGCGCAGCATTTGTGCACCGCCGCCGTCAGTGTCAGCCAGTTTGCCGTGGCATACGGAGCTCCATCGCAGTCTTTAACACTGGTAGCATGCCGCGACAGCGTGGACGTGAACCGTATGTGCAGTTGACGGACTTTGAGCGAGGGTGTATAGTGGGCATGCGGGAGGCCGGGTGGACGTACCGCCGAATTGCTCAACACGTGGGGCGTGAGGTCTCCACAGTACATCGATGTTGTCGCCAGTGGTCGGCGGAAGGTGCACGTGCCCGTCGATCTGGGACCGGACCGCAGCGACGCACGGATGCACGCCAAGACCGTAGGATCCTACGCAGTGTCGTAGGGGACCACACCGCCACTTCCCAGCAAATTAGGGACTCTGTTGCTCCTGGGGTATCGGCGAGGACCATTCGCAACCGTCTCCATGAAGCTGGGCTACGGTCCCGCACACCGTTAGGCCGTCTTCCGCTCACGCCCCAACATCGTGCAGCCCGCCTCCAGTGGTGTCGCGACAGGCGTGAATGGAGGGACGAATGGAGACGTGTCGTCTTCAGCGATGAGAGTCGCTTCTGCCTTGGTGCCAATGATGGTCGTATGCGTGTTTGGCGCCGTGCAGGTGAGCGCCACAATCAGGACTGCATACGACCGAGGCACACAGGGCCAACACCCGGCATCATGGTGTGGGGAGCGATCTCCTACACTGGCCGTACACCACTGGTGATCGTCGAGGGGACACTGAATAGTGCACGGTACATCCAAACCGTCATCGAACCCATCGTTCTACCATTCCTAGACCGGCAAGGGAACTTGCTGTTCCAACAGGACAATGCACGTCCGCATGTATCCCGTGCCACCCAACGTGCTCTAGAAGGTGTAAGTCAACTACCCTGGCCAGCAAGATCTCCGGATCTGTCCCCCATTGAGCATGTTTGGGACTGGATGAAGCGTCGTCTCACGCGGTCTGCACGTCCAGCACGAACGCTGGTCCAACTGAGGCGCCAGGTGGAAATGGCATGGCAAGCCGTTCCACAGGACTACATCCAGCATCTCTACGATCGTCTCCATGGGAGAATAGCAGCCTGCATTGCTGCGAAAGGTGGATATACACTGTACTAGTGCCGACATTGTGCATGCTCTGTTGCCTGTGTCTATGTGCCTGTGGTTCTGTCAGTGTGATCATGTGATGTATCTGACCCCAGGAATGTGTCAATAAAGTTTCCCCTTCCTGGGACAATGAATTCACGGTGTTCTTATTTCAATTTCCAGGAGTGTATATATAAAGACAAATTAAATAAAAAGAAATAAATCAGTTTTTATTTGGACATTTATTTTAACATTGATCATTGTTCCGTTAAAATTTCAGCATATCAAACTTGATTCATAACTAAACTGGTGCCTTATTTAGGATTGTGAAAATGTGAGTTTGCAGTCTTACGGAACACATCAAATAGGGAGCCAAGATTGGGAGACTACATACAAAACTGCATTCATAAAATAACACACGAAGAACGTTGAAACATATCCAAGAGGAAATTAACCACAACCAACCGTTTCAATTTTCACCCAAAGAAGTTACGTTCGTAGCGCAATCCTGTCCGTCATGAAATTACCACACACTGGTATACTAAATTCATACTAACTCTCTGTGAAATCTTCCCGAAAAGAATAGCTGAGGGCTCCTTTGATGCTTACACCACATGCTTCACGTGGTCAACTTGGTTTACTCAAAGAGTGTAAGTCCACAATAATTTTGATAATTAAAATAAATTACATCGAAACGCAATTTACAAAAGAAAAACCTCGAACTGGTTACTATCGTCTTACTATTAACCTGATGTGTCAAACAATTGTATAATCACGTTGTACTGGTCTCACAAAGTACACCCCACGTGGGTTGAACATGAAGAAAAGTTGCTATATTGAAAAATATTGTCAAGACGAGACGTTAAAATCTCACGCACATTCGCATTTAAGATTGATGATCTTAGTTAGAGTTTCTGATCAACACGTCGTTCCACTTTACTCACAAAGTAGTGACAAAGCAACTACCGGAAGATATTCTGAACTTCACACTCAAATTACGCTGCGTTGCAATTTAAGAAAACATTAGATATTTTAGAGCTAAACCTGAAATAAAGGTGATTGAATTTTCAGTTAGGCTGAACTTAAGAAATCCATTGTCCTACGGACTTAGCAGACACGCGCTTAGTCGGAGATCTTACCACTTCAGACGCTCGCTGCGGACAGGCTGCCGTGGGTCCCTCCTGAGGGGTGCCTCCCAGATACAAACGGAAATGACCAGAGAGGCAGCTTCCGTGACCAGAGAGACAGCTTTCTATACCAACATGACAAGGGACGGACAGGACCATACTAAGAATAGAAACCTCTTTGCTTCTAGAAAGCGTAGCTACCTGTCCCGACGTTGGTCCTACTGTTGTCTAGCAGACAGGCTTGTCTGCTACCATCAAACATGCAACTAGAAATACATTTGCTCATTCATCCTCTCACAGAGAAGGGAAGGGGGATGACAGTATCTTATCATATACAGTATATAAAAGAAAGCGGATGTAGGTTCCGTATGAGACTGTGTGACATGAATTACATATAAACTGTGTTTTAAAGTGTAGTAGTGTGACAGATCGTTCTTGTTTATGTGTAAAAGTAACACGTTTCACTGCTGAGTCTCCTCCCAGATAGTCAGAAACATCACAGTAAATTTAGAAGAGGAATTTATGCCGTAGATGACAACAGGTTTAAGAAATTAACATGAAATGAATCCAACAGAGACCTTTCAACAGTTCCGAGCGAAGTAACATAACCATATTTGTTCTGTGGCTCAGTCGACTTCATTAGTTTTCCTCGGTCTCCGCAAATCAATCAGATACATTCCGTAATGGAACTCAGGTGCAGTTGTTGTCTATCCAATCTAACGCTCAGTTCGCTATCTATGGCACTTTAAATCTTGCTTAAAATTTAGAAAATACAGCGAATGTAAACTAGTTTTTGGAAGGCACCAAAAAATCGAATTAATCGGTTTTAATGGAAAACTGGATAACGACTGATTAAAGGAATTTTTTTGGCTTTAAAATTCCCCAAAATTATCAGCTCAGGAACATAGAGATTTCCCACACGAGCTGTTCAAGAAATAAGAGCTACACGAAGATATGTTGAAGGTGTACGTCAACGTGACCCGCGGTTCACTAGAATTGTAGAGAAACAGGAAAAGTTCATCTGGTGCAGTTTGCTAACTTTATATAAATATGACTGCCCTGAGTGCCACCTGGATAAAAGAAGTAGCTGACATATGGTCAGACTTATTCGGATCTCTGGTGTAGGCAGAATAAAATGATATCCAGGTTGGTGTTCATAATCCGTGGAAACATGTACCATGACAACTATCGCACAAACAGTTTTAGAAGTTATTTTGATGATACATTAAGCAACAGAATAACAAAATCAAAATAATGTGAAGATAACTTTTGTTTATGCAGTTAAGACTATATGACTAAGATCCTTGCGTAAATAATAATGACATACTGAACTAAATGACTATCTGCAGTATTCTGAAACAACTTTGGTCTACATTAAAGCATACAGTTCAAGAATGTTGTGCTGTTGTTGATTAGATTTGCAATCGATTACATTACATATTTTTTTGCGAGAGGTCCTCAAGAATGTAGAGCACGACATAAAACAAGGGTATATAATCCATATTTATAACAGGTCCTAAGTTAAATGGGCCTCACAGAAGTGTATAAAGTCATAAAAAATCTGAAATATATTTTCATTTGAGAGGAAATCAACTTCTCATAAAAATTTTAAATATACAGGGTGATTTTTTTCCACAGTGGACAAACTCTAGGGACTGATCGATGAGAGGATACGGAACAAAAAAGATCTAATGAACTTATGTCCGGAAATGCATTGTTTCCATGCTAGACACCATTTATTCAATCATACTTTATTACAGAGACTGCTGTCTAATACGCGCTGTTTCATGCAGCCACGGTTACAGTGTACATAATTTCCTCCTTGAGGGTGGTACTGTTCCTTATACGTCATGTCCTAGCAACCTCTCCTGCCATAGTAATTTGTAATGTTGTATTAGATTCACTTCTCTTGCTACCTCACCTTGTATTGGATTTGATACAGCGTTGTACGCCGGCCGTGGTGGCCGAGCGGTTCTAGGCGCTACAGTCTGGAACCGCGCGACCGCTACGGTCGCAGGTTCGAATCCTGCTTCAGGCAAGGATGTGTGTGACGTCCTTAGGTTAGTTAGGTTTAAGTAGTTCCAAGTTCTAGGGAACTGTTGACCTTACAAGGGAACCTCCCCATCGCACCCCCCTCAGATTTAGTTATAGGTTGGCACAGTGGATAGGACTTGAAAAACTGGACACAGATCAAACGAGAAAACAGGAAGAAGTTGTGTGGAACTATGAAAAAAATAAGCAAAATATACAAACTGAGTAGTCCATGCGAAAGATAGGCAACATCAAGGATAGGATAAGACGACGAGCGCAGTGGTCCCGTGGTTAGCGTGAGCAGCTGCGGAACCAGAGGTCTTTGGTTCAAGTTTTCCCACGAGTGAAAAGTTTATTTTCCTTATTTTCGCAAAGTTATGATCTGTCCGTTCGTTCATTGACGTCTCTGTTCACTGTAATAATAAGTTTATTGTCTGTGTTTTGCGACCGCACCGCAAAACCGTGCGATTAGTAGACGAAAGGACGTGCCTCTCCAGTGGGAACCGAAAACATTTGATCGCACGGTCATAGGTCAACCGATTCCTCCACAGGAAAACACGTCTGATATATTCTATACGACACTGGTGACGGCATGTGCGTCACATGACAGGAATATGTTGTCGACCCACCTAACTTGTACACTTGGCGAATGGGTGAAAACATTCTTCTACCTTGCCCGATTTAGGTTTACTTGTGGATGTGATAATCACTCCCAAAAAAATGTTGAAAACATAAAAGTTTGTCACATAAACTGCAACAAATGAATGCAACAATTTCACAGTCGCACAGTTTTCCCTCTGCTCTGTCAAAACATATGTTTTTAACGTTTTCAAATTTTTCCGTGTGTAGACCGTCAAATCCTGCATATGTCCAAGCAAATCTGAACATGTCCTGGAATTTTGGAGAGCGAAGTTGATTATATAAAAAATTAAACTTCTCACTCGAGGGAAGACTTGATCCTAGGACCACTCGTACCGCAAGTGCTCACGCAAACCACGGCACCACCGCACTCCTGAACTCCCAGGATAATTGATGTTGCATATCTTGCGTATGGACTACTCAGTTTGTATATTTTGCTTATTTTTTTCATAGTTTCATACAACTTCTTCCTGTTTTCTCGATTGATCTGTGTTCAGTTTTTCAAGGCCTATCCACTGTGTCAACTTATAACTAAATCTGAGGGGGGTGCGATGGGGAGATTCCCTTGTTAGAAGTTAAGTCCCATAGTGCTCAGAGCCATTTGAACCATTTGAACAGCGTTGTACACAATAGTTCCGTATTCTAATCGGAGCTTGCCGACGTGGTGTCTACTTGCGGAAAGGCAAATGGCTACGGGCGGCGGGCAGCAAGGTTGTTTCAGGGGACCTATCCCCGCCAACAACAACCACGTCATTCAGTGTTTGCAACAGTGTTCGGCTTCTGTGTGAGACAGGGTCGTTTCAGGAAGAAGGAAATCGTGAAAAACTTGAGCAAAATGTTCGGACACCGGGCTTGGAGCAAAATGTGATTAACACTGCGGAAGGCGACTGCCGTGTCAAACCAGACAGTTGGCCCGCCAGTATAGGGTAAGCCAGACGTCCGTGTGGAATATTCTCCATGACAATTGTTACTACCCTTATCACTTAAAGCATGTGGGGAGCTTACCAGCGACAGACTTTCCACATCGTTGGCAGTTTTGTCACTGGTTTCTTCACCAGGCACCCACTATTCCGGGATTTGTGTCATCCATCCTATTCACAGATGAGTCAACCTTTACAAGGAGTGGTGTCTTCAACGTTCATAACAGTCGTCTGTGGAATAGTATGCAGAAGCCCCTCGGTATGGTGACAGCGAATCATCAGCATAGGTGCAGCCGAAATGTGTGGGCTGGGATAACTGGCGACCTAATTTGGGACCAGTCTTCCTTCCACAGGCCGGAACTATCCGCGTTTCTTGCCAGTGACTTTGCCTCCCCGCTGGAAGAGGTGCCATTGGTGATTCGAAGGGTTATGTGGCTGCTACATGATGGTGTTCCAGCGCCGTTAAAGCCTGAACGCATCTCAATCGTGTCTTCCATGGTCGATGGATCGGACGAGTTGCATGGGCTGCTCGATCACCGGATCTCAAACCGTGCGATTTCTAGTTATGGGCCGGCCGCGGTGACCGTGCGGTTCTGGCGCTGCAGTCCGGAACCGCGGGACTGCTACGGTCGCAGGTTCGAATCCTGCCTCGGGCATGGGTGTGTGTGATGTCCTTAGGTTAGTTAGGTTTAAGTAGTTCTAAGTTCTAGGGGACTTATGACCTAAGATGTTAAGTCCCATAGTGCTCAGAGCCATTTGAACTAGTTATGGGGCCATCTCAAAAGTATCGTGTATGTAGAGCCCATTCCAGATGTGGAGACACTTGAGCAGTGTATTCATGCTGCCTTTGACACTGTTCGAATGCAGCCTGGCCGATGTGAATTTGCGAACAGAACATACTACGGCGTATACAAACATGCGTTGAGGCATACGGAAACCATGTGAGACCTTAACTTTTCCCGGCGAATCGAATGTTCAAATAACTTACGGGTTTTGCTGCCGGGTGACGTCGTCGGACACCGCCGATATTTCGACAGGAGCACACCCTGCCATTCTCAAGGCACAAATGCCTTGAGAATGGCAGGGTGTGCTCCTGTCGAAATATCGGCGGTGTCCGACGACGTCACCCGGCAGCAAACCCGTAAGTTATTTGAACATATGGAAACCATTTTCAACACTTACTGTAACTGTGGCTGCGTATTATAGCGCGTATTAGATCGCAGTCTCTGTAACAATATATGATTGAATAAATAGTCTCTAGCATGGAAATCATGCATTTTCGTACATAAGTTCATTAGGCCTTTTCTGTTCCGTATCCTCTCATTGATCACTCCATAGAGTTTGTACACGGTGGAAAAAATCACCCTGTATAATACATAAAGTACATTTTATCATTCTTAAGCTGTTGTAGCCACGCATCGTCAAACAGAAAATCAATTTGCAACACTAGTTTACATTGCTCACATTACTGTAATTAGGTTGCGCAATTTTGCAGTTTCACTGTTTAAATTTCACACAAATGAAACAATAAATGCTATTGAAAACAAAGTACTGAACATGCATTAAGTATCGGTGGCGCACCACAGTAAGAATATATTCATAACATTAAAAACGAAAAACACTTCCTAATGTTTTGTAAAACTATATTTATTTTGTCATGAAAGGGCTTTCGGCTTCTCACGCCATCTTCAGGTGACAACTGAATGTCGCAAACACAGATAAACATGATGTTCGACTTAAAAAATGGCTCTGAGCACTATGGGGCTTAACATATTAGGTCATCAGTCCCCTAGAACTTAGAACTACTTAAACCTAACTAACCTAAGGACATCACACAACACCCAGCCATCACGAGGCAGAGAAAATCCCTGACCCCGCCGGGAATCGAACCCGGGAACCCGGGCGTGGGAAGCGAGAACGCTACCGCACGACCACGAGATGCGGGCAAGGTGTAAGACTTACACAGATGTTATTTGTACAGAAAACACAAAAGTGACGAAGTGTTTAAAAATGGCTCTGAGCACTATGGGACTTAACATCTGAGGTCATCAGTCCCCTAGAACTTAGAACTACTTAAACCTAACTAACCTAAGTACATCACACACATCCATGCCCGAGGCAGGATTCGAACCTGCGACCGTAGCGGTCACGCGGTTCCAAACTGAAGCGCTTAGAACCGCACGGCCACACTGGCCGGCACGAAGTGTTTACATAGGCTACATAAGAAAAATGTTACAATAATTACATTAACTAGAAAAGGGTATACAAAGTTTTTTCTGTGGAGATACATATAACGAATGATAAGAAATAGAATGAATTAACAGTTTGAAACTAGTATTAGTAACGAAAACTTAATTTAACAACGGAAAAAACGGAAATTGAGCCTAATCATTTAATACTAGGCTGGCATTCTGTATCACGCGTTTGTTGATTTCCATTATTTCCAGTAGGTCATCTTTCTACAACCTTTATTAATTTTTTTTTTTTTACAAAATGTAGAAGGTCACATGAATGGTTCTGTACTAAAAGATGATCAGGAAAGGTCGAATCTATTCCTATGAGCTAATCCGCCAAATTAACTTACCCTTCACAAGGGGAAAGTTACTGTGACGTTTTTAACAAGCATTGAAGGGCAGTTCTTTAGATATGAAGGAGAAAATTCGCTGATTACGAGTCTCTAGAAATTACTAAGAATAATAAATTTCAAGAAATTAACGTTTAATACCATACAGTAACATGGTAGGCAATATTGCTCGAAAACATTTAACTGTCACTTCGCTCAAAGCCACAACAAAACGAAGCACTTCAATTTTCACTTCGTGGTAGTTCAACGAATTATTGATTTTGCTATACTACTCCGGTGGTGTTCATTTGAACATTATTGCGTTTATTGGTATAAAGCGCATGCTTTACTCATCATTTCTTGGTATGACAACGTTTCCTAAAGCATGAATTTTCGTAAACGTAGTTTGAAGGGTGGTATAGTTTAAATATCGGAAATTCTGCATAATAAATCGTGTCGTAGCAAGGAGTGTACGGTGGGTGTAACATTTCGATGACACTTGATTTCAAGTTGATCTGCTTGTCGTAGTTCACACATCAGCGTATGGTACCTTCCTGTAATGGAAACAGCTTTGTGATCAGGGCAACCATAGCAATAACTCCTCCAGTGATAGCTTTCGAAACGAAAGTATTCGAAACCAGCGGAACATTTTAAAGAGAATGAAAAGATTCGGCTGATAAACATGATTGGTAAATTTATACAAGAAGATTCAAACTGAAGAGCCGCAACGTTATGATCGCCTGCTTAATAGCGCACTAGCCCAACTTTGGAAAACAATACGGCAGCTATCTGCATATTATGGATTGGACAAGCGGTTGGTAGGTTTTGGAGGTATGTGGTAGCAAATTTCAAGGCATATGTCACGCAATTCCTGTAAATTACCGGCCGGTGGTTTGTGAGAGAGGAGCTGGGAAGGCATCAACCATGAAGGAATGCAGATGGTCCATAATAATGTTCACCTAGTCCACAGCTGTCATGGTACCTTCGATTACTACCGCAGGTCCCATAGAAGCCCAGATGAATGTTTCCGCTTGGCACAATACTGCCCTTACTGACTAGCGTCCGTGGAGCGGTGCATGTTTCGAGCAGCCATGCGCCTGGTTGGCGGTGGATCCGAACACGACTATCGACTTAGTGTAACCAGAAACGTAGTTTATCTGACCAGGCGATACGTTTCCATTCATCTACTGTTCAGTCTCGGTGATCCCGAGCCTACTGCAATCGTAATTGATGGTGTCATTGTGATGACATGGTAACAAGTAAGGGTAGTCCGCTGAGGAGTCCCATTATCAACAATGTGTACTGAATAGTCTGTTCTGGAACACTTGTACATACACCATCATTGTACTCTGTCATCAGATCTACCACTGATCGCCATCTATCTCCTGTTTACAGAGCGGAGAAGCCTCTGACCACGTTCTATCGCCGGCCGCTGTGGCCGAGAGTTTCTAGGTGCTTCAGTCTGGAACCGCGCGACTGCTACGGTCGCAGGTTCGAATCCTGCCTCGGGCATGGATCTGTGTTATGTCCTTAGGTCAGTTAGGTTTAAGTAGTTCTAAGTTCTAGGGGACTTATGACCACAGATGTTAATTAATAGTGCTCAGAGCCATTCGAACCATTTTTGAACGTTCTATCATGAAGCGTTGATGTCCAACACCCACATGTGGTTTCTCGATCTTCAACCACTTTCCGCAGGTGCTCTCGACAGTAGCACGCGAAGAGCCGACCAGATTCACAGTTTCTGAGATGGTTGTTTCCAGGCTCCAAGCCGTAAAGAACCTGCCCTTAGTGAAAAGAGTATATTCCCATTTGGGGACCAAGCGAGGTTGCGAAGTGATTAGTACATTGGACCCGCATTCGGGAGGACGACGTTTTCAAACCCGAGTCCGGCCATCCAGATTTAGGTTTCCCATGATTTCCCTAAATCAATCAATTATATCGCTGTTTGGTCCCCTCCCTCCAAATCAACCAACCACCCTATTTGTGGCCCGTGTCACTGCTAGAATTATTCCTCAATCTCTGCTCTGCTTATGTAACGTGTGGTTATAATAAAACTTCCCCTATTTAACATGTTATAACACAGAAAGTAATTACGGTAAGAGTACCAAACTTAGTGAGCTTGGACAAAAGGAGCAGGGCATTATCTGTGAAGCTCTATTATCAAAACAATTGTAATGCTGCAGTTGCACTTCGAGGATATCGCAGGCCGAAATGATTACGGAAGCGTCCTCTGTCTCCACCTTCTGTGCGGAACATGATGAAGAAGTTCGAATCAACTGGAGAACTGGGCGTCGCTCTGGGAAGAGGCCGACGACCGGTTGCACCACAGGTGGTTGATGAAATCGCTGTTGCTGTGGCAGACAACACTGCGCGTAATTCCCAGTCGTCAGGCAGTGCACATGCTGTGTCACGACAGTTGAACATCCCGTGATCCACTGTATGAAAGGTGCTTCGAACCAATCTCAAATGTTATCCGTACAAGACCCGTACCGTCCAGCAGCTTGCAGCACAGGACGCACAACGACGTCTTGACTTCGCTCCCCTCTTTCTCGCAAGGATTGAAGCTGACAAAGGCTGGCCCTGGACCATCCTACGGACAGACGAAGCTCATTTTTCTCTGATGGGTGAGGCGAACACACAGAATTGCCGAGTGTGGGGATCTTCACGTCCAGTCACTGTGCATGCAGTGTCTCTGCATGGCAAACGTGTCACCGTATGGTGTGGTTCCACGGCTACGTCGATCATTGGCACAATATTTTTTGAACAGGCTGGCACTCAAGGACCGAAGACGTGCCGTGTGACTGGCCACCGTTACTGCGATAAGCTTCGCCAGCACGTCATATCCGCCCTACAGGAGAGAGACACATTGAACTCAAAGATGGGGCTCCACCGAGCGTGAAGTTCACCTGCTCCTCCGCACCACATTTGCAAACGATCGAATTATCAGCCGATCGTTTCCAAATGCTTGGCCGGCACGATCACCTGATCTCACTCCCTATGATTTCCGGTTGTGGGGCTACCTGAAGGACAGGGTCTTCCAGAGGAACATTAACACATATGCCGGCCGGGGTGGCCGAGCGGTTCTAGGTGCTACAGTCTGGAACCGCGCGACCGCTACGGCCGCAGGTTCGAATCCTGCCTCGGGCATGGATGTGTGTGATGTCCTTAGGTTAGTTAGGTTTAAGTGGTTCTAAGTTCTAGGGGACTGATGACCTCAGAAGTTGTCCCATAGTGCTCAGAGCCATTTGAACCATTAACACATATGCTGATCTGAAGCGCAGCATATTAAGAGAGGTTGCCAGAAAACCTGTTGTGCAGAATGCAATCCTTCGCTTTCAGACTCTTCTAGATACTGAAGCGCACCATATTGAGCGCCATTGGTAGCAGTAATGCTACCGGTATGTAATGGTATGATGTGCCGTAGCACCATATTAGAAGTATTTCAATTGAACTGATTCTGCATTATTTCACTTCTCCATGTCCTTGACATTAATGTTACCAAGTATGGTCGTCGTACGGTAACTAGTTTCTGTGGTGTCACCGCCAGACACCACACTTGCTAGGTGGTAGCTTTTAAATCGGCCGCGGTCCATTAGTATACGTCGGACCCGCGTGTCGCCACTGTCAGTAATTGCAGACCGAACGCCACCACACGGCAGGTCTAGTGAGACGTACTAGCACTCGCCCCAGTTGTACAGCCGACGTTACTAGCCATGGTTCACTGAGAATTACGCTCTCATTTGCCGAGACGATAGTTAGCATAGCCTTCAGCTACATTTGCTACGACCTAGCAAGGCGCCGTATTCAATTGCTATAATACTTCTGTATCATCAAGAGCAATGTTCTACAAATGTGGATTAAAGTTAAGTATTCCAGAAGCTATGTACTTTTCTTTATAGCATTCATTACGTATCCTGTTTCAGACCTCACGCCAGCCTGCGTGAGCTTATAGCGTGCATTTCGGCCTCCTCTAAAAACAGTGTTGGCAATTCTGCCGACACTTCAGTTTCCGTCTTACAACTTGTTAAATAGGGAAAGTTTAATTATAACCACCCGGGACTTTCCTTTCTGCGTCACGTACTCACGGCGCCATCAGGTGGCTTCCGGTCTCGCTGTTGGCGGTGGTTATAATGTTTTGGCTCATCAGTGTAGGAAATATGGGAACTCAAAGACGGTTATCTATAGCCTTCAGGAGTTTTTCAGCTTTGATGAGCATTACTGGTTGTAAACAAGGTCGAGGAGAATGCTACGCACATTAATGAAATCATAAAGTGATAGCAACAACGACATCGACGATATTGACTACAACAGTGAACAACTGCAAGCATAGCGTCGTATATCAGAATTCATATTTAAGTTTTGCTAAATGCTGTTTTGAGAGAACGCAAAGAAATTACTGAGAACATGGAAGGCGACTAATTTGCACTGTATTAGAGTTCACAGATGTCCGGGGAACAGCCCTTTGCACCGGCAAATCGTGTATAATCATACATTGAATCAGTATTTCTGGCGGATCTTGCGTCCTCGTAAGACATGCAAGAACCATCGTTGTCTTTCGATCAGAGTTTATCCTAATTTTTAATATAAATTCGTTTACAGTGACTGGGAATAGTGAACAACAGACAGTTCGTAGAGAATCACCTGCGACTCAGCGCAATGCTTCATCGTTCACTAGAGTACCATACGAGAAAATGGTTAGTGAGCCGTCCGCAGCTCGTGGTCGTCCGGTAGCGTTCTCGCTTCCGACGCCAGGGTTCCCGGTTTCGATTCCCGGCGGGAATTCTTTTTAAGGATGTCATTCACTAATCCAGGTTCATATTCGTTATTAACTGCTGTCGTTTTGGGTAAATTAATTTCTTCCTTCAATTTTCCTTTCGAGAATGGAATAGAAGTAGCTCTATGAATAGCAGAGTGAAAGAAAGTGTTTTTATGAGATTGTGGGTGCATGGACGACGGAGGCACGATCTGATCAGTATGTGTTTCTTTACGAAAACATTGAAAGAGATTTTTTTTCTTCTACTGTAAGCGTCAAGTCAAGAAAGTTTAATTGGTGGACTTCGTTTTCAAGTTCGATGGTGAAGGATATTTTCTCACGAAGTTCATTAAAGAGATTGAAAATACGGTCAATCTCATCAGCACGTCCTTTGAAGATGACTAAAATATCATCAACATATCTGAAGTAGGAGAGAATGCTTAGTGCTGTAGCTGAGAAACAGTTGAAAAACTTTTCTTCTAGAGAGTTTATTAAAATATCAGCACGAATACCAGCTAACCGATTTCCCACAGCGAAAGCGTCGGACTGCTCATACAATTGTTCATTAAATTCAAAACTGTTGTACTTGACTACGACTGTGATTAGATGCATGGAGTCAGTGATTTGTTCATCTGAAAGTTCTTTTTTGAAATGACGTAAATTTTTTTCTGCGATCCTAAGCGTTTCTTGCACGGGAACGTTACCATAAAGACTTTTGATGTCTAATGAAGAGAACTTGGTAGCTGAACTGCATTCTAAATCTTTTATTTAGATATTGAGGATTCTGGTAACGAATTTCAATCTCGGATTTGTCACCCCATTCAGTATATTATCTTTTACCTTAAATTGCTCCACATGGCATCCATTAGGTATTTGGTGGTTGTGAATGATTCACGCATTGATCGCCGATAGTGTAATCAAACAACACCTTGCGAAATTTGGGATCAGTTGTTATTCTTTATGCTGACATTTGATCATATGCATGTCTCTAGTGTTACACAATATTCTTTTTTTTTTAATTTTGCGGCAGTATGGTGGCTATGAGGCTTCATGTACATCTTTATCATAAGGGCCCAGGGCCCCATCGAAGGGCCCCGCTCCAGCACCCACCACCCATTTCACCACCCCTCTCCTCCCCCTTTACGCCAATATCCTTATATATAAATGGCGAGCTGTTACGTTATTGAGTAATTACCAGATAAGGGTGTTTATTTAGGATCTTTATCACTAAAATTCATCACCCAATGTGGTGGAGGAAATATGACGATGTTCATTTAGGATCCTTATTGCTATAACTCAGTACCCAATTTGGAAATTATTACCCTTATCGTTATAATTCGTTACCCAATATGGAGTCAAAACTGGCTGCTACTACGTCACCATAATGAAGCATGGAGGTCCATGGATTTTTCTCCCACCCGTACGATGTCACTGCGGACATAGTCCAATGTAAAATGATGGGAAGTTAAAAAAATCCAAATAAGACAGCTTATTAGACAGTTGCATATTGCATGGTAAATTCATTTAAACATATGGAACGTATTCGGGTTCCTCTCATACTTGTGTAGCGGTATTTCCTTACGAAGAAAACGCAGGCCATACAATAAACAGCCAGCACTGTTCAGGGGATAAAAAAAATGGTTCAAATGGCTCTGAGCACTATGGGACTTAACATCTATGGTCATCAGACCCCTAGAACTTAGAACTACTTAAACCTAACTAACCTAAGGACATCACACAACACCCAGCCATCACGAGGCAGAGAAAATCCCTGACGCCGCCGGGAATCGAACCCGGGATCCCGGGCGTGGGAAGCGAGAACGCAACCGCACGACCACGAGATGCGGGCAGGGGATATCTAGCACGCCTGTGGAGTGCCCATGATGATTTAGTATTGTTACAAAGAGGTTTTTTGAACAAGAATAGACAGTATGGAGAATACTTGCATGTGCAAAAGACTTCTTTTTAAACAAATTACACTCCTGCTACGCAGCAATTACACTGTGGAGATGTTAGAGGTTCCTTTTTTATACACCCAAGAGTTTGCTACCTAACAATTAAGTTGTGGAGATGTTGGAATCCATGTTTTTAAAATGAAGTACACCTTTGCTATGTAACAATTACAGTGTGGAGTTTCTGCCTTTGGTTTTAAGACAAATTACGCTAACAGTGCCTGGTTCCGCGATTAACAATTACCGTGCGCTCTTGGAAGGAAGAGAACAAGTACAACGTTTCTATTACATAAATATTTGCTGGGTACTGCCTGGGAATTCCACTGTTAAATGCAGAGGAGAGAGCAGATAGGTGGAAAGAATACATTGAAAGCCTCTATGAGGGTGAAGATTTGTCTGATGTGATAGAAGAAGAAACAGGAGTCGATTTAGAAGAGATAGGGGATCCAGTATTAGAATCGGAATTTAAAAGAGCTTTGGAGGACTTACGGTCAAATAAGGCAGAAGGGATAGATAACATCCCATCAGAATTTCTAAAATCATTGGGGGAAGTGGCAACAAAACGACTATTCACGTTGGTGTGTAGAATATATGAGTCTGGCGATATACCATCTGACTTTCGGAAAAGCGTCATCCACACAATTCCGAAGACGGCAAGAGCTGACAAGTGCGAGAATTATCGCACAATCAGCTTAACAGCTCATGCATCGAAGCTGCTTACAAGAATAATATACAGAAGAATGGAAAAGAAAATTAGGAATGCGCTAGGTGACGATCAGTTTGGCTTTAGGAAAAGTAAAGGGACGAGAGAGGCAATTCTGACGTTACGGCTAATAATGGAAGCAAGGCTAAAGAAAAATCAAGACACTTCCATAGGATTTGTCGACCTGGAAAAAGCGTTCGACAATATAAAATGGTGCAAGCTGTTCGAGATTCTGAAAAAAGTAGGGTAAGCTATAGGGAGAGACGGGTCATATACAATATGTACAACAACCAAGAGGGAATAATAAGAATTTTCAAATTGCTCTGAGCACTATGGGACTCAACTTCTGAGGTCATCAGTCCCCTAGAACTTAGAACTAGTTAAACCTAACTAACCTAAGGACATCACACACATCCATGCCCGAGGCAGGATTCGAACCTGCGACCGTAGCGGTCTCGCGGTTCCAGACTGCAGCGCCTAGAACCGCACGGCCACTTCGGCCGGCCGGGAATAATAAGAGTGGACGATCAAGAACGAAGTGCTAGTATTAAGAAGGGTGTAAGACAAGGCTGTAGCCTTTCGGCCCTACTCTTCAATCTGTACATCGAAGAAGCAATGATGGAAATAAAAGAAAGGTTCAGGAGTGGAATTAAAATACAAGGTGAAAGGATATCAATGATACGATTCGCTGATGACATTGCTATCCTGAGTGAAAGTGAAGAAGAATTAAATGATCTGCTGAACAGAATGAACAGTTTAATGAGTACACAGTATGGTTTGAGAGTAAATCGGAGAAAGACGAAGGTAATGAGAAGTAGTAGAAATGAGAACAGCGAGAAACTTAACATCAGGATTGATGGTCACGAAGTCAATGAAGTTAAGGAATTCTGCTACCTAGGCAGTAAAATAACCAATGACGGACGGAGCAAGGAGGACATCAAAAGCAGATTCGCTATGGCAAAAAAGGCATTTCTGGCCAAGAGAAGTCTACTAATATCAAATATCGGCCTTAATTTGAGGAAGAAATTTCTGAGGATGTACGTCTGGAGTACAGCATTGTATGGTAGTGAAACATGGACTGTGGGAAAACCGGAACACAAGAGAATCGAAGCATTTGAGATGTGGTGCTATAGACGAATGTTGAAAATTAGGTGGACTGATAAGGTAAGGAATGAGGAGGTTCTACGCAGAATCGGAGAGGAAAGGAACATGTGGAAAACACTGATAAGGAGAAGGGACAGGATGATAGGACATCTGCTAAGACATGAGGGAATGACTTCCACGGTACTAGAGGGAGCTGTAGAGGGCAAAAACTGTAGAGGAAGACAGAGATTGGAATATGTCAAGCAAATAATTGAGGACGTAGGTTGCAAGAGCTACTCTGAGATGAAGAGGTTAGCACAGGAAAGGAATTCGTGGCGGGCCGCATCAAACCAGTCAGTAGACTGATGACCAAAAAAAAAAAAAAAACTGCCTGGCACTAGCCACCTGCGAGTGCACATTCCAACTGCGCTGTCCTCCACTGTACTTTGGTTCTCTGCAAGTGATGCTACACGTCTGTGGTGCAGTGGTCGCACCAACGGCAGACTTGTCTCAGCCCCCACCACACCACCAGGGCGGCAGACCGCGAGCCCCATCCCAACTCGCACCCATGCGTGAGGACTACACTTTTTGCCTGTATCATCTCACAGCCCATGGACTTCATGTTCCCAAACAACTACGGAATTTTTATGCTCCATGTCATTGGGTCACAATTGTTGGCGGTAGGTTTGAAGATATTCTGGACACTCCGAGCAAATAATTTGGCAACCCAGATCGCCCGACATGAATCCCATCTAAAATTTATGGGACATAATGGAGTGGTCAATTCGTGCACAAAATCCTACCCCGGCAACACATTCGCAATTATGGACGGCTGCAGGGACAGCATGGCTCATTACTTCTACACTGGACTTTCAACGACTTGTTGAGTCCATGCGTGGTCGCGCGGTAGCGTTCCCGCTTCCCACGCCCGGGTTCCCGGGTTCGATTCCCGGCGGAGTCAGGGATTTTCTCTGCCTCGTGATGACTGGGTGTTGTGTGATGTCCTTAGGTTAGTTAGGTTTAAGTAGTTCTAAGTTCTAGGGGACTGATGACCATAGATGTTAAGTCCCGTAGTGCTCAGAGCCATTTGAACCATTTTTTTTGTTGAGTCCATGCGTAATCGAGTTGCTGCACAACGCAAGGCAATCGGAGGTCCAACACGATATTAGGAAGTATCCCGTGACTTCTGTCACCTCAGTGTACTAATTGTTACGATCCACACAGTGTGTCTCTGATTTCTTTCATTGTCTGCTGTCAAGCCTACTTACCAAGGTTCAAAAAATGGCTCTGTACACTATGGGACTTAACATCTGAGGTCATCAGTCTCCTAAAACTTAAAACTACGTAAACCTAACTAACCTAAGGACATCACACACATCCATGTCCGAGGCAGGATTCGAATCTGAGACCGTAGCGGGCGCGCGGTTCCAGGCTGAAGAGCCTAGAACCGCTCGGCCACTGCTGCCGGCACTTACCAAGAACTTCAAATACTTTAGCAGTAATTTTAAAATTGGGTAGTCGTGCGCCCTACCATAATTATTAGTAACTCCTGGAGGACCCAGAATTTGAGAAAAGGGTCGACCTTTCGGTAATTAGTCATGTACCTTGGTGTCTGCGTTGTAGGTAAGTGCTTTGTTCGTGCATTATTAAAGATGTTCCTGACCACCTGCTATATCGCTTTTATATTTTCACTTTTATGTCCTGATTCAGGTCAATGAGCGACAAATGGAATCTGGAGCACACTCTCTTTACCCCGACGACTCTTTCCATGACGAACGCCGTCTGACTAGGCATTTTGTCGACCGGATCATAATCAGCCGTTGCTGCTTTCCGAAGAAATGAATCGGCCCCAGACTTTCTAGGCAAGCAAAATTTGTTCACGTGGAATATCTTCCTAGATATGTAACTAGAATATTTTAGTAGTCTTGTACAAAAACGCTACCTGTCACTACCAAAACATGTGCACTGATCAGCCAGAACATTATGACCTCCGACCTAGAATCCAAATAAACCCGCCCAGGCGATAGCAGCGTCACCTGTCGACGAATGACTGCTAGTCAGATACACCCACGGTGCACCTTCTATTAGTGAGCGTACTGTCCGTGTGTAGAATGGGGAAGGTGCGTGATCTAACTGAGTTTGACCAAGGGCAGACTGTGATGGCCCAGAGGCTCGGCACGAGCAATCCGGAAACATCACGACTTGTCGGGCGTTCGAGGAGTGCTGTGGTGAATGTCTTCAACACGTGAACACGTGTCGAAACTAAGGTGAAACCACATCCAGACGTCGTGGGGTCGGGCGGCCACCTCTCATTACTGTTGCCGGACATCGTAGACTTGGTAGACTGGTAAAACAGGACACTTGGAAAACTGTGGCGGAACTAGCGTCAGACTTGAACGCTGGGCAGAGTACAAGTGAGTCTGGACACGCAGTGCACCGAACATTCGTAACGATGCGCCTCCGCAGCTGACGACCCATGCATGTGCCAATGTTAACACTACGTCATTGGCAACTACGACTGAAATGAGCACAGACTGTAGGCACTGGACTTAAGCGCAGTGGCAGAGTGTTGCAGCCTCTGATAAATCTCGATACCTTCTTCATCAAGCCGATGGCAGGGCGCGAATCCGTCGTCTTCGTAGGGGACAACTCCTTCACACCTGTATTGCGGGACGGAGACAAACTGGTGGCGGCTCCATTATGCTCTGGAGCAAATTCACATGAGCATCCATGGGTCCAATGGAGCTCGTGCAAGACACCATGATGGCCGTACACTTTGAAAGGAACCATTTGCCTGAAGTGATTTAGGGAGATCAACGGAAAACCTAAAGCAGGCTGGCTGCATACGGGTTTGAACCGTCATCTTCTCGAATGCGAGTCCAGTGTGCTAACCACTGTGCCACCTCGCTCGGTCAGCTGCCTCCGTGAATCTACACTACTGGCCATTAAAATTGCTACACCACGAAGGTGACGTGCTACAGGCGCGAAATTTAACCGACAGGAAGAAGATGCTGTGATATGCAAATGATTAGCTTTTCAGAGCAGTCACACAAGGTTGGCGCCGGTGGCGACACCTACAACGTGCTGACATGAGCAAAGTTTCCAACCGATTTCTCATACACAAACAACAGTTGACCGATGTTACCCGGTGAAACGTTGTTGTGATGCCTCGTGTAAGGAGGAGAAACGTGCACCCATCACGTTTCCAACTTTGATAAAGGTCGGATTGTAGCCTGTCGCGATTGCGGTTTATCGTATCGCGACATTTCTGCTCGCGTTGGTCGAGATCCAATACCTGTTAACAGAATATGGAATGGTGGGTTCAGGAGGGTAATACGGAACGCCGTGCTGGATCCCAACGGCCTCGTATCACTAGCAGTCGAGATGACAGGCATGTTATCCGCATCGTGCAGCCACGTCTCGATCTCTGAGTCAACAGATGGGGAAGTCTGCAAGACAACAACCATCTGCACGAACAGTTCGACGACGTTTGCAGCAGCATGGACTATCAGCTCGGAGACTGTGGCTGCGGTTACCCTTGACGCTGCATCACAGAGGAGCGCCTGCGATAGTGTACTCTACGACGAACCTGGGTGCACGAATGGCAAAACGTCATTTTTTCGGATGAATCCAGGTTCTGTTTACAGCATCATGACGGTCGCATCCGTGTTTGGCGACATCGCGGTGAACGCACATTGGAAGCGTGTATTCGTCATCGCCATACTGGCGTATCACCCGGCGTGGTGGTATGGGGTGCCATTGGTTACACGTCTCGGTCACCTCTTGTTCGCATTGACGGAACTTTGAACAGTGGACGCTACATTTCAGTCCGGAACCGCGCGACTGCTACGGTCGCAGGTTCGAATCCTGCCTCGGGCATGGATGTGTGTGATGTCTTTAGGTTAGTTAGGTTTAAGTAGTTCTAAGTTCTAGGGGACTGATGACCACAGATGTTAAGTCCCATAGTGCTCAGAGCCATTTGAACCATTTCTACCCTTCATTCGATCCCTGCGAAACCCTACATTTGAGTAGGATAATGGACGACCTCATGTTTCAGGTCCTGTACGGGCCTTTCTGAATACAGAAAATGTTCAACTGCTGCCCTGGCCAGCACATTCTCCAGATGTCTCCCCAATTGAAAACGTCTGTTCAATGATGGCCGAGCAACTAGCTCGTCACAATACGCCAGTCACTATTCTTGATGAACTGTGGTATCGTGTTGAAGCTGCATGGGCAGCTGTACCTGTACACGCCGTCCAAGCTCTGTTTGACTCAATGCCCAGGCGTGTCATGGCCGTTATTACGGCCAGAGGTGGTTGTTCTCGGTACTGTTTTCTCATTATCTATGCACCCAAATTGCGTGAAAATGTAATCACGTGTCAATTCTAGTATAATATATTTATCCAATGAATACCCGTTCATCATCTGCATTTCTTCTTGGTGTAGCAATTTTAATGGCCAGTAGTGTATAAACTCTTTTTGCGTACACGCTGCACGAGAAGAAATGAGGAGACAACATCGTCGCAATAGCTAAGAGTCCATAGAAAATTAATTAGGTTTATAATATTTCATTCGTAAATGTCCCTCTTGATCGCACATTGCCACGTAACACAATGACCAGTTTCGGCTTTCTGCCATCGTCAGATAAACAGTAGTATTCTGATACAAGTGTCAAAATCTCTTAATTTTTCCCTGCAGGTACATGAGTAAGACCGTGTACAAATTATGCGACGTTCATACTCGCATCTCTCTCTCTGTATGTGGCGCAATCCCATGACCGGGCTATTGGCCTCACTGTAGGTAGAGTACAGCCTTTCGTCCCCGCGGCACTAGGAGAGGGAGGGTGGCAGGCCCATCGCCTCTCCCGCTTAATATCCGGGGGAAAGATCCTCGGTACTCACTTGCTGACACACATGCTAGGCCTTGGGTCGTCCTAGAGGGTCTGCGAGGAGAAAACGTCCCCACCCTACTGCAGGATTGAACTCGGGGCCTCCAGGCCGGAGGCTAGTGTTCTACCTGCTGGATAGCCATGGACACATACTTGTATCACAATACTCCTAATGACAGTAAACCGATACCGACCATTGAGAATAGTGTATCAATGTGCAATCAAAACAGACATTTATGAATAAAGCGACGAACGTGATCGTGATCTCATTTATAGTCTTTGTCTTCAGTCGATAGTTTATAATAATGGGCTCAGAGGTTAAAACCGTCAAAATATTACTTCTTATTTGGTGAAAAATCCTGTTATTAGAGGCAAAATGGTAGTTATTTCTGAAATCAACCTAAAAATTGATTCAAAATCACCTAATTTTAACAAACCATTTGTCAAAAATTTTAAAATGCAGGCTAGTGTTATATGACGAAGCCCTACCCTGGCAAAACGGTTAATAAATAAATTACAACTCTGTAACCCTACAACTGTTTTTCCAACCAATGGAATGGAATACTTTTTCGTTCCATTTGTTTATTGTGAATTTAAATATGTACATGTGTAACGAAGTGAATTCATTCACATTTTTTGCTAATTTCGTATCCAGATGTGTTACTTGTCGTTATTTTGATGGGTGATGATTTACTTATATCAGATATACGGTGCCAAATTAAAATGTTTAATTAAAGATTCCAATTAAGTTACTCCACCCACACATCACGCATGGCCACGTAACTTTACAATATAAATGATAATAAAAAAGTCTACTGTTTCTCAATGCTTTCGAACATAAACCGCTGAATATTTTTAATATTAACTTGATAAATCTTAAGTGTTCAGAGAACTACCCTAAGTTAATACAAAAATGAGTTAAAAACATGTTACAAACCATGACGGACCACTTTTTCAAAAAAGCACTCCGTCTTCAGGCCACGAGTGGCCTACCGGGACCATCCGATCGCTGTGTCATCCTCAAATGTTCAAATGTGTGAAAGCTTATTGGACTTAACTGCTAAAGTCATCAGTCCCTAAGGTTACATACTACTTAACCTAAATTATCCTAAGGACAAACACACACACCCACGCCCGAGGGAGGACTCGAACCTCCGCCGGGACCAGCCGCACAGTCCATGACTGCAGCGCCCGAGACCGCTCGGCTAATCCCGCGCGGCCGTGTCATCCTGGGCGGAGGATGCGGATAGGAGGGGTGTGGGGCAGCACACCGCTCTCCCGGTCATAAGATGGTATTCTTGACCGAAGCCGCTACTATTCGGTCGAGTAGCTCCTCAATTGGCATCACGAGGCTGAGTGCACCCCGAAAAATGGCAACAGTGCATGGCGGCCTGGATGGTCACCCATCCAAGTGCCGAGCACGCCCGACAGCGCTTAACTTCGGTGATCTCACGGGAACCGGTGTATCCACTGCGGCAAGTCCGTTGCCCACTTGTTCAAAAAGCTCCGTTAATTTTATACAAAAATGAATACATAACATGTTACAAAAGATGATTAGTTCTAGTCACTTTTCAGTCAACTTTATCTGCTTCTGTGATAGAACCAAGCCTTTAGCTGATTAAAGTACTACATACTGTGGATCTGTTTACCCTTGTTTCGTTTTCTTGTTTTACAATCATTATCTGAATCTTCAAACTATGAATTACTCATCTTAATATTATCTATGAAACAGTTAATCAAATCGGTTTAGCATGATTCCAGGCCTGCCACTGATTTATTTCTAACATGTGACAACTCCTTAAGTTGTCCCCTATTGGAAACAATTTCCGACTTCAATCTGCTCTCTACAAGCGGCAAGGTAGTGACGGCGTCCCGTTTTATTTTCAATCGATGCATCTATGTCTCAGTAAGCAAATTTTCAATTTTTGAGGAGTTATGCCCTTGTAATAATAAGCGATTCAACTGAGGAACTAGAATGGAAGAGGAGGGCGCGTAAATCTATCGGGGAAGCAAATAACTTGGACTTCAAAAAGGGGAAGGAGAACACTATGTGGATCATAAAAGAAGAGAATAATAATTAAATCTCAAAAAATCATAAAATAATGAATGAATGCTGGAAGTACTCAGAAGAATTATATGAGGTAAAAGTGAACAAGGGGTTACCAGCCATTATGGAAAAGTTGAGATGACACGTAAGGACATGAAATGGGGAAATGCATGTGGTTGTTATGAGATTCCGCCAAGGAAAGGCGGAAATACTGCATTTGTGCAATAATATTGACAAGAACGTGGGTCGCCAGATAACGTCACAGGCATAGTGATGGTGCCAATATCGAAGAAAAGAAATACCACGAAGTTTACAGAATATAGAACAATAAGTCTTATATCTCATTTGGAAAAAATTCTATTAGGAATAATGTATAGACGATTGAAATCAAAAGGTGTGACGCATTTCCACGAAGAAAAGCTAGATCTCAGACGCGACAAAGGTCCAAATGATACAAGCGGACTGTTATGAATAATTGGGAAAAGATACCTAGAGAAACGTAGAGGAGTTTCTGTAGTTTTTGATGAAATGGAAACCTTTGATAGACTTGAGTGGATTAAACTTTTAGACGCCTTGAAGACTATCGGAATTAACTGAAAGGAAAGGGGACAAATAAGCAATTTCCTCATCACACAGAGAGTAAAAAGTAAGAGTAGGAGGTGAATTGCAAAAAAAAGTTGAAATTGTATGATGGGTTGGACAAGGCTGTTGTCTTTCAATTACTCTATTTAATATCTATTTAGACAATTTTGTTAAAAACTACTTCCAATAAAAGTGTGATGTTACGATGGGAGGAAGAAAAATAAAATGTATAAGATTTTCTGATGACATGGTAATAATGAATGAAAATGATAAGACAGAACAAGTTATTACTTCAGTACCTAAGATGCCAAATTAACAGTAACAAGAAAGCAAGAGATAAAAATAACGATAGTTATTGGAAAATAAATGTGTTATGGGTGGTACCGAAATAAGGACACTGGAGAGGAGACAGGTTAAATGTGTATGAGCTTTTGAGATGTGAATATGGAGAAGAATGTAAGTTATGAAATCGACAGATAAAATAAGAAAATGAGGCTGTGTTACAAAAGGTGAACGAGAAAACACGAATACTGGAAACAGTTAAGAGAAGGACGAGAAATTGCTAGGACACTGGATGAGAAGACACTGCATAATAAAGGATTCAGTAGAAGGCACATGGTGACTGCAAACATGACCATAGATAGAAGATGATACCAGTTAATTGACAACATAAAGACAAATACACTGTCTGTCCAAAAAAGAAGATATGGTCAGAAGTCAATGTAACTTCGTACACGTACACATAATCGACAACTATGTAAATGATTAGAGTTACAGTTCTCTGTGACCAGTAGAACAGAAACCATACTACATTAGAGCTGTCAGTGTTTAGTGTTGCTATGTGCCCTGGTAGAGTGCATACGGTGCGTGAATAGCGTCAATCTTGAGTTATCACTATAAAGAACAAGGGGATGCCGTCTGCTCGTGTGAGACAGCGTTATCAGCACCTGGCAGAGTTTGAAAGGGGGTTCATTGTGGGTCTTCATTTGACAGCCTCGTCGACTCGTGCAGTATCCAGATACAGGGTGTTTCAAAAATGACCGGTATGTTTGAAACGGCAATAAAAACTAAACGAGCATCGATAGAAATACACGGTTTGTTGCAATATGCTTGGGACAACAGTACATTTTCAGGCGGACAAACTTTCGAAATTACAGTAGTTACAATTTTCAACAACAGATGGCGCTGCAAGTGATGTGAAAGATATAGAAGACAACGCAGTCTGTGGGTGCGCCATTCTGTACGTCGTCTTTCTGCTGTAAGCGTGTGCTGTTCACAACGTGCAAGTGTGCTGTGGACAACATGGTTTATTCCTTAGAACAGAGGATTTTTCTGGTGTTGGAATTCCACCGCCTAGACCACAGTGTTGTTGCAACAAGACGAAGTTTTCAACGGAGGTTTAATGTAACCAAAGGACCGAAAAGCGATACAATAAAGGATCTGTTTGAAAAATTTCAACGGACTGGGAACGTGACGGATGAACGTGCTGGAAAGGTAGGGCGACCGCGTACGGCAACCACAGAGGGCAACGCGCAGCTACTGCAGCAGGTGATCCAACAGCGGCCTCGGGTTTCCGTTCGCCGTGTTGCAGCTGCGGTCCAAATGACGCCAACGTCCACGTATCGTCTCATGCGCCAGAGTTTACACCTCTATCCATACAAAATTCAAACGCAGCAACCCCTCAGCGCCGCTACCATTGCTGCACGAGAGACATTCGCTAACGATATAGTGCACAGGATTGATGACGGCGATATGCATGTGGGCAGCATTTGGTTTACTGACGAAGCTTACTTTTACCTGGACGGCTTCGTCAATAAACAGAACTGGCGCATATGGGGAACCGAAAAGCCCCATGTTGCAGTCCCATCGTCCCTGCATCCTCAAAAAGTACTGGTCTGGGCCGCCATTTCTTCCAAAGGAATCATTGGCCCATTTTTCAGATCAGAAACGATTACTGCATCACGCTATCTGGACATTCTTCGTGAATTTGTGGCGGTACAAACTGCCTTAGACGACACTGCGAACACCTCGTGGTTTATGCAAGATGGTGCCCGGCCACATCGCACGGCCGACGTCTTTAATTTCCTGAATGAATATTTCGATGATCGTGTGATTGCTTTGGCTATCCGAAACATACAGGAGGCGGCGTGGATTGGCCTCCCTATTCGCCAGAAATGAACCCCTGTGACTTCTTTCTGTGGGGACACTTGAAAGACCAGGTGTACCGCCAGAATCCAGAAACAATTGAACAGCTGAAGCAGTACATCTCATCTGCATGTGAAGCCATTCCGCCAGACACTTAGTCAAAGATTTCGGGTAATTTCATTCAGAGACTACGCCATATTATTGCTACGCATGGTGGATATGTGGAAAATATCGTACTATAGAGTTTCCCAGACCGCAGCGCCATCTGTTGTTAACAATTGTAACTACTGTAATTTCGAAAGTTTGTCTGCCTGAAAATGTACTGTTGTCCCAAGCATATTGCAACAAACGGTGTATTTCTATCGCTGCTCGTTTAGTTTTTATTACCGTTTCAAATATACCGGTCATTTTTGAAACACCCTGTATGTGGGGCATCAGATGTGACAGTGGCTCGAAGCTGGACTGCATAGAAGCGTGAAGGCAGGCATTCTTGTCATCTAGGTCCCGGTCAACCACGTCTGACCAAAATAAGGAAGGGTCTGCGTCTGCCATCTGAGAACAAATAATGGACTCCTTGCAACATCCGTGTCGTGCCGCACCATCGGTCGGAGACTAGCAGAAGCTGTACCAGAGATTTGTCATCCTATGCATAAGTTGCTCCTAGCACCACACTGGGCAGTTGCCGTGGCCAGCAAGCATGTCCTACTAATGAATAGCCTCGCACTGTGTTCAGCGATGAATCGCGATTCTACATTATGGCCATCTACGGCGAATATAGTGACGACGCAGGGAAATGTCCCACTCTTCCAACGTTTTGGAGAAGCACACCCGTGTTACTCCAAGTGTACGAACTGATGTCACAGCTGGTAGTGATCGAGGGACTCTTACAGCATGTTAGCTCACAGTTGACAATATCATGCTACCATTTTCCAGCAGGGAAATGGCCGTAAACAATTGGCCCTGGGCTCTATGAAATTTCTGCGTGATGTTGAGGTACTCCTGTGGCCAACAAGATCGCTAGGTCAGTTCCTAATGGATTGTGTACAGGACCAGCTCGGACATCATCTCTGTCTCAGTGCCGGTATGCATGATATCAATGGCCAGTTAAAATAGTTGTAGGCCAGTATGAAATTTTCACCTTGCAGCCGAGTGTGCGCTGACATGAAACTTCCTGGCAGATTAAAACTGTGTGCCAGACCGAGTCTCGAGCTCGGGACTTTACCCTTATGTGGACTAGTGCTCTACCGACTGAGCAACCAAAGCACGACTCACAACCCCCCCCCCCCCCCCCTCTCAGCTTTACTGGTGGAAGTAAAGCTGTGAGGAGGCATCCTGATTCGTACTTGAATAGCGTAGTCGAGAGGGCTGCATGTCCTCTGAAGGAAAAAAAAAAAAAAAAAAAAAAACTGTGTAAAGGACTCAATGATGAACTTCAGTGGGTGTCACGTGACGTCCGCGTAGATCAAATGCAACGAACAATACCGTATAAAATGAATTTTAAAAGGAATCGGCAGAGCAATTGCTCGCGAAAGGTGAAGGTCCCGAGTTCGAGTCTCGGCCCTGTACACACCTTTAATCTGCCAAGAAGTTTCCGTTGTAGGCCAGCTTGCCTAAGGAGCAGATACGACAGCTTTATGACACCCATCTCAACCGAGCCAGTGCACGCATCCTGCCAGACCAGAGAGGGAGCAACGGCATACTGGTATGTGGGCTCATAGTGCCAAGTTCTTTGAAAATTTGACTCGATTTTGTAATCGCTGTAGCAATAACATATACTTCTGCTTCTAAGAATTCATTTTTTTGTCAGACAGTGTACATCCTACGCAGATTTGGAAAGGTTAGTGCAAAACTGGAAGGACTTGTGAATCCTGAACTTGCAGTGATGAATCTGCCTAATGGCAGAACACGTCATCATAACAGATACTAACTTCAGGTTTAGTTGTATCTTACCGTTAAAATATTTTTATGAGGGTACAACAAAAGGTGCAAAAATGACTTAATACTTGTATCTCGCCTCTTAATCCTATGTAGCATGTCTCAGCTAGCAAATATTTGCATATGTCCACAAAACAGGCAACTAAGTGAACAAGCACAGGCGGAGAAAGTGCTGTGGTTGGATGACTCTTGTTTCCTACCACTCGGCACTTAAAAACGTCAATAACGAAATTATTTTATTTAAAATTAATTACTCTTGTGTTGCAAAAAGAACGTGAACGACAGTGAAGAAGACTGGAAGCAGTGAATATGCGAAGATTCTTTCTTGATAATGCAACAATTGGATGGTTCTGTGAAGATTTAGAGTGCAGATGATGTAGATATTATATCATATCGCTCCATGACAAGTCTTCTGGGCAGTGACGGTAGCTGTATGCTACAGATATTGCTTACAAGGCAAGAACATAGGCCAACGGAACTTGCAGAGCTCTGTTGCACCCCCAAAGTACATCGCGGTCTCACAGCAAGCGCACTAAATACCGTGGCTATACATCCTTTTTTTTCTGCATTTGGTATTTTCCAAGACGAAAGTGTTACTCGTCGTCGGGCGCGCTAAGTGGCGGCTTGGCATGTCGCGTTCATCAGGCTTCCAACAAATTTAGTGTTGTCCGAATTCCATGATTTTATTTCATAGAGCAAATACAGGATTACGCGGAACGTCGCATTAAGCAGCAGATTAATTTAATCCAGCACCCAAACCTACAATGAATTCAGTTCAGTTACCAGATCACGGCTCACTGCCCACTCGGTATAAATGTCTCAAAAAACAAATCAATTTTCCATTTCTGTACCTAAGAAAGAATTAGACTGTATAGTGAATTGAAGTTCAGAATGTCTAGAATTCGGTACAATGTATCATATCTGATATTTGGAACAAAACGTGCGACGAAGCGTCTCGGCAATGGTACGGAAAGTAATCCGACGTCACTAATGGTGGCACTTAGCCAAGAAGCTTGCCCCCATCACAACGGGCACGCCCGAGACTCTTATCGACGTACTTCTTTCTCACTAGACAGTCAGATGATGTTAATAATAACTGATCAATCAAGCCGCCCATGTAGATAGTTGGGCTCAGTCGGAAGAAATGACAGCTGGGGAAAGATAGCAGTCGCGAAGCAGACACAACGCGACCGAGAGTGCAACTGTCCTCCAAGAATGACACAGACTAAACCCAGGAAAGCACAATCAGTCAGCGAGTTCAACAAGTTCAATTGCGCAAGTACGAATTTTGTGACAGTCTGAAGATCAGCTTACATCCGCTAACAGCTACCAGGAATTCTGGAACAGAGCAAGTTGGGGAATAACCTGCTTTTTGGGTTGCTTGAAAAGCGGGTCATACTATCAGTCACTGTTCTCAGTATTTGTGTGTGTGTGTGTGTGTGTGTGTGTGTGTGTGTGTGTATGTGAGTGTGAGTGTGTGTGTGTGTGTGTGTGTGTGAGTGTGTGTGTGCGTGCGTGCGTGAGGGAGTGTGTGTGTGTGTGTGTGTGTGTGTGTGTGCGTGCGTGCGTGAGGGAGTGTGTGTGTGTGTGTGTGTGTGTGTGTGTGTGTGTGAGAGAGAGAGAGAGAGAGAGAGAGAGAGGGGGGGGGGGAGAGAGAGAGAGAGAGAGAGAAAGAATTTTATTGTGCTTTGGAACTCTGAAAAACGAAAGAATACCACAACAGGAATTTCCACTTCATCCTGGCAGTCGCGATGAAGAATTTCAACATTTTCTGCATTTTTGACGATTATTTTTTCGTAAATGTCGATGTGAACTTGAGTGATTATAAATGTTACCTGAATATTTAACACATTAAAGGAACTTTACAAAATGAAAGAAAGAACAACACAGGCAAACACACGCACACACACACGCACGCTTTCACGCATGCAGAAAGAAAGGAAGAAAGTAAACAGAACTCAAATTTGGCGCCACTCTCACTTGAGAAGAAGTGAACATCAACTGCGACTGAACACACAAAACCAACATCTTCACTGTATTTTGGAAAAAATTTAAAAATCTTATTTACAAACGAATTTCTTCAAAATATGTCTACTGTTTGCGTGTGCTTCGCAACAACTCCTGGGAATTCAGATGGCAAGTGGTTTGTGAAAATTAACAGTAAGTAATCACGAATAGAGTCGTGTAATATCTTTTTACAACAATATTACGTTTATTTGTAAAGTGATGTGTCAATTCGCCAACTAAATTCACATTAATATCATTTAGTTGCCGATGACAAGCTACCAGAACCCGATAAGGTACAGAGAGTCTTGCATATCTCTATAATGAAAAATTAGTGTGATGATAACAGCAATCATGAAACCGTTTTTAAACCCTAATTATCGTATTTTAATTGTCACTTAAAACATATTCAAATTTTACAGATTTGAATAAAGAAAACCCAGTGATGATGGCCCGAAGGCGCTGAAACACGTTTGGGTCTACGTGAAAAAAACAGTACTTTGCATTACCGAGCGAGGTGGCGCAGTGGTTAGACACTGGACTCGCATTCGGGAGGACGACGGTTCTATCCCGCGTCCGGCCATCCTGATTTAGGTTTTCCGTGATTTCCCTAAATCGCTCCAGGCAAATGCCGGGATGGTTCCTTTAAAAGGGCACGGCCGACTTCCTTCCCCGTCCTTCCCTAATCCGATGAGACCGATGACCTCGATGTCTGGTCCTCTACCCCAAAGAACCCCAAGTACTTTGCATTACAGGCGTACCCTATCTCCAGAATAGTCATAAACATCAATAGACATAAATCATTGTAGATTTTGTACGATACCCATTGTATTAACTGTCTTACAACACTTGGACATAATAATATGAAAACTGTGGTCCTGACACTTCTTATCCAGAGCTTGTTTTCTTAATTTTAAGTGACGCACTTCGGCTTTGTAATCATTTTCCCACTATATCTAATATTTTTGAAAGTAATTTGAGCCATCATTACATGTGGGATACTTCTGGTGTTGTGCTGATATAATGACTTCCAACACGGGCAAATTGAGTGTGGCTGTTTAGTAGGTGCACCTGTAACAACACTTCTGAATGTGTCAACAAATTTAGACAACTCGTCACGTGCCATAACATCATTCAGAGGAAATCGGATATCTTCGTCTACTGAACACAACAGTTAAGAAAGACTTAACTTACTGATAGAAAATAGGATGGTATGAAAGAGGAGTTTCATTTCTAGTGCGATGCCCAAGGCCACGGAAGTTCCAGCTAGACTTCATGCTGTTACCGTGCAGGGACATTTGCGGAAGTGTAAAATTCATATCGTCCGTAATTCGAACTATAAAGCCTTCTGAAAGTTCTGAGAGTTGGGCAGTCAAATTAGTGAGTAATATCACCACACGGATAGGAAAAGTAATTGGTAAGATCTATGAACCAACCTTTAACTTACCGTGATCACTGTATAGCGCGTAGCGCGGGTATTGTTTCCTGGAGTCCGCTGCGTCTTACAAGATGAGAGTGCCAAAATTCACACTGCTGGAAATATTCACTATCGATTTGATAAATATGAGAAGGAAATAACTCGTTTTCTCTGTTCTCCGTAATTGCAGGATTGGAATTTTCTCGAGACATTATGGCCTATATTGGATAGACAATTAAGTGACCGTCACCCCGCCTCCCCCTCCACCCCCAGGAATTGGGGCACTTTCTTTGAGAGGAAGGACGTAAAATCCTACTGATCCTCATTCTAGAATGCCCAGAAGATTCGGGATGGTTTGGCCGTACCCCACACTAGGGCGATCATATCATTTTGTCCAACGATTGTTAACAACATCTACTTTTCAAACAACTTACTCTCGCCGAAATACCGGCTGTCGCTGTAAATATTACCTGGCTGAATACCTGTAAGTTGTTTGAAAATTGTATACGCCAGGAGAAACTCAGGTCTAACGTCTCCTTTGCTGAATGATAGAGTGCCATTTACGTTGGATACTAATAACCTGACGACTGATGACATACATTTCTGGAAGGTAAAAAAGTAAAATTTTGACCAGTTTATCCGATCACTTCAGTCACGAAGACACATAGTATTTAAAATTTGCTTCGTTACATCATTATTCTTACACAAAAAATCCATTGCTCGTTTCAACACCTCTATCTGTGAAGAGTTCGATAAAATGTTTCAGACCGATGTTAAAACGATTCACACAGTAATGACCAATATTTGAAGG